>NC_061523.1:21707500-22042500 GCF_022379125.1 Scophthalmus maximus | reverse complement strand
AACAACAACAAGAACAACAACAACAACAACAACAACACAGCATCCCCTTTTTGCAACATTCATACAAAACATTTATTTCCACCAAAAGGCGTGAATGACAAAAACACATCCGCGTACTGATCAGATATACTGACACACACACACACACACACACGACCGATAAAAAAAAACTATGGAGCACACCGGGATCGAGGAAGTGAACCAGACGCACCAGCAGCAGCACGAGCCAATCAGCTTCGGGATCGACCAGATCCTGAACAGCTCGGACCAGTCGAGCGGCTGCATGCTGCCGAACCGGACCGGCGACCCGGATTACGCGCTGGCCCCCAACGTCTACAGCAACGGCTACGGCAGCGTGTACAACCCGGCCTGCTCCATGGCGGCCGCGGCGGCGGCGGGGCTGGCCGGCTCCTACAACGTCAACATGAACATGAACGTGAGCATGAACATGAACATGAACGTTAACGTGAACTCGGGAGGCGGTGGAGGAGGCGGTGGAGCCGGCGGGGTGATCCGGGTGCCGGCGCACAGGCCCATGCCGCCGCCGCCTCCTCCGCCGCCCGCAGCCGCCGCCGCGCCGCATCCGCCCCCCTCGGCGCATCCGCCGGGCATCGGACACGGCATCCCGTCGATGCCCGGGATGGGGATGGGGAACGCGGCAAACTTCACCTTCCCGTGGATGGAGAGCAGCCGGCGGTTCGCCAAGGACAGACTCACAGGTAAGAAAGGAAAAAAGAAAAAAAAAGTTTCATCAGCTGATCTGTGTGTCTGTGTGTCTGTGTGTGTGTGTGTGTGTGTGTGTGTGTGCGTGTGTGTGTGCGTGCGTGTGTGTGTGTGTGTCATTAAAACAGATGTAAAAAATAATCTACAGAAACGTCCTCGTGCACTCTGCAGGTCACGCGCTCACACTTATTATTTTATTATTTATTTTATTATCAGGTTTTTTGAATTTGAGAACGATTAAGTGGCTCAGGTGAATCCGGGGCCTGTAACAGCTCGACAGAGAGGAGCTGCTGATTGCATCTGTTGGAGCTGTAATCTATAACGAATCCTATGTGCGTGCGTGCGTGCGTGCGTGCGCACACACACACACACACACACACACACACACACACACACACACACACAGTCAGTTGTATTCTGCTGTAAGGGGGCAGCCTGATGAACGACAGGAGAGATTGACATGGACACGCTGATGAATCAGTATTGCACCATCACTCTCCATTTACTGAGGATGACGGATAACGACGTTCCCGGTTTTGTTTTTTTTGGTTGTGATTTTTTTTCTCTCTCCTTCTTCATGAGGATGAATGATTTTTTGCTTCTCCTTCTGTGAAACAATCGAGAAAAACAGGACGATGAATCATAAGTGTAACAGCATATGGCAGATTACAATGGGGACTGCCCCATCGTATTATTATTATTATTAGCGTTATGAACTAATACAGGAAATGACAGTTTAGTCAGATTTTAATTCCATCAATTTAATTTTACAATCAGATTTTTATTCCCACCATCGTCTAAAAATTAGTCAAAATTTAAAATATTTATAAATATTGAAGAATTTGCAAAAACAACAGGCAGCACGTGATTACTACATACAATAACTCCGCATTAATATAATATGAAGACACAAATATGCCTTCTCTGTAGACTACATTGACTCGTAATAACCTTTTAAACTTTATTTTACGTGCAAACATGACAAATAACTAAATAGAAACAAACATAAATACTAATAATTACGCCTATTAACAAACCAGCCTAATTCAACTGTCTGTCTATAATACAAATAATCTGCCTCACATAATCCTACTTTAATTTCTAATAGTTGTTAACGTGCATAACGTTTTGTATTCGCTCGGTGACACACGGTTTATATTATTAATTATTATCATTTATATGCTTGTGTTTCTTTCCTGTAAAACGGAACAATACAGTTTTGTAAATATACATAAAGAGGCGTTTACAGCCTCAAATAGGAAAAAAGACAAATTTTAGTGTTTGTTTAGTTTTACAGGCACAGAGCACGTAACGAGCATATAGCCAAAATATATATTTACAACTTTCACTCCACAATTTATCTTATTGTATAAAGAAATTCAAATAAAGAGACATGATGTTAAAAAAAAATCATAAAACAAGCTATAAATTATTGATAGTTCTAATAAAAACCTGCAGGATTATCTCTGCTGTTGTTCACATTAGACTCTCTTTATTTGTGTTTATTGATCATATTCTGAAGGTGGTGGCTGCACAGATGCTTTTCTCATGACCTCATCGTTTTGAAGATGAAAATGAAGAACAGCCCCACCCACCATCACCCACCCTCCACCCTCCACCACCTCTGCACGCATTAAATATTCACTATTCCTCTCTTTCCAGCCGATTAATTATTGAATACTGGGGGACGATATGTCAAACTGCAAAAAGATACAGTGTAAATAGGCTTATCAATTTTACTCGTATAGCCACCGAGGGCCCCTCGTTTAATTCCTCGCAGCTCGGTGTCGCTGTAATTATTTCGCAGCTTATATCTTTCCGCCGTATTGATCAGCCCAACGATCAGCAGCAGCTACTGTAGCTGCACACACACACACACACACACACACACACACACACACACACACACACACACACACACACACACACACACACACACACACACACACACACACACACACACACACACACACACACACACACACACACGAACGCGCAAACGCACAGTATATCCAGAATTAGCCTGCTCTGTTTTCTATAAAAGGCCGTAAATCAAATCGCCTCTCCTCCGTCCTGACGAGCAGGGAACCGGTTCAGTCGTTCCTCTCTGCTCCTTGTTTTTCTTTTCGCTTTCCAACTTGAAACCGGAGGAAGAAGAAATAGAAAATGCAATAAAAACGCGCGCGGTTTCACACTGTTACGGTAAAGACGCTGTCAAAGGATCCAGCTCTGCAGTCATGAGGGTTTTATTCTTTTTTTATTTTAATGGGATGTAAATGAAACCTGTTAATAGAATTTTCCTAATTTTCCACCCTGACATGCGTCCCGAGGGTCTGACCTACATTCATCTTCTAACTCACGAGAGTTTGATTCAGTGGATTTAATATTTGGCGCTAAAGGCATAATTTTGATCCAAGTTTTAAAAAAAATATAGGACTGTTTACCGGAGAGTTCATGTTGATCAGCTGCTCCGCTCCTCTCTGAGGATCTACTCAGGACTTATGGGCTGACACTTATTCATTTAGTTTGTATTTATATATTTCAAAATTGACACTATTATTATTATTATCATAATTATTATATCAGAAATAATATTAGTAGTTGTTGCGTACAACCATGTTCACGGCAGGGTTATTTGTGCTGCGTGTCCTCAAGAGAAAATTTGAACTTGTATTATTATAATAGTATTATTATGATTATATTATTATAATTATTATTACAGATTTTAAATCTGCTTTTCGCTCGCCAACGACTTTGATAAAGTAAAAAGGCACGTAAAAATATGTAAAAATAAAAAATCGTTTTGTGATAACGAAAATTCTAGTAAATTCATAATGAGGACGTGTATTGTCCGATGAGAACATATATAATTGATATATAGGTTATACAATATATGTGCTCATTAGCAAATATAGCAATAGGCTATTTTAAACGCTGCTGTGGTAATAATAATAATAATAATAATGATAATAATAATAATGACCAACGATAATGTAATAATCTTGAGCAATAGACATACAGCCATAATGCAGCACGTGCAGCTCTACAGGGCCACACAGCAGCAATAAAAAAACATAATTAAACCCCATGATTTTGTTTGTTTGCTGCAGTAAATCTCGGTGTGTGTGTGTGTGTGTGTGTGTGTGTGTGTGTGTGTGTGTGTGTGTGTGTGTGATTTTATTTCCACGGTGGTCTCGCGCCGTGGTCCTCCCCGTGTTTACTTCCCGGTGCCCCCTGACTCTGCGGCCGTGTCCCCGCCTCCCTCCGCCCCGTAGTGTAATAAATAGCAATATATGTTCATGTTATATTTCAATATCTCCCCCCTTTAGAATCCTTCACGGATATATTTATTAGATTGCCGCAAAGGTAATATCCGCAGAGGGGAAGAGGAGGCGCTGTCACCGAGAAGTGTTATTAAGTACAAGTGGTTTTATTATGGGGGAACATATTCTCCACGGTAGCATTTTATTTTATTCTTCTTCTTTTTTTTTGATATGCTTATGCTAAATTGTATTTACCCAGCCGGCAGATTTAGTATTCTAACACGTTTTCTTTTTTTTCATTTGATTTAGGTGAGCAAAGAAAAAAAAAATCTGATGATTTTGTTTCAGCATGTTTTTTTCTTTTTATGATTTCATTTTCATGGGAGCAGCAACATTTTCCTTTCTTTTTAAATATAGTAAATGGCCTCGAACTGTCTTATTTGGGGCTTTCCACACTGATGCTCCTTTAACGGTTTTCCAGGGAAAACTATTAATAATCGAGAGGAAAAAAACATTATTTCATTATATAATAACTGATTTTTGCAGTCTCACTGAAAATGCTTAGGGGTAATGAAAGATATATATTTTTCTTCAGATCACAATCCGTATTTAACTTGCTGAACGTGTACTTTAACAATATTGCAATTACAAATGTGCTCACTTATAATATGCAATTTGGATTAATTTTAGACTTTTCTTGTCTTTTATTCTCCTTCGTACCTTAAAAAATTATAAATATTATTTTCATAGTGCCTGGCTGCCCTTAAAGTGGCAGGTCAGAAAAGGGCAGCAAAGACAGAAGAGGCCAGAGAATAGAGGAACATTATAAGAATATAATAGTTTTATTTTGATTAGTGTTATTGCATTATTAGAGCTGATCTTCAAACAAGTGCTCGGCGACAAAATCTCAAACTTGACACTACAGCTGTTCTACATTTACAGTCCAGGTAGTAACAGCCAGAAATAAATCTCGATTCCCGAAAGTCTCACACCTCGACTCACAACGTTCAACGCGACTGCTGCTGCAGCATCGTCTCTCTCTTTGACCTTTTATCGATCAGAGTTTTATTTGCACATTGCGAAGTGAAGTGACGCTGCAGCAGCAGCTGGCAGGTCCCTGGGTTGTGCCCACGCGAACGTGCTCCTATGTGCCTGGTCCATTAGTTGAGCCTGCAGATGGCTCCTGAAATAGCCACGTAAATGCAGGATTTATGCAGCCAGAGCTGCCGCTGGGAGCCACAGCAGGAGCAGCAGGCCTGCCCGCGCTCACCCATGTAGCCCGTGAGGCTCCACATATATATAGGTCAAAAATAAACCAACTATGTTTAGATGTTCATATTATACAAAAATAAAAAAGCAATATGGTCGCGAGGGTCTGGGCAGGAATCACAGGAGATTTAAAAAACACACCAAGCAGGGCAATAAGGTCACTCATGGCAACAGAGAGACTATAGGAATATTATAGAAACATATTGGTACTTTTTTTTTTTTACCATAAACTCATGACTAAATACCACAGATGCCCGTCTGAGTCCCAAAAAGAATATTAAAAAGGATGTTTTTTTTCTACTGTTATTGAGCATCAGAGCAACATATAATTGAAATCTGATAATGTTTGAGAATATTACCAAAGATTAAATATAGAGGGAAAAAAGAGAAAAGCAGTTGAAAAAGAGGAAATGAGGTAGTGAGTAGGGCTGCAACTAACGATTATTTTCATAATTTTTCTCGATTTATTGTTTTATTGTCCATAAAATGTCATAAAATGGTGAAAAATATTGATCGTGTTTCCCAAGACCCCCAAATTATGTTTTGTTTTGCCACACACCAAAGATATTTAGTTTACTGTCAGAGAGAAGCAAAGAAACCAGAATATATTAATATTTAAGACGCTGAAATCTGAGAATTTTGACGAATTTTTTAACTACTTGAACAGGTTATCAAAATAGTTGTCAATTAATTTAGTAGTCGATGACTAATCGATTAACTGTTGCAGAGCTAGTAGTGAGTTTCGCATATTACCAATTAGATAATGTTAACTTCACGTGACCTGCTGTAAAACGGCACGTCGCAGCCGTTTTATCTTTGCCTTATGAAAATCATTTGCTCGCCTCAATTTCGCCGCTCGTGTTCAGCACCGTCAGGGGGACGTCGTCGGAGCAGCTCCCAGGAAACGTCTGCTGAGCGCATTAATAGCTTTGTGTTCCATTCTCCATCCAAATTGTCGTCGTCGTCGTGGCAAATGAATTTTTCAGGTTGCTGAAACTCAAGAGCAGCAGCAGCAGCGGCGGCGACAGCAGCAGCACGTGGCCCTCGGGGGGAAGGGGGGAGGGGGACGACGACACCTATGCGGATGTTTTCATATTCATTTTGGCTCCTGGTGAGCGTTTCTGACAAAACAAACACAAATCAACACCCTTGTAAGACAGCATGGAAACAACAGCTTGCCGGGGACGAGTGACACGACGATACACAGAGAGAGAGAAACAGATTTTTTTCTTCTTCTTCCCCGGTCGTTGATTTTCGCATTCTGCTTCAAGCCGAGAGAGAGAGAGAGAGAGAGAGAGAGAGAGAGAGACTGTGGCTGGGGAGTGGATCCACGGCCAAGAACGATCTCGTTACATTCATCGATCTTCTGTTTACCCACGGCTGACAAAATAGACAGGATTCATAGATATTTTATGATGCAAGAAGATAAAGTTGTTATTAATACCCAGATACAGTTATATGTGAAAGTGAACCACCGGGCAAGGGAGGGAGGCACAGAAACCAGAAGACTGGGTGCAACTATAATGTTTGAAAATGAGGATGCTGTGGAAAATAATATGTATATGCAAGATTATTGCTACAGGCTCTAACGAGAAATGTTTGATGTTTGTATGGAAGATATTTTGAGCAGAAATATGTTTGAATTTGATAAAAAATAATCCCTTAAAATCAAAAAAAAATTGTACTTTGTTAGGTTGAAATCTGAATTATGTTTGTGTTTTACGAGGGTTAACATCATTGCAGTGGTCATCAAATCATATTTTGGCCTTCATCACATTTGTCATCAGTTGACCCTGTTTCTGATTGGCCGACTGCTAATATGATCCATCTTAGTAAAACCCTGCTAGTTGTCACTTTTTTTTCCCAAATGGAAGAGGTCTCATTTTATAGCAGGGCCGCTCCAAACGCTAACTTAAGAGACTCGCAGTAAATAACATTAGATCCGACTCTGTTCATCATTCAGGCCTCCTTCATGTGATTAGCCACTGTGCGTCGGAGCCTGCCCGGCGGCGCCGGCGGCCGCAGCTGCTTGCTGCTGCTGCTGTGCTCCAGATGTGGGACCTTACTGTGTGTCCCTTTCCTTTAGGGGAGCAGGCAGAGGAGAGCCGAGCCGGAGAGGCCACAGGGGGGCCGGGGTCCCTCTGTCCTCTCCCCAAGGGGGACATCGGCAGGGTCCCCGTCTGGAGCACGGTGGAGACATTAGCCAAATGCTATTACCCCGAGCTCGCTCACCTGCGAGACGGCAATAGCCTCCTGGCAGACTATCCTTTCCCTAAGGGGGCTTGCCCAGGTGAGTCTCCCCCTCCCAACCACCTCACCCTCATTTGTGTCACATCATTTTTAAGTGCATCCCTCTCATATACGCTCTGAAAGGAGTTTGTGATTAATGTGAGTTACACATTGTGATATTGCTCTATACCCAAAAAAAAGTGAAATGATTTATCTTATATTAAGTCTGAGAAGCCAATTCATCATTTATGTCTTGAGTTGTTTTTAAACCTATCCTGCATATTCCAGTTTTCTAAATGGCTTCGCCTCCGACTTCCTGACTGTACGATTCATTGTGCTGTTTGGTTTCTGAAAATCAGGCAAGGGGGAATTCTAGTTGTAATTACATTCACCTTCTTCAGTCGGAAGCGTCTGGGCCTTAAGACTCTCACATCAAACCACTGCTGGCTTTTCCAGGATTAAGACAAAATGCACAATAACTTTACCCAAACGAGGTCTTGAAAATGAAAATGGTGTTTTACAACAGGAGGGAAATACAAATAAATGAAAGCTCAGGGGAAATAAGTTTATTCTTCAGCAGCACAGATAAATAACCATTAACACTAATGGATCTAAAACCCTTTTTACGTGTAAACACCTTAATTACTTACAGGGACCTGACTGCTAATGCTAACGCTGACTTATTTAAGGACGACGTGAATGATGTTTAAATCCCCCTACGTACACAATGTTTAATGAATATCTAAATCAAACCTCTAATAAATCCTCGCCTTTTGTCTTCTCAGCCGCCCTCTCGCCGTTCTCCGTGACGCGTCGCATCGGCCACCCGTACCAGAACCGGACGCCGCCCAAGAGGAAAAAGCCGCGCACCTCCTTCAGCCGCGTGCAGATCTGCGAGCTGGAGAAGCGCTTCCACCGGCAGAAGTACCTGGCGTCGGCCGAGCGCGCCACACTGGCCAAGGCGCTGAAGATGACGGACGCACAAGTCAAGACCTGGTTTCAGAACAGACGGACAAAATGGCGGTAAGATTACCTTCCCCCCGCGGAAACATGATCCGGTTTCACCGTAGCGTTGTTGATCGACTTAAACACAAAAAACTAGGCCCGTCACGATTACCTGTTTTTGGTTGCACGATATATTGTCCCAGAAATTATGGTGATATACAATATTATCGTCTTTTTACGACCTTTTTTTTGATCTTATGATTATTTGAGCTTGTTTGTTGCGTCCTTCACAATTTGTGTCGCTGCTGATTTACAAAACAGGTAAATCGAAGACATGGTGCCTTTTAGAAAAAATATTGAGAAATCCATATTTTCTGACATTTTATACACCAAACCAGTATAGATGAATCATACTACGAGAACAGAAGCAGCGACACGTTGCTGAACTGTTGTTGACATTCTTTCTTATGTCAACACACACACACACACACACACACACACACACACACACACACACACACACACACACACACACACACACACACACACACACACACACACACACACACACACACACACACACACACACACACACACACACACACACACACACACACACACACACTGTTATTGAGGTCAATTAAAATGATTCATTTCATATTCATGTATCGTACGATAACTCGATAATGTAATTATCGTGACGGGCCTCGGTGGATTTTTTCGGAAGCCTATTCGTCTTCGTGAGCACAGGATCTTCGCTCCCTTCCGGCTTTTCCACGTGCCATAAATCAGCAGCAGGGAACGTGTCACTATAGTTTTGTTACCGGTCCAAAAATGCTCACTTGCGTTTCACACAGCTGAAGCACTCAAGGCGTTATACTACACAACACAACTATTTTGCTTAGCGTAGCTGCCAGTCGAGGGCCAGTTCGCTTGACCAAGCACAATCACTCCTGAAAGGCCTTTTAGAAAATCGCTGTCCAAAGCAATACTGCAACACTCACAGGAGGAATTGACTGCCAAGTCCACAAGACACAAAAACAACACACAAACACACACTGCTTAACTTCATTCGAACGGTTGTTTATGGCCATTTGGAGGTAAATGAGTAGGAAATCAAATTACAATGATGCCCTGCCCTTAGCTATCATTAAAGGGCCAGGACGCACGTTTCAAAGGGCAAATTACAAACAGCTAAATGGTTTTAATGTTTTAAATGATCCTGAGCTTTTTGAATTTAATGCAGATAAAGAAACAGCTTTTAAACTGAGCTGTGTTTCTGGCTTCTTAACATTCAGGAGTTCATTTATTAGCTTATTTGTTTTTAAAAGGTAAAATTTAAATTTGGTTTGAGGACCTCTTTAAAATGTCTTCTGTAGTAATGGGGGGGGGGGGGGCACATCACGAGTAGGGCCGCAACTAACGATTATTATCATTATCTTTCAGTTGTTTGGTCCATAAATTGTCATAAAATGGTGATCGTGTTTCCCAAAACCCCAAGAGGATGTTTTGTTTTGTCCACACACCAAAGACATTAAGTTTACTGTCACAGAGCAGAAAAGAAACCAGAACATATTCTCATTTTAGCTGAAATCAAAGATTTTTTTTGTCATAAAAACTACTTAAACCAATTAATCAATTATCAAAATAGTTGGCGACTAATTTAGTAGCTGACGACTTATCGATTAACTGTTGCAGCTCTAATCAAGAGTAACAATGGAATCGGCTTAACTCGCTTTTTCTGATGCCGACTTTTTACGCCCGAGATTTATTCCTTTCCCCCGCGGTGTGCGCCCGACAGGACGAGCGATGAGGGATGTCTCTGCGCGACGACTCGGCTGGTAACGAGAGGATGTAATCGAATCAACAGGCAGCGAACGAGATTATGATAATGCTGTTAACAATAACGTGTGGCTAATGGATGGAGGGTTTGGTTGGTGTGCATGAAAGAGCTGCTTTCGAAGGTGCGTTTGCCCGCGATTCTTTCCTGACGTTCTTTGTTGATTTTGACAGCAGTTATTCTCTTACTATGGTTTGTTTTATTAGCAACATTGTCATCATTTCAAAAGGAGCCTAATGAATTCTTCATTGTACCATTCAGCACGTTTCTTGTCACACTGTCAGAAGAAAACCTCATAACTACCATTTAGAAAAAAAGTAGATAAAAGAGAACAACATTTTTTCATTTCTCTCCAACAATTATTATCTCCGTTCCCTTCTTTATTTCTACCGTTATAATCCAGCAGCCTCTGAATCAGATCCACTGTGTTCCAGGAAAACACTTTGTTTTCCCACCCCGCCGCCCACTACAGCTGATATCAGCACCAGCTGACACGAGGTACAAGGGTGTACGTTACTGTTAAACATATGCTGCGAGTGTCGAAAAGAAAAGAAAGGAAAAGAAAACAGATGTAACTTTTCACCTTGAGGCAGGAAGTGTCCCGTTCCTCCTCTCTCCTCCTCCTCCTCCCCTCCCCCCGCGTTAGTCACGTTCCCTCGCCAGCACCTGTCACTCATCTCGGATCAGCTGTCACGTAGCCCCAAGCTGAAGCGAACAAGCACAGATGTTCAAGAAACGTGCAGCAAACGCGGCTAATTTACAAATGAACAGGTTGCATAGTGAGTTTTTTTAAAAATGAGGCTCTTTTCAAAGCTTTTTTCTTTCCATCCCTTTTCATTGCTCTCGCTTCCCTGGTCTGTGGGTGCTGTGCTTCCATTGACCTTTTCTCAGATTTTTTAAAAGTGGAGAATCAGTCTGATACTTAAATGCAGTGATTTGCAACCTGTCAGATTTTTGGTTTTATGGCCAACAAGTTGTCCGACCTGAACGACCAAATTAGTCCCTGTGCTCCGTTACAACCCATAAGAGACGCACCCTGAAATACTGGACCTCCGTCGTCATGGTTACAATCATTAACATGTGGTTAGGGAGCGGCAACAATGTGGTTTTAATAATAATAATACAATTTATTTGTAAAGCACTTTTCATTGTTAAAAAAAGATGCTACAGAGTAAAACAAGTTTAAAAACAGGTTACAAAACAGTTAACAGTTTTAGTCAGGAAAGGGCCCTGAGCTCGTTAATTCAGTTAACTCAATTTACACTAATGTTTACTTACAGTGATTTTGTACTGTTAATCTTTTATCTTAAGATATACTTTACAAACTGCTGTTTTTGGTTCCTTTCATTCACTCCATGGTTTTCAGGATGGTTTTATTAAATCTTTTGGCAACCATAACCTATAATCATTTAACCAACCAAATGCTTTGAGACCTAATATCACTTGCCCCCACCCCTAAATAGTTACCTCCTATGCTTAAACAGTTGTAACGAAACCAATAACCAAACGTCACACAGATCAGAATTCAAAACAATAACTTCCTCTTTACTTTAGAAATGTTAAACTAAAAAAAGAAAATTGTGAGTGCAATTGAAATGTCACCTTTGCTCCTTTACATTTGAATTACAATAACAATTCCCTTTAAATGGGGAGAAAAATTAGCACAACCAGGTTATCAACACACCTAAACTTCAGATTGCCACCAGTTCAAAAATATACACAACTATATAAACTATAGCCCAACTGATGTGGATTTTGGGGGCCGATATAGATATTAGAGAGTACAAGATTTTCAATACATCAGCCTATATGTGTCTATATATATATATATATATATATATATATATATATATATATATATATTAATCTGTCAATTAATCTTAAAATGTCGTTATCAAACCTTCAGAACCGAAACGTAATCATAAATAGCTATAAATAAAAATAAAACACAGATTCAACCAAATATACAGAATTAAAAAATGAAGAAAATAAACAATTAATTTCACGTAAAATGTAAAAAAAAAGGGCATTGTTTATTCTGAACAGAATATCAGCAAACATAAGCGGAGATACCGATATGTCTGCGAAAAGTTCATAACGGCCGATATTATCGTCCCACCGACATATCGGTCAGGCCAAAACACCTGGTCGCAGGCCCGATGCGACGCTCGGGTGCGGAGGGGCCCACAACTGTTTGGCCGTTTCACTCAACAGAACAAATAAATAAAATGAAAGCGTGGTACCTTTAGTTCAGTCCTGAGTCCAACCTGCAGCTTTAACCGGTCTCTCAGGCCTCAGGTGAAGAACGAGGGACAGACAGGTGTCGACAGAGAGGCGTGGCCTCGGCAGCTGATGATGACGTGGCCAGTCTCTCGGTCAAGGTGGCGGACCAGTGTCCAGCCATGGCGTGGTCTCTCCCGCGGGGTGGAAGAAGCTCTGCGCGTTAGCTGGGCAGCTCCAGGAGTCTCAGCAGTCATCAAGGTTTCCACGTCAAAGACGATGAAGTAAATAAAAAGCCTTCTTCGGCGCAAGCTAGCTTAGCTATGCAGCGGCTAACAACCCGTTCACGCTGCTAATGCTAACAAAATAAACAACGTAAGCTAATGAGCTAACACTCACGTGGAGCTAATACAAACACGCGAACAACGGTATGATAAAACTACGAATAGGAATACCTCCAGGTGTACACAAAGAATACGTACAGGCAATATCAATATCCTTGTTAAGACCGTCAAGCACGTCAACTTCATATGCCCAAACTTTTCACGGACTAATTCCCGCTGGGTGTCAATCGAGCGTCATAGCGCTCCCCACTCTACTTCCGGTCTCTCGCTCACATTTTACCCACCAATGAATGACCAGTATTACTCTTCATCTCGTACACTACTTCCTGTTACCGCAATGGACCTTTCACAATAAAACGGGAGATTTATAACTACATCATGTATATTGTTGAAACTTATTTATTTACTCTGTACCCTTTTTCACTCTTCGTGAAATTACTTTTTTTTTTTTACCATATTTACGATGTCATTTTTTTAGCCTTATTCATGAAAAAGACTTGTGTAGGTTTTTGACAAAGTTACTTTATCATGACATAATTTTTATAACAATGTATAACATTTTTAACCAGGTTACACCTATTTTCCTTAAATATTTAAACCTTTAACAGCTCAAATTTGTATCTGGGGTGCTGACCAACAGGTTGGAAACCATTATTTAAATATGAACTTATTTGAAAAAGAAAGTGGGATTGTTTTCTCGGACAAACACTGCGAGCAATGCTGTTGTAGCCTACTGTACGTGGCATTTACTGAAATGAATAAAGAAACACCATATAGGTCTGAAATCATCCTTGTCTCTCCCTTTTTTTTTTGTCTCCCCGTCCACCCCAGGAGACAGACTGCCGAGGAGAGAGAGGCGGAGAGGCAGCAGGCCAACCGGCTGATGCTGCAGCTCCAGCAGGAAGCGTTCCAGAAGACGTTGAGCCAGCCCCTGCAGCCGGACCCGCTCTGCCTGCACAACTCCTCCCTCTACGCCCTGCAGAACCTGCAGCCATGGGCAGACGAAAATAAGGTGACCTCCGTCACCTCCGTGGCTTCTGTGGTGTGACCGTGTATATGTGTCTGTATGTGTGTATGTGTGTGTGTGTGTGTGTGTGTGTGTGTGTGTGTGTATCAAATTGACAACAGTATTAAATGGACAAAATAACACTCAGCAGCATTATGGGATTGTTATATAGATACACGAAAAAAGGCTGCTTGCTTTGGGAAAGAACAAACATATTTGAACGGACACTGTGCTTCCTCACTCGTTGATCGTTACCAGCAACATGATGGGGGAGCATGTGTGTAGAGACAGACAGCTTCCTGTTACTGCCAAGACTGACAATACACTGTCTGCGGACAGGAGCCGCACTGACATTGCTGTTTTGTCGGAAAAAAACTGTTTTTCTTTAATATGAAAGTGTGTTGAGTCATTGTCCCTGCCTTACACCACGTTTCCGCTTTCCCTCCAGCTGTCGGTCTAAAAAGAGAGGAGGGCACTTTATCCCCTAAGTGCCAGCAGGACACAAATGGACACCTCTGTACATGCCCAACTATCAAGACTGTCACCTCTTTTTGCCCCCTGGATCCCTCACGAGGCGGCAGAGACTTTTCTGCCCCCCCCCCCCCCCCCCCCCCCAAAATAACAAAACAAAAAAAAGACCTCCTGTTTTTCTGCTTTTGACTTTGTACAATGTAGTAAAAAAAAATGCATGTTTCAAGCCTTTTCTGTGTGCACTCGGAAGTACCACTGAAGTCAGCTGCTGCCGTCGAGGTCGAGCTCCTCCCCCTTACGACCGCGGCGGCGCTCAAGTGGTAGTGGATTGGTGGAACTGCTGATCAAAGATTCCTCATTATGTTCAATTTAAAGGTGTTTTATATTAAATGATATTGTGACTTTTTGAAAAGATGACAAACCTCTCTGTTTTTCTTGACTCTTTTTCCTCAACACACACACACACACACACACACACACACACACGCTGCCTGTTTGTTTGTCACCATTACGAAAACCATGCAATAATACGTTATGATTTCTTTAAGGGGGGTATAGTTGGCCTCGTGGGATTTAGCTATGATTACACGTGAAAGTTTCAAACCACCCAAAGGTGAGATACCGTCAAAGTGTATCAGAGGGGTCGGTGCAATACCTTTCTTCTTCTTTTAAAAGCATAAAAACTGATGACTACAGCTCCCATGTGCGGGTGTGGAGCAAAGCGGTTGCTGAAAAAAAAACAGCAATTGTGCTCAGCGAAACTCTCTCTCCGGATAAATAAAGGATTCGGAAGCCGATGCCAGCTCAGATTAGAAACGAGAAGAAGAAAGAGAAGGAAAAAAAGGTGTGCAGCCCGCCCGCCAAGTGAAATGCAGCATCTCTGGCTCTTTATATGTTTGTTTGGGGTTTTTTTTTTCAAATTCAGTAGGAAAAACCTGAAACCTGAAAGCAAAACACTGTGGACATGCACAGAGATGATCGGCCACCGTGCACAAGAAGCTGGAGTTTGATTTGTACGTCTATTCAGCAGCTGACCCCCACAGGAGGACCACTTTTGCCCTCGAGTGTCTTCTTGAATTACCTGCTTCAGATATCGTCGCATCTAGACGTTCTAATTACAGGTTGATGTTTTTCGGTTGGAGCCATTTTGGACACTGACTCCCATTATTGTCTGTGAATCATGGCCACCTACACACCAGGCGGTTGTAAACATTCTTATCGCCGCAAATCAAAAAAGAACCGCTATCATGCGAATGCCTATCACCCAGGTCATAACAGAAGAAAAAAACGGCCTCCTCTGCACCACGTCTGACTGCCTTGGACCGTGAGCAGACAAAACGTGCCTGAAGAAATACCTGACATGAAGAAACCCCCCCCCCCCCGGGGGTCAAACATCCCGTGCCCTTTTGTTTGGATATCGCTGGCATCTGCCTGCTCGAGCCCCCTCTGCATCAGAGCGAGCTGATGATCTGGTTGGAAACAGCTGTCTGCAGCTGCATCCAACCTCATCGACCCCCCCCCCACCCACCCAACCCACCCCAACCCCTAAAACACGGCGCCCTGTGTTCAGGGGGCTTTCTTCTCAGGGCGCCTCGCCTGGCTGGGATCCTGTCAGTGGCGGGCCGTCCTCCAGGTGACGCCTCCTCAGACCCCCATTTCCTCCTCCTCCGCCGCCTGCTGCCTCTCTCATCTCTCCGCCTCGGACGCCTTGAAGACGTGACTTGGCCCATTTCGGAGAAAATTCCTTCTTTTTTTTTCAGAACCGCGCATTGTGTTCCACTACAGGTGCTTGCAGACTTTTTTCTTCTCCTTCTTTCTCCTCTCCTGTCATGGCCTCTGCAGTTTGTTTGTTTTTCTTCCTCCACCCCCCCTCTTCTCTGTCGCCACCAAAGAGCCCCGTGCTTATCCAATAAAATGTCACCACACAAGATGAACAAGAGCAAGAGGCTTGGTGGATATCAGACTTCCTATCAAGCACCATGTTCCGAACAGAGGCACAATAAAAAAAAATTAAAAAACACTATTCACCACAGAGCCTGGGTTGTGCTCCGTGTCCCACTCAGTCGCTCCCCTTGTTGAGAGACAGAAATGCAGGCTGACCTCCAGTCACTGCAATATTTTACAGTTTGATGATACAAATTGTCAGAATTCAAATTTATTCAGACTGTCCAGTATTGATACTCAGCTATCAGGCGACTACCGTGTTCAACAACCTGTCCTCTTGACCCTTAACCTTCTCCTCTTTGGCGACCTATATATTATATATATATATTATTATTATTATATATAATATATTGGGTTTTTTTCAGTTTATAAATGATGATTCAGTGTTGTAAGAGATTATTGGATCGTTTGTATGTGACATGCAAGATAAACCGGAAAAGGCCTGTGATGATGCACATAGATAGATAGATGGATAGTTACTTTATTCATCCCAGGCTGGGAAATTCCGGTGTAACAGCAGCACGTTTCACACAGCACACTTTAAAAATATATTCAATATCTTCACAAGTAAATGTAATATATACGAATTGCAAAAAAATATAGAGAATAAGAAGAATAAATTGAAAGAATTTACATGAAATATTAACAGTGGAAATAGTGCAGAAGTACAATCAGTTACCATTTGGTACGAAATAATCTAATCCTGATCATGAGTTTATTTTGAATTCAGTGGATTAATCTGTTTTTGGCGGCACATTTGTTCCCTGATACAAAACTGAGCATAAGAATAAGAGCGTATGAATAAAGATTATGTGTAGTGTCCTGGCAGGTCGGGCTGATTTTAACATTTTTATTTATCCATGAGCAAAATGTAAATAAATAAATAACTTCATTTATTGGAATGATAAAAGTCAACATCCATAACAATCCTTTTCAGGCTATGGCAGCTGCTGCAGCCACCAGATTGTTGGAGGCCTGAAGGATCCGCCCCCCTCACACATTAGACCACGGCTCATGTGTTGACATGTGAGGCTCTGTTGACAAAAGGACTTTATGGTTCCAGATGTATTGGGGGAATATTGCTACAGCACGTTAGTTTGAATTACCTGAAATTAGCGTGGAGTGGATATTGCAGAGGAATTCTGCTGTAGATTAATAATCCTCAGTGTTGTGTTGTTAGCTCAAAATCTATTGTAGGTATTTACAATTATGAATCTTGATGTGGCCACAAATGAAAATCACAAAGGTTTTATTCGGCTAGATGTGAAAAAATTTGATTTAGAACATCAAACAGCTTAATGAAAACATTTCATCACATGTTGTTCCGCAACATATTTCCCTGAGACATCTCTTTATGAACCGTTTATAATGACTCAGAGGAACCAAAGTGGTTTGGGATATTTGATTTTTCTAAAGTGTTGTGGCTCAGGAAACAAATACTGTTCTTTGTGTTGGCCTTTGGCTTCCTTTAATTCAAATGTGACTAACTTCCCGAGTGGAGACAAATGATTATACTGTAACTGTTTTGACAACACAGATTAAATGGCACAGAGGAACAAATTTGAATTGAGTTTGTTCTAAAGTGCCTGTGAAGAAACTTTTTATTTCTGATTAACTTCAAATTAAATCCCTCAAAAGAGAGAAGACGCTGGCTTTATCAAAAATCTATAACTTTTTCTTGCATGCATTCAAAAAGAAGACAAATTGGGAGACTGAGTGAATATTAAACAATATATTCATATGGGGTGGATTTACTCTTTACTGATATTTCCGTGTTGTCGCCTTTGCTCCGACGTGATGGCTATTGAACATCTGGAGGTTGTTGCAGGAGGAAAGTCCAGGAGCGTGGAGTCACTCCCAGCTGAGTCGAGTGAAGAGCGAAGGTCTCTTTCGGCGGGACTGACGCCTTCTGAAGAATCTCCCGCCTGCTGACATGACTCCCCTCACGTACGCTCACGCACTGTATGCATGCCCTCGCTCACACGTGTAGGCACAAGCAATGATGTGGGAATGGGAAAGTGCGGCCACACCCTTTCGACTCCACTGTATGTGCAGACAAGCTAACAGGGTCATGCAAAATAAACACATGCACACGCAAATATGTCAACATCTCAAGTCGGTGGAAACACTGCAACTGGAACGGTCTTTTAGCTCAGAGGCTTCAATGTAGCTGAAATGGCCCCAAAAAAATTAAATCTGGTTTTAGGAGGAATCAATGTTACAGTGAGCAAAGTTTTTTTGGAATCTGCATCAACGGAATCTGCACCAACTTGCAAAACAAATGTGTTGAGTTAGTCCACGTACATCAGTATCACTCACATCCGTGACGTGAGAACAGACGTGCAGACGTGTTCCGGCAGCGTGAGACACATTCAAGCTTTCCTCAGGCTGTCAGGCCATGATGCAAGATGACGACTGCGCCTCTTTTGGACGATAGTGCCACTGTGCCAACACGCACTTACTTGAGGTCAGAAGATTCCATTTCAGACATATTGTTGGAGGTTCACGTTCCTTTCACTTCGCAACAGAAATCGAGTAGAAGATAGAGACTGTTTTTTTTTCTTTCAGCGCTGAACTGGAAAGAGCAGAAGCCTGAGAAAAGAAACAGTTGGTGAGTAGACAGTAGTCCAGCTACTGACTGGACTTGATTCAAGCCCTTGTTACAACCTGTTAAAGCCTGACCTGCTGCACTGCCTCTGAGCAAAACGTCTCTATACCAGCTCCAGGGCAGCAGCTCCAATGGGAGAAATGAAAACTTTCAGAAAGAAAATTCAATAAAATAGAAATACATCCCTTACAATAACACGAAAGTTTAGCATCGTTGTTTTTCCCAAAAAAATATGTGCAATTGGCCATCTGACTTATATACATATATTACTGTATTTAAACTTAAAAGAGGATATATAGTCATAATTTAAATCCACTACCCCAAAAAAGAATATACGTACTCACACAGATACAATTGTCGTTACAGCCATTTTCCTAAAAACTAACACTTTCCGTGGATAAAGATGATTTAATGTGCACTTATGAAAGTTTCACACTTCATTAATTCCAGAGCCTGCAATGGCTCTCCGTGTTGTTATCAATATTTTTTAACAACCACACAAGACTCTTCAAAGACTCTGCAACTGCCCCCTGGGCCGGACTTTTAATATCACTGACCAAAGGCCTCTTTTATTTAGACCAAACAGCACGTTAAGTGACGGACATGAGGGAGAAAATCCCAATCTTATGCAAAAGCTGTAATGCTTGTTCGAGGAACCCAACAAAGTGCATCTATCTATCTATCTATCTATCTTTCTATCTATCTATCTATCTATCTATCCATCTATCTATCTATCCATCCATCCATCCATCCATCCATCCGTCAGTCCGTCTGTCTGTCTGTCTGTCTGTCTGTCTATATATCTATCTATCTATCTATCTATCTATCTATCTATCTATCTATCTATCTATCTATCTATCTATCTGTATAAATGTATGTATCTATCTATCTGCATGTATGTATGTATGTATCTCTCTATCTATCTGTATGTATGTATGTATCTATGTATCTATCTATCTATCTATCTATCTGTCTGCATGTATGTATGTATGTATGTATCTCTCTATCTATCTGTATGTATGTATTTATCTATGTATTTATCTATCTATCTATCTATCTATCTATCTGTATGTATGTATGTAAGTATGTATGTATGTATGTATGTATGTATGTATCTATTTCTCTCTCTCTCTCTCTCTCTCTTTCTCTCTCTCTCTCTTCTGTGAGAGTGGTTTTCAGATTCCACTCTCTGATGAAGGACATAAAGGAGTTTTTAAACCAGTGGTGCTTCACCACGGCTGTGTGTTCAGTGAAGGAGGAAGAGCTCATCTTTCACTCTGTGTTTTTATGTCTTGATTTATTCAGTACATTCATTTTTTATTTTTTTATTTTATTTTTTTTAGTGCATTTGTAGAGGACTGTGATGTTTTCTGGTAAATTTTAATAAAAGTTGTTTTTAAAAAATCAAAAGTCAATCTCTCTCTCTCTCTCTACATATATATATATATATATATATATATATATATATATATATATATATATACATATATTTATTTATTTATTTTATTATTATTTTTTTACAACAATCTATATCATGACAGCTCCATCTAGTGTTTACACGGCGGAACCTTCAGTTTTTATTCGCCCCGCCCCGTCTCCAAATTCAATTGGCTCAAACGGCGAACGCCGACTGCTTCCTCATTGGCTCGGCGCATGCGTCGCTCAAACCAGCCAGTTTCCAGAAGCGTAGCCGCCCACTTCAAAGATGGAGGACGACATCTCAGATTCGAGCCGACCACAGATGTACCTGTTCGGTGAGCTCGTTTACCCCGTCGAACGTGACATTGTTTCGGTCGCACAGTCCTCGGTAGTGCCTCGTCGTCACGCACGAGTAGCCTTTTATCATTTAAAGACGCCGGAAGTTAGCTAAAACAGCCGGCTAGCGCTGCCTGCCCCCAGCTCTTTTGTTAGCTAGTTACCCGGAAAGGCATGCGGGTGCCTCGAGTGTCTCTAGTAGTGTTATTGTGTGTGTGTTGTGTGTGTGTGTTGTGTGTGTTGTTCAAGATTAGTTACACGGTGCACGTGTGTTTTCTTTCTTCTACCCCCAAGGTTGCACCCTGAAATCGGACAGACGCGAGTACAAAGTTGACGTAGGCGACGATGATACGGAGCAGCAGCTGTCACTCAAGGCGGTAAGAGAGAGCACGTTACAATAACCGCCGCAGCAGAATCACGAGGGAAATACCAGAAGTGTGAAATATGTACAGATGTTTGTGTAGTTAGTGTCTCTACTCTGTCCTGAACACCTGCATCCGAGATGTAAACACGTGGTGTTGTCATTTAGACCGGAATTGTTTTTGTTTTTTGTCAAAATTTAAAATTAGCTAAAGTAATGCAATTATCAACCCTGAATTTTGAGAAAGGCTGGTCTCTAATTTTGCATGTTTACTTTTTTTATTTTTTTTTTATTTTTCCAAATTGATTTTGCACTGCACATTTACCAACAGTGGGATTGATGAAGGATTATTTTATTTATAAAAGATGCACCCTGCCATTGTTTTTTCATCTTTACTGTAAACTGTTAATAATGTAGTGTCCAATTAATTGTTTTAAAACATGAATTATTTTTTACTATCAATCAAGTGAAATCAAGTTTATATATATATATATATATATATATATTCCTTATTTTTGTATAGTTTTGCAGTTGTTATATTTTTTCTTCATATATATATATATTTGTCATTTGAAGACATATGAAGCATCAATAAATACTGCAATACAAACCAATGTTTGTCAAACAAGAAAGAAAAAGAACATATAGACATAAATCAATATCAGCACATGAACACAGCACATTATCATCCCTTGCTGTGAAATATTGTACCCCACCTCTCTAAGAATATCACGGAAAATAAAATAACAGTCTTCTGTTATAGGCGCCTATTACCATCCTTTATCTCATATGTTTCTTATGTGTGCCTGATACCTTGGTGCTGTAACACCAGATTTCCCCAGTTTGGAATCAAGTAAGTATGTACATCCATCCATCTATCATCTAACCTCAGACAAGGGGGGTGCAGCCCCTGGGGGCTGCGTTTGTCCGATCATACCATGACGTTCATGGATGATGGTGATGCTGCTACAGAATCGCCTGTGCTGCTGTTGCAGGTGTGTCTGGGAGCTGAGGCCGAGGATAACTTCCACATGGTGGAAGTCGAGGGCCTCACATACGATGGAAAAACCACCAAGGTGCCACTTGTTGTCCTGAAGCCGTCCGTGCTGCCCTCTGTGAGTCACTGCAAGTGCTGACAAGAATTATGTGAAGCGTTTAAGGGGCTGTTGTTCGCTGATATATGTAAATAATGTTTAAATTATAGTTTTTAGACTGTTAAATATTTAATGAAATTACAAATAATATATTATTTGGCAACATAAATGCAAATACTTCTATTACTGGTTGTAAATAGTATGTGGTAATTATTTAAAAGTGTGTATCGTCGTTATAATTGTTGCTCTTATATTGTCCAGATGAATTTAGGCGGATTTGAGATCACTCCTCCCATCACCTTCCGTCTGCAGTCGGGCTCCGGACCCGTTCACATCAGCGGGCAGCACTTTGTTAGTGAGTATTGGTGCCGCTGTTGTTGTTACTGCTGTAGTCACTTTTCATTCTGCTGGAGTTAAAGACATAAACACATGAAAAAAATAAGTATCTACTTTCGGAACAATGTGTAAGTTTAAATGTGTAGTTCCATCTTCCCTGTGAGT
Source organism: Scophthalmus maximus (assembly GCF_022379125.1). Classification (NCBI taxonomy): domain Eukaryota; kingdom Metazoa; phylum Chordata; class Actinopteri; order Pleuronectiformes; family Scophthalmidae; genus Scophthalmus; species Scophthalmus maximus. The sequence goes on along the minus strand of NC_061523.1, from coordinate 22,019,927 downwards.
GAAGTTGATTGAGCTTGTGTTTGCTTTGTAGGTGTGAAGGAATCGGAGGACGAAGAAGAGGAGAACAACTCGTCGCCAGTGAAACGACCAGCAAGCCTGATGTCAGGGAAGAAGCCTCCGTTGGTAGTTAACCCAGTTTGTTCTCTGGCAGCAGAAAGTGCTCAATGTGGTTTATGTATTTATTGTATTATTGTTAAATATAATAGAAAGACTGAATGATGTTTGAAAGGTTTCTGAGGCCGATGTGGTGATTTCTGATTTCTGAAGGGGTTTCTAACAGAGTACTGATGATTCATTTTCCTTGTAGAAAAAACTCAAGATGGATTCCGATGATGAAGAAGACAGTGACGAAGATGACGATGAGTATGTTAAATATATATATATACATTTTTGTTAAAATTATTAACAGGCACACATCATTTTAGGAATTATGTTATTCACCCTCTGTCATAGTGCTTCACATAACACCACTTTCTCTTCTTCCTGCTCTTTTGTAGTGACGATGAAGACGAGGACAGTGATGAAAACGTTGCGAAGTCTCCGAAGAAAGTGGGAAAAGAGCTGGAAAAAGTAAGCCTGATCTGTTCTTATGTTACATTTATACAAAAAGCACAGTTTGAAATATTTTAAACTTGTTCCAAGTCAAAAATGTGTATATAAGTTTGAATGGTTATTTGTGTTAGAGAGTGATTATTTATATACTTTAAATAGAATGTTCCCACGGGCATGTTGGTCTTAAAACTAGGTGTGGTCATCTTGAGGCTGCAGACAGTGATTGCACTTTTCACCCACATATATTCAGCCTGTTAAACACACTCATCTGAAACCGTTTCCTTTGCAGAGAATCATTCTTTCTTCTCTCCCTGGCAAATCTGGACATAAAATAATTAATTTTAAAGGGAATGGGAGATGGCAACTGTGATTGGTTTAATTTTAACCCCAAAAGAGTAACACACACACGATTGATTAAGGCACTAAATACTTTTTATACTAATGCGTTTGGTGCAGTAACCTTTTTGCTGCATTTAAACTAGCAAATGTGGATTTGGACTCTACTGTAAATGGCCTTGCGTCCTGTGCTTTAGACCATGTGCTTGTATAGTAAAAATAGAGATTATGTTCTGAAAACCTTTAGCGACAAAATGAGATGGGATAGATAAGTCTGTCCTTCAAGGCTTTAGAGAGCGTTAATAGTTTAAATTATTTTTGAACTATATTGAATAGACTGGAATTCGATTTTGTTAAGATGTCATCTGCAGGTTTTGTCTTTTTGACTCAATATTATCAAGTAAGAACTTCCATCACTGCTCAGACCAAACTAAATGTCCTTGTAGGTCTCTAAGCTTTGATCCTTTTCGTTTTGGAGTGTTTCCAGTCCTCGGTTGTCCACCAGGTGTCAGGGTAGCCAAGGGCTTTTCCTCTCACATTTCTTCTGTGTAAAAGGAATTTCTCTCGGGTTGCTCTGCGCTCACTGCCCACTCCCCCCCTTTTGGTTTTCTACCACCATCATTTAAAACTCCCACAGACTGTATCCTATGGTAGCATTTCATTGCAGCTGGCCCTTCCCATTCCTGCACTCACTGACCGTCCACCTCCTTTTTTTTTTTGTATGATACAAAACATGGAACTTTTTCATCCTGTTCGCTCATGTACCCACCTGTTTTCCGCGAGTAAAACACAGGGTCTGTGTGGCGTAATGATCGGATTTCTCCTCTGTAATCTGCTTGAATTCTCACCGTCTCACCAACAAGACAGCACTATGTTATTCTGCACACACACACACACACTCACAGAGACACACACTCACAGAGACACACACACTCACAGACACACACACACACACACACACACACACGGCCAGACATGCATATACACACTGTAGACATGTACACTTAGATGTCCACATATACATATGTGAGAAAAGTCAGGCTGCAACCAAACATATGTACAGTACATATGCAGAGAAGCTCACTACACACGCACTGTCATAGACACACACACACATGCACCGGTGGTGGGAGAAATCTCCCTCCCCCCCACATTTTTCTGTAACGCTGCATATCTTTGTCCCTCTGTCATCCCACTGTTAATATGATTGCTCCTTTTTATCGTCTCATGCCATTTCAGCTTTGCACCTGGCCTTTGCCTTTGAACACTTGTTTTTTGCGTGTTACCGCAATCACTGGCAAGTGTGTGTGTGTGTGTGGGTGCATGTGTGTATCTGCCTCGTTTTTTTTTTTTAAACACTGTCCAAGTGCAAACTGTGCCAGGCAAAAGATCAAAGCAGGGCAGATGCGCATACCTGCGACGTGAGCGCCGATCCTCGCCTCAGGGTCAGATGACAGCTGAGCATTTCTGTCACCTGTTGATTTATTCTGTTGTCTTTTCTTCCAAATCCTCCACCTTCTTTACCCCCCCCCCCCCTTCTTCCTACCCTCTACGACCTTAATCCCTTTCTTCACCCTACTTCTCTTTGAGGCCATAGTTGTCCTGTCTCACTCTTTAGTAATGAAGAAACAAACTTCTACAAAGTTACTTTGTTAGTTTTAGACACATGCTTCTTTATTTTTTGTCATATCGCACCTGAATACTGTTCCTGAATACCAACGTAAAATGTGTCACAAATACTTGGCGTCAAATCAAGTTTATTGATCAAACACATTTAAAACAACCAGAGTCGGCCAAAGTGCCGTTCCTTAAAAAACACGACACAAGCAATACAATATTAAATTAAAATAAAAAGCTAATGAATGAACAAAAACATCCATATAAAGTACTTTAACTAGGTCTGAATGTCTCTGACTGCTCCAACACAACGCTAAACTTTCTATACACGAGACTGTGATCACTAATGTCGATACCAGAGTTTGACCGATATACTCTTTTAGTGTCTGATGCCGTTACCGATATAAGGGAGTAAAAATATTCTGATACCGACATATCTGCTGACATACATATGTTTTTATATATTATTTTTTTTAAACTCTTACAGAAATGCAATTGAGGCTTGATACTGATGCAGTTTGAACATAAACATTATTATAAAATAAAAATAAAAAGAGTTTTCATATCAGCAAACATTAACTCCGATAGCCATATGTCTGATGATATCGGCCAGTTGATAAATCCGACGGGTTCTAGTCACTACTGGGACTCAAAATAGAAATTTATTGTACTGTGACCTTTTACCTAAATTAATGGAGCTAATGTTTTGACTTGTCTAATAAAGAGCAAGATTAAAGCACAAAGATGAATAATGTGGCCACATGGTGAAAGACTGAAAAAACACTTAGCAGATCTTCAACACATGAAAGACAGAAGTCTCACTCTCTTCTAACTTCTCCTGTCCAGTTTTCATCCAAACATTTCAAACCTTTACAAAGGACAATGACACACAATTTCCTGAATAGTGTTGCTTCTACTTAGAAAAATAAAACACAAGGAAAAAAAAGATTCCACTACCCAATGAAAAAAAAAATAACAAGTCATCTAAAATCAGTATAAATACATTCGCCGCTGCATCCATCCAAAAAACTGTCCTTGTGTGTTAAAATCATTTTGATTTTCAAAAACAAAATAGCGTTTGAAGCTGCACTGAAACAGCCTCCCAGCATCTTGTGTTACCAGCCACCGCTCGAGGACATTACATGTGTAATTGCCTTGTAGCAGTTATGTCAACACAGGCAATTACACATCTAGCCCATTCCAAGGTGAATACCAGTGATTGCAAGGAAAAGGGGTTGGTGCTCAGGAAATGCAGGTACTTGCCTCGGCTATTACAAGGTAATTACACAGGTGCCTGAGAGCAGTGGAAACCTGACGGGAAGGCCTCCAGTGCAGGGAGAAGAACAATGACGGGTTATTGGGGTACTAAGTGTCTGATCAGTGAGAAATTACCCAGCATGTCTAGGGTTTCCTCTGTAATTTCATGCAGCAATGGTTCTAGGGGGATAATTTCAGATTTTAGTTACTTATCATACCTGGTTTTGTTGTCGTTATGTTTTTGAGTACAGCCTTAACTTTTTATTGATTTACTGACAATCAGAATAAATGATTACCTCTTAAGATTTAGGACTGCAACTGCTGCTTTAGTTCTTTTTATTGACTTAACGCCTGTTATGCTTGTTTTTCTTGCACAATGTAGTTTTTTTTTTTGTCGTCTTCGGTTGAAGTGCTCTTAAAAGGCGTCTACATGTGCAGCATTGATATTGTTTTGATGTTGCAAGGGGTGAGAGAAAATGATGTGAGTGCCTCGTGGCAAAAGAGGCTTTGAAGAAAATTAACCACAAATGCAAACGCTTTCCACAAACGTGTTTCGCATTACGCTAAATGCCAATTATAATTTGTCAGCTGTAAAAGAGGCCTGGCAATTAGTGCTTTGATATGGGAGTTTTCAAAAACAACGTGACGGCACTAGCAAGGCCCCAGAGAGTGCCGACTCATTGTGAAGAACAGACAGTCATTCATTGACACATTGATAAACATATACAGTATTTAGGCGGTTGTTGAATATAGAAATTGGCAAGCTATCTGAAGTGAATCACCTTTGATGCAGATATAATTCAGAGCCCTCAAATGTAGTCAAAGTGCTTTTTCATGACATATTAATAACACTTACAGGTGCTTGTTGCTCCATCTCACTTTGGAACTGAGCTATAATCAATTTATCTGACATTTTGTGTTCTGCTTGTTTTATGAGCATTTCTGCAAAGCACACTGGTACATCTATCTTTTCAAAAACCATATCAGGATGTCATCTAGTGGATGTTCTTTGAGATTGCTTTTAGCAATGAAAAGTGCTCTATAAATGAAATTTATTGTTATGATTACTGTTTGTGTTTTTTTTTGTGTTTTTCGCTTCGTCAGAGGCGAGAATCTTCAGCAAAGAAGCCCAACAAGACTCCGGTGAAACAAAATGGCCCTGCAGGGAAGCCGTCGGGATCTGCGGTCAAACCACAGAAGGTATGGAAAAGACTATCACCTGCTCTTGCTTTGCTAACTTGTGGTTGGCTTGTTGTTACTGAATTAGACGTTTGACAGCCGCTTGGCTGAAGAACGAGGATCAGGTATACGGTTCAACTAAGAGCCAGATTTTTTTTTCTTCAACTCTGTTTATTGGAAAGGCGACGCAGGTTTATATGTGGATTAAAGTCGGACCTGTGTTCTCTGTAAATTATTATTCATATTTAAGCAAAATAATGGGATAAGGTTTAAAGTTTGGTAAGCCCATCCAGAAGTGCACCCCTCCCTGTGAAATTCCCCTTCTTCTCCCCATCGAAGGCCTGTTTCTTTTGTTAGTTTAACTGAATTTGTTTGGAGATAATACGCAATGGACAAGGATTAATTCGATCTAAAGTTGTGCCAGATTACAGTCAAAAGTCAACGGCCATATTGAATGACCGGGGTTCAATAAAAGACATTGTGTCACTCTTAAAAGTAGGGAAGAAAACCTGTTTTGGAATTATGGGAATGGGAGTCTTAAGGAAGATTAGACAAAGGTGACATTTCGAAGCAACTTTGATAAATGGTATTGTGTTACTTAACATCCCAGCAGACTGAAAGCAATAAAGAAATTAATGCTCCTATGAATAAAGCAGTTGTAAACAAGCATTTACCTCCAACCATTTAAAGAGAAACGCGGTGTGTCTATGTTTGTATTTATTGGCACTCACAATTAAAACTGGGGTAAAAAAAACAAACTTCCCATTCCAACCCCCGAGGAATGCGATAAATCCACATCACAATTAGCTCAACCTGATAATTTCTTGGATGGAATGCGTTGGGCAGCTGACTCTCAGAAAACCCCAAACGCTTGAACTCCGCCTCTCTTTAAGCAAACACACCTGACCTCTAAACGGAGGTCTCCTGGGGCAAGGTTTAAACCTGCGACCCTTTGGCCCGACCCCGTCGTCTTTAAGTTTGCAGCCACCTTTGATGGCCCCCGAGCCCCTTGTAGCGCACGTACAGATCAGGGAATACAAGTTGGCAAGCTCCTCTGCAAGTATGTCAATTTCACAAAGCATGTTGCTGTGATAAAAATGATTGATAGACCGCTCCGTTTAGATAAGGTGTTATGTATTGGCACGCGTACATGCTGGCTACACTAAAGGCATACCGTCACACTCACTTGCACACCCGTAAGAAAATTGTAAACGTCGTGTGACGTCTCCATGGAAAGCGCTGTGGTTTTTTTGTCACGTGGAACACTTAAGCCACAGGGTCGCTATACTCCCGAGGCAAGAAATCCATCCCCCCCGCCCCGAGGGGAGAGTTCAGCGAATTCTGTTGTGGCCGTTGTCCGGACATAAGACGGTGGCTTTTAAATGCTCCGGGGGATTAGCCAATGGCCGAGCGAGTCGCCAAAAAAACCCATCCCACCAGTTTAACTTTCTGACCCGTGGAGCTCCCGGCTGCCCCCTTCCCCTCTTCCACTTCTGCACAACAACTGTTCCCTCTCGGCAACCTCTTCACACCCCTCACTTCCTGGACACACCTTCTCCCAATTGCTCTCATTACTGGCGTTTGATGTCTGGTGCAGCTTGCGCTTCCAGATGCCCCTGAGGAGCGAGGAAGCGGGCGTGGACGTCTGTTTTTTGTTTTTTTTCCTTCTTCTGTCCTAAATGCAGGTGACTGGTCATTAGATTCGCTTTGTCAGATCCGCTGCCAGTGCCGCGGTTTCACACCGTGGCTGACACCACCTTGCGTAACCAGGCTTTGTCATGAGAACGAGCGAACTCGAGTCGTGCTAATCTGAGGTAACTTTATCTCGCAGCTGGTGTCTTTTGATTGATGGCTTTGGAGAAGCCCGATGCCTTGGAGCACACGTCACAGTCGTAAAGTTGTTAACCACTTCACTCAGGCTTATCCCAAAAGGCTTGTGAGTCATTGTTTTAACGACTGATTGACATGTGTTGCAGCAGGTGCCTACCTTGTTAGTGCCCATTTTATTTGTCCCGTTAAGCTAATGTTCGCCTCTAAAGTATGACTCTACCGACTCCAGCCTCTGGATTAGAGTCCCAGTTCCCAGTGACCTGACGGTCCCCCCCCCTTCCAGAAACTAGAGCCAAGATTCCCACAAAAAATGATAATTACCATCCCAGACAGACCTGATGAGCAAAGGTGTCACAACCATGTGTTTGAAACTGGATTGGAGACAAGCGATCGCATCAAATGATAGCGTGCTTGTGATTAAGTTCCATGTCTCGTGGCATCTGTAATCAGTGTCTGGCCCAGATGAAAAAGCGTGTGTTTGCCTTGTGTGTTTATCAGCTGTTTTCAGGTCCACAGCTGTCCTTTGGAAGTGGAGAGCTGCCCGTAAATAATAAATGCGTAGTGCATTTCTCTGGCCAGCAGCCAGCAGCATGTGCTCTTTTTTTTTGTAGTGTGGCATGTGTGTCAAAGGCTTTTTCAGTAAATACCTTTTGATCTGTGCTATAAAATGCAGATCTCTAAGGGACAGGGACAGATTATTGCATTTTTTCTTTTTAAACTACAGAGATCGTTTATTCTTCTTAAAGAGCGTTCCACCTGTTTTTAACTATTCACCCTGCTCTCCAGAGCCTGGAGGTATTTGGGTATGGAAAAATTTTTTTTAGAAACTTAACCAGTTAGTAAAGAAAAGAAACATAGTTTGACCTACTGCCTTTCTGTCTACGTCTCAGTTGCCCAGGCTCAAGACAATGTACAGTGTCTGTGGCTTCTTTTGTGTAGTTATTTTTCATTTGTGTCATATATTTTTGCTATAATTTTATTATCTACCTCTTTCCCTGATGCCGTTGACTCTTGCTGCTTCTGTAAAAAGTAAATTTCCCTGGTGTGGTATTAATTAAGTCTCATCTTATCTCTGTAGATGTGTACAGTGTAGACTGGAGCTGCTATCTACAGGTGCGGTTAAACTTCCACGTGTAACTTGTGCATAGCCAGAAATTGCACATTTATTTTCACTTCATTTTTATTCCAAGTAAAACAAATGACACTATATGAAGTCATTTGTGGCAAATCTGTGTTTGTAACAGCTTAAATCTGCTGAAAATTAGAGCAGATCTTGCTAAATCAGCATATTTTGATTCATTTTCTTACTCAACAATAACAATGACGAATATGATCCAATCTGGACTATATTAACAGAAATTAGAATATGAAAAATAGCTAAAAATCTAAATTCGACCCAAATCTACTTTCAATGTAAAGACCCAGACAGTGAAATGAACAGCGCCGTTCTCCCGCCAGAGAACCTGCAGAACCACAGTGTACAACAGAATCGTGTTTTGCTGTTTTTTTCACTTGATTGGTTCCAAACAAAAAAAGTAGTTCTATGAGTTGCTCCTCTCTTCTTTCAAATGTGTGTCTGGCTATCAATGAAACCCTGCAATTTCACTGGATTCCACACTGGCTTTGCATGTAGGGACAAGCTCGGCGGCTTGTGTAACATGCAGTCATGGTGTACAACTTGGGTGTGTGTGTGTGTGTGTTATTGTCGTGTCACATTCAGACACTTCCTAATTGAGGACCTCTGGGGGCCTCCACTGCCCAAGTCTGGACACACCTGTGGGCCGCTAGCTCACGCCGCTCTTCTCTTCACAAACACGCAGCGCACTTTGTGCGGCAAAATCACATCTTCAAGGTTCCCAAAAAGTTGTTTTTGTCGAATTCAATGCTCAAAAACAGAAAGCAAAACAAAAAAGTGTCATATTTTCCTCATCAAATTGATGACGGTATACATTTTGTTGGAGAAACAAGCCCCACCCCCACCCTTAAGTTCAGTTGTTAGGATTCACCTTCAGTGGAAAAGCCCATTTTGACAAACAATAAGAGTCGGGGCTTTCCCCTCTCCTGCATGATGCAAACAATAAAAAACATAATTTGTACCTGATGTATTTGATTTAAAAAAAAAAAAAAAAAAAAATGGTGTAAGTAGGATAGAACTTGTTGTCCTTTCTGATGCTTTCATCCTCTTCCAGCTGGTTGCCCATGCCAAGTCTGTAAACACACACGGGTCTTAATGGGTCACAACGGGGCTGTAGCCCCGCCTGCAGTGAATTACTTCATCACCAAGGAGTTAGAATTAGCAATTTTCTGTTAAAATAAAAAGTAGGGTAGGAGAAGAAATATTGTGGCAAAATATGAAGCCATCTTTTTTTTTTTCCCCTTTTTACTACAACCCTTTAAACATCTCTCTATTTGACATATTGATCAGTTTTTCTTATCCCGCTGATGTATTTTTCCTGACAGACACCTGCACCAGGCAAAGACAAACACCAGGCCGGCCCGTCCAAATCTCCCTCTCTGCCCGAGATTAAGAACAAGTTGTCGACAGCAGCCAAGGAGGTAAGGCCGCCGTCCTCCTTTTTTTTTTGCAAATGACCCATCTTAATTGAATGTCTGACGCCCGGTTTTAAGATGATGATTTTTAACGGCACCTCGTTTGTCAGGGGAGACCTCTACCGAAGTCGGAGCAGAAGTTCGAGAATTACGTGAAGAGCTCTTTTAAAATCTCCGACAAAAATGTAAGTAACCGTGTAAGTTATTGTACATGCACATTTTTAGCTTTTACATTGCACTTGCTATTTTTACACACAATTTTCGTGCTTTTTAGCTTTTGCAATCTACGGATTGAGTTTCTTCAGATGTTATCAGACGTGCTGAAGTCCGGACGTTTCCCTGAACTTTTCTGGAGGGGCTGCACGTGAGAACGCAAGTGTTGTTGTGGACATTTTCCGCAAAACGTTTCCTGCCAGCCCCCCTTGTACATTTTCCATTAAATTTCCCCTTAACCCATATCTGAAAATATCTAGGGGGAATTTTTTGCTGCCATGTTTCTAGAAATCCTCCAGTTCCCGAGTGTTTAGTCGTCATAGACACATTTACATCCACCTTCATTTTTAGCTTTTAAAGCTCCTCTTCCGTGATGGATACCCAGGAATGCATTATTGTTCCTCAACGCTGTCCTCGTTGACCTCACGCTGTCCGGTGTGCCTCGCAACGTCTCTCCGGCACAGCGTGTTCTCTTCTGAATTATATTCGTTTTTGTGTCAGCGGGCTCTTTTCGAGATGGAAGGGGAGTACACCTGCCAAGGCAGAAACTCTTTCTTGGTGATTTACTGTAGTGTGTGTGTCTTTTGTAGCCTTAATGAAGGGACGGTGGTATGTGGATGGTACCAGTCTCTTTCACATTCAAGGCCTTTGACCAACCCCTCACACAGGGTCTCTCTAAATGCAGGACTTAAATCTTTTCTAATACTGCTTGTCATTTCGGAAGATAAACAACGGCTCCTGCACGTTATTTTGCAGAGCGTGAATTAATCACCCCCACCACCACCACCACCGGAAAAAACCCTGTAGATTATCACCACAGACTAAATGAGCCTGGGAAGTTTGCGTTGAGACGTTAACCGTACAGTCATGAGAGCAGGTGATAGCTCTTTCAGAGCGGAGCGAGGGCCGGGTGGACAAGGGAAGGCATGGGGCGGGGGGGTGGAGTTGGGGCTGGGGGAGCGCTTGTTGATCCCAGTGTGTAGAAACATCTGTGGAAGTGCTTTGGTTTCATCAGCCAAGGCTGAGATCTGTCAGACCTGGAGCACCTAGTCATATACTCTGGTATGTGCTGCTGCCCCCACCCAACCCCTCGTCGTTCCCCCAGCAGCCCCGTCTAAACTCGACGTTCCCACCGGCGAGACATGCATGTTGTAGTAAAAAGTGAAGTCATACGTCTCAGGCCGTATAGCACTTCATTTGGATGATTTATAATTTCTCTCTTTCTTTTTCTTCTCCTCCCCATGTTGTCCTCTCCGCACGGCGTCCTCAGGTGGTCAAGGACCTCTGGAGTTTCGTACAAACACTGAAGATTGAGAAGAAGTAACACACAAAAAAACTCGTACCCCTGACGCATTTGTATGTTTTGGACCGTGCAGGACATTTAAAGGCACAGTCGGCAAGATTTCCTGCTCGGCCGTGATTTTTTTGTTTCGTCATTGCAAACGCTGAATCGGAGGAAACGGGGAGGACCGAGCGCTGAACAAGGGGTGAAGACGTTAATGATTCGATGTTTCGATCTAAAGCACCTCCCCGAAACAAACTCCACATTTTCCACACACGCTACTTTGTCACATGTCAATCTGCGCCAACTACAGGAAAGGAGAATAACAGCACCGTGAATTAGGATCTGTAGATGTCGGTTTCTCACAATTTTAACACTTTTTTAAACACAATTTGATTTATTTCATTTTAACACAGGTTTTAATAGTGACAATAAATGTAATTTTTTTGGTAACAACAAAGTTTCAAATTTTCCTTTTGATCTTATCCCCTTTTTTTGCCCCAGAAGAAAAATAATTGTATGTTAGGTTTGCAACAGTATTAGTATTAATGGGGTTTTTTTCTACCAAGAGTCGCCACTGATAAAAAAATATACATCAAATCCAATACATGAAGTTGCTAAGAAGCAGAATATATGTCCTTAAACAGCAGCTATAAAAAAAGGAAAAGAGGAGTTGGTAACTAGAACCCAACCAATTTTTCATATCGGCAAACACGAAGGAAGATACCAAAATGTCTGTGAAAGCCTCACATTGGGCCAACCGATAAATCGGTCAAACTCATTAACCACGCATATATAGTACAAGAGTACATAAATATTGTATCATCAAATTGCAGATACTGGTTGTGTCCTTGCCTGTAGATGGCGTCTGTTCGTGTCTACATATCACTTCCTTTACCTGTTGGTGGTGGTCGATGCGTTGGCCATGTGGGCTGAGCCTGGTTTCAGGTGCTTTGCTTGCGAGACACCCGTGTCCTCCTCCTCGTTATCGTCAATACTGCAACAGGAGATTTTGCAGAATGTGCCTTTAAATATCTCTGCTGTCAACTGATCTGTAAACCGGAGTCCCATTTTGTGTGAAACTGAACAGTAAGAGTTAAGACGGCTGATAGAGAGGGGCGTTTTTTTCTGTCATCTGTCACTGATGATATAATTTTCCTTCGAATTTTTTTCTTCGTTGTTTTTAATCATCTGTGTGGATTTACAAAGCATTTTTACGCTTGCAGCCATGCTTACAGACTGTACTGTTCATTTGTCTGCTCAAGCTCATTGTACAGAAATCTCTCTCTTGATTTTGACATGCAATAACTGTATTTAGAAATTTTAGTTATTTACCTAAGATTCAACTTTTCTGTCCCCTGCCACGATAAAACAAATGAGATAAATGATCTAACACGTCTAAAACATTTCACTTAAAAACGGCGAGGTCCGTATGTCTGCAAGGACGTGTGAAGTCGTGACCTTTCTTACGTTTCATATATTCAGTTTTTTAAAATAGTTTTAATACAAACGTTTCTGGGCTTACATTAGGGACATGTATCTTAGGTTGTGGAATACTAAATACTACAAAACTGCTGACTGGGTCTATTTCACGCGGCATTTTATTTCCTTTCAAAGCGAATTAGCATCTGTCGTAACGTGTGAGAGTAGTAATTACAGTGGTCACGGCCAAATATCATCTGTAGCTAAAAAAAAAAATAACTAAGTTCAGTACACACACACACACACACACACACATACACACAAATCTCAAGAGTATTATGGGCTCTATAAAACCGACACAGATGTCCAGACAAAAAGTAAAGAAAAGAAAAAAAGAACATAAGAAAAGTCGACTGTTAACAAGCCCCCAGGAGTGTATTTACGAGTTGGCACTGCTGTCGTCGTATTAACGTTCGCTCCAATTCATTAAAGAACAGATAGCAAGCCTGTGATTAGCATTATTTAACACGACATAATCATAAGGTGTTACAGTATATCCCAAAAAAAAGCTTTACAGGAACCCCCGTAAAGAACGCAGTTTGTATATCGTTTGCTCTGAAGACAATAAGCAGACACTGGTGCTTATAATGTGTTTATGATCCCGTATAATGTGTTTTACAAGACAAATGCTGGCAGGTGGACATGATCCAATCGGACGGCTCGGTTCAACCAGCCCATCGCCTGTAATTATATCTGAAACTCCGTAGGTGTCAACTTAATGACTTCAACAAGTTTATTTCATTAAAGTTTCCCCTAAATCTGAAAAATTTGACTTTACATATCTGTAACAATGTTCTCTCTGTAGTGAGTTTCAGGTTTGTCAGTCCTAGGATTTAGTTTTTAGCTTTTCACAAACTCGTGGCAGAGTCCTTCGTCCTGTTCTGGAAACTTTTCATACATTTCTTTTTTTTCTGTCACTAATTTCTCTTGCTTATATTTACAAGTACGGCAGCTGAACAGTTATTTTTATTCTGAGTTTATGCTCAATCTGCCCTCGCTAATAGCTGGTTCTGCAGCTTGGATATGTTTGTCATGATCTTTATTTTTTAAATGCTGTGTTCTACTTGGTGTAGAAGTAGCTTATGTTGAGTATTAAAAAAACAGTTAAAAAGTTTTTTTAAATAATGTCCAGTTTTCGTTAATGTTTAATTTCAGCACTACTGTTTTTTATCGTCTTTAGTTTGTCATCCTTTGATTCTGTACTGAATAGTTGTGAAGCAAGTACCTAATTATGTTGAAATATGTGAAATTAAAAAAAATAGAAAGAAAAAAAAGATTGTGACCTCTGTTGATAACCTGGTGTATTATGGAGGCTCATTATTTTTTTAAGTATTAACAGGAATCTGGTTGAAATGTGGATTTCAACAGACACAGTTTGCAGAAAACATTGTAGTTTAACTGTTTCAAGAGGTAATTACTTCTTTCCCTCTTTACCCTTTTTGTTTCTAATCTGTTTACAATGCAGCTTGCATGGTAACATATCGCTTTTAGAAATATCTTTATACATTTTACACAAGGTTTTCTGGATTTTTGAGTGGTAGTGAGTATATAGGACCATTGCAAACAAAATGTATTCATCATTTATACTTTATAGATTCATTACTTACCTGCTGCACGTGTTGATGCAAATGGAATTGTTTAGTCAAAACGGGCTCAGCGTGTTTTGAAAGACAGTGAGTTTTGTCCATTTAGTCAAACGTCACTGATGCATGATGGCTGATGGTGGATATTTATATATAACCATCTTATTTTTTTTATCTTCCTGTATCATTTACCCGAATAAAGTGAATCCTGGTGGGACTTTGAGTCACACATTTCAGATTTTTTTGTTTTAGTTTAAATATAATCCGGGACGTGTAGTGCAGCATGTAGAAGTAGAACTCGAGAAACAATTGGCCTTATTTTTTTTAAATGAAACTTTAAAATTATGTTATGTAGGTAGTGAAGTTGTGCCTTTTGATATTTTGGGGGGGGGATTATGAACATTTTAATTTTAGAAAAATCTGCCTATTTTTATCACTGAGGAAAATGTTAAACAACCGTTCGCTGTAACGATCTGCTCTTTAAAGGTTTTGTGGCTGCAGGAGGGAAATGTCATCTGATGACTCTTGTTTACCAAAAGACAGGTTGTAAAAGACAATGTGATTGAGAAAAGTGGATTATTAATAGAAGACCTTGTTAAGTGTGTTTTGGAGTAATTTATTTAAATCGGGAGAAACTTGGGCTTTAATGTAAACTTTTGTTCCATACTTTTATTGTGGGTTGTTTTTTTGTACAACCTTTTTTTTTGCAACAAGATGGTTGTTTTTAAAGATATACTTTGTCCTTGTGAAGCAGTAAAATTGAGTCAGGATTTGCGCCCAGATGATCATTGATCATTTTTCTAATGTCACGTATTGGACCCATGGAAAAATGAAAAAAAACTCTAAAAACCTATAAATTTAAAACCAACCGTAAACCCCGGTTATGTTATTTATCACTGTCTGAGCTGTGCAAGTTACTTTTGTCGATTGCCAGTTTTCCACAAGTTCAGTCTTTAAATAGTAAACGGGACTAGTCAGCACTTACAGTACATAGAACTTCTCTTGTCTCACTGACCACTTGTCTATTCACACACACACACACACACACGCACACACACACACACACACACACACACACACACACACACACACACATTGCACAGGGGAAATTTGGTGGTTCGACATCTTGCACAAAGACACGTTGGAGAAACTTGAGTAGCCGGGGACTGAACCAGCGTTGATGTCCTGAGTCTCATTCAACACAGGCCATTTAGCTGCAACTTTCTGGTGGTTGACTCAACTTGAGATGGTTAGAAACAGCCATTCTGAGATGTTTTGGATGCCCTCAGCAAAGTTTGAACAGGCGAAATCTGGTAAGTGAAGATTGCATGATTCTGTATGTCTTCCTCGTTGTCATAATCTTATACAATAACCCCCTTCCCTCCTTATATTGTGAATGCCATCAATCTGTGTTGCCGCCACTGGGTGGCAGCGAAGTCCAGCCTCCACCTCCAAAGCCAGCCTCCATAATGATATAAATTAGATAAGACCTTTACCTGCACCGTGAGTCAAACGTCACGTCGTTGGCAGCCGAGCTGCCCCATCGCCGTCACGAGGAAGTGAGGCGCGCTGGCGGATGCAGCGGCGGGGTGACGCACGATTTTATGTTCCACACGCGGCGACTGAGAGGCACGTGGAAATTCCCCCTTTGTGGTTGACTCGAATTCCAGTCCAGGGTTTGACTGAAGCAGCCTGAAGGTACTGACACAAACACACACACACACACACACACACACAGACACACACACACACACACACCGAGATCCTCAAGGACACACTTACAAATTTATTTAAGAAAAGTTGGCCTGCGATTCCCTTTTGAGCAAAAAGTCTAAGACCACTGTCCCACAGTGGGAAAAGCCATTGTATATATAAATATATAGAGCATAAATCACATTTTTATATGCATTAATAAATATTGCGTTTACAAGTAGTGCTCCATTTCCAATCCGTTCCATTGGACAGTGTGTACTTGCAATACAAAATGCAATTATGGTCATTTTAATGCTGGTCTATTGCAGGTGTAATCATATCTTTTCAAAAATGTTTGTAGTTTCTCACCTCTAGTGGTATTTAGCCTTGTATGGAAGAGCATTAGGGCCAGGCATAAGGGGGAAAAATGGTGGGGGGGGATTTTAAAAATGTATTATACATTTCGAGATTAAAGTCGAAATGTTGAGAATGAAGTCGAAATAGCCCAAAACGTCCGTGTTGTGGTTCCAGTTCAGCTGTCACACCTCCACGTTAGCTAAAGTTAGCAAAGCTACGCTAGCGTCGGTAACCGCACGCCTCTCAAAATTCCTTAACGGTTGTTTGCAATTGAACGTCAGCACACACGTTGACGTTCATGTGCAAACCCCCGTTGTCACCGCATCGTTTTTTCCAGATTCAGCCTGTCAATAATAATGTCGCAACTTTACAACATGGTAAGCAGCTAGCGTTAGCTTAGCAAACCGGCTACAACATCCGTTTTTTTGGTGCTGCTGAAAAGTGCTTCCGGGTCACAATTTTGATGATTTTGTTTGTGGTGTTTAGATTATTGAAAAAAAAATTAAAAATTGCTCAAAGTTGTCCTTCCTTTTCCCATTGGTCTAGCATTAATTGTCATTAATAATTTGCCAGAAAAAAAATAAACCTAAGATTAAATGTTAAACTATTTAAAACAATCGGCCCTCACTGGGATGGCTCGATAATATCCTCTAGATGTGAAGTGGAGAAGAAAACCCTGCATTTCCTCTATAATTTGGGTAAACTGACCCTTAAATGGCAGCCCTTATTCTGTTAGTGCCGAACTGTGATAATAAAACCACATAAGAGACGAGGCAGGTGCGCTGCTGGTGCAGGTATCAGTGCCCTTCATGTGGCAGCCAAACATAACATTAGGCCATTAGGGAAATATTGCCCTTTTCTCCTAATCCAGCTGTCACACGATATGGGACAGGACAGTCGTGACAGTCTGCTCTCATGCCTCCATCTGAGGGCAATCACTGTATCGTGTGTGTGTGTGTGTGTGTGTGTGTGTGTGTGTGTGTGTGTGTGTGTGTGTGTGTGTGTGTGTGTGTGTGTGTGTGTGTGTGTGTGTGTGTGTGTGTGTGTGTGTGTGTGTGTGTGTGTGTGTGTGTGTGTGTGTGTACACACATGTCCTCTTAGGAGAACAAGTGTATTCTGTTTGTGAGTGTGTTTGTACCCCCTATGAAGAGAACAGTACAGGATGGGCAGATTGTTCTTTCTGTGTAAAACCAGCTGCTGCCTTATTATTGTGTGTGTGTGTGTGTGTGTGTGTGTGTGTCTGTGTGTGTGTGTGTGTGTGTGTGTGTGTGTGTCTGTGTCAATCGCCCCCTGGTGGCTGGCTGCAGTACAGGTCAGAAACCCCTGCCCCCTCCCTCCATGTTGGCAGATGAGACATGGATCAAGAAGTCAAAGTAAACGTCAAATAAATTTTCCCCAAAGATGGTTTCTGTCAGATTAGCTAGTTCTTATCTTAAAGCCCCAGTGTGTCATTTTTGTACTTTTCCGTACAAATCATTGGTTCTTTGTTGCAGGTATACATAGAACACAAAGTTATGGACAATATAGTCAATGTATGTGAATAAGTTCTTCTAAACATTACACTCTGTAACTTAAAAGTGTTCGTGTTTCTGATCAGTTTGGTTTTAATTGGTTATTTGATGCTACGAAAACGGGACGGAAACATCATGATTGACAGCTGAGACTAACTCGCGATTGGTCGACCGCGTGTATTGGCGGAACTCCACTCCATCACTGTTGTGTTGACTTTGGTACCAAATAATGCAACTAGCGCAAAATGGCAGTGCCCATGTCCGTAATGTTTTGGCTTCATTTTTGTACAGTGGGAGGAGTTGTCCATCTTTATTTACAGTCATAAAAAAACATTGATCTGTAGCGCTACATGTGTAGTGCACCTTTTAAGAGTCATGATCAGAGCCCATTGTGGTTCAAAAAAAAAAACTTCAGTACAGATATGCTCGAGGAAACAAACTCTCAAATCCAACATTAAAATTCAGACGCGTGTTGTCACCACTTCACCGCTGCTTTGTTAGTGCGGCTTGTAGCAACTAGTATCAATTAAGCTACAAATTTTCATTTGATTCAGTCACTCGTTGCTGCTGCCAAGAGTGTTACTCCACATGCTTCTCTCTCCAGACGTCTTGGAAGTGTCAGTACATCTCACTCTCTCTCTCTCTCTTTCTCTCTCAAAGACCAGGCAACTCTTTTTTTCCATGAATTTTAGGCACAGATTATGCAACCTCACCCTACACTGTTCTTAAAAACCGCCCCTCGGGGAACGTTAACACGACTGTCAGACTTACTATATCACTCTACTCGGAGCAGCCCAGCCAGCAGTTTTCACTGCTATTTCACTGATATAGCTTAAAGCAGAGATGGCAAGTACAACTACTCTAATTATTGTGTGTTTTAAGTAATTCACCTTTGAGAATACTTCATTTATTAACATTAGATCACTTTGTACTAAATCACTACTTATCCATGACAAATGACCATTATATTGATTCTGGACTTGTGTGTGAAACTTCGCTGACAGCCAAATGATTTTGCGATCCCAAATGAGGCATCACCTCCAAATTACGCTCGTTTACAAGTGCCACATGAAACAAGGAGAGGTGTGGGGGCAAAGCTATACCTGACTCCAAAATGTCAATGATAAACCCAATTAACTGCAATGTTTTTATGTCATTTGAGCTACTTCATTGTTATGCTCTAAAAGTTCTAACTTTTGCTGTTTTCAGACATGAACTGTCCAGACGCAATTTTGCGGACATTTTCTGGATGTCACTTAGACATTCTCTGGAAATTTTAGTAGGACACTGGCAGGAAAGGTTCCAGACAATGTCTGGAGCAACATTTGAGTTCTCACATCAGCTCATGCAGAGAAGTTCAGGAAAATGTCCGCACTTGGTGGATTAATCAATTATTACAAACTAAATATACATCCCTATGCAGATGATACTCCGCTTTACATCTCCATTAAGTGTCACCTGTTATCAGCTGGTAGAACTTGAAGAACGTCTACAAATCAACCTCTTTTAAAAAAAACTATATCGATGACATTACAAAGACTGCATTTTTACATTTTTTTTAAATATTGCCGAAATCCGTCCAATTATTTCAATCGCTGATGCTGAAACACATTTTTTTCATCTAGGTATTGTAGAAAATTACAACTTGTATAAAACAGTGCTGCGAGGATATTAATGAACGGTATTCTACTTCTAACTCATTGAATATTACACATTCTGTTGATCACATCATTTTAATTATGTATTTTAACTCACTTTTTAAAACCTATATTGATATTCTTTATAATGTTTTGTGTGTAATTTAAATCGCTTTTGACATTTTCTTTTTTTTTGCTTATGTTCATTATCGCTTTATTTCATACAGATTATCGGCTATATATTTTTTACAACATTAGACACTCTTGTGAAAACTCACTGCTAACATCTTACGGGTCAAATTGTCTTTCTGGGATTTTTACCTGCAGAACTTCAAATTGAGAACAATAACTTCATACTTCATCTCTGGTGGAAAGAAATGTAAGGTCATGTCTCTGCAGGAAAATACATTTCCGCCCTCTTCCCCCCCCCCCCCCCCCCCCCCCCCCCTCATGACCCAAAGGGATGTGATTTTCAACACATCTGTGCGTCTAGTTATAAAAGAACTCACCCACACAACAACAGGTGTTGTTCACATGCGCTAATACTATATAATAATTCTGCGGTTTGGGACATGGGGGTCAATACTGTAACTGGCAATGAGTGTTGCTGTTGAGACGGAGCATTGCAGATGTGCTGACAAAATGAATTCTGCACCGGTCCAGTTTGCACCTTGGCGGCCCCAAGTGGCAGTGAAACCTAACTTGGATCTTGGGACTCTTTTATCGGCCATGGAATGTGATGTGATGTGATTTGGAGAGAGCGTGACCAATGTAATTTTCTCCTCCAGGTCGTGGTTAGTTTCTTGGTGTCCACAATCGCACCGGATCAATTAAATTTGATACACAACTATACCAAAACGTTGAGAGAAAAAAAAAGGGGAAACTATTTTCTCTGTAGCCAAAGTTTGTGATTTAGTCTGATTAGAAAAAAAACATCTTTTGTGCCAAAATGTCAAAATCTTCGTCACAGGCACGTTTCAATGAGCATGTTGTTTTCAATATCTGTTTCCTTGGGTTGTTTGTACTTAACACGTCAAACTAGAACTTCTGAGGGTGGTATATCAATCCATCCAAACACACACACACACACACACACACACACACACACACGCCCATCCCTTCCATGCCGATTGCTTTGACCTTTGCTCCGAGGAAATAAGGCCATCTGTGCTTGATGTGACAGGTTGGCACATCACCTGGATACGAGCAAATAAACGCGGCGGAGGAGGGAGGGAAAAAAAATATCAAGGGGAACATTTCAAGCATTCACGGGGAGCTTTCAAAATGGAACAATGACTGTGCCCTGGGGGGAAAAAGTGATCATGCTGGTATGTTT
This sequence comes from Scophthalmus maximus, assembly GCF_022379125.1. Taxonomy (NCBI): domain Eukaryota; kingdom Metazoa; phylum Chordata; class Actinopteri; order Pleuronectiformes; family Scophthalmidae; genus Scophthalmus; species Scophthalmus maximus. Next base: position 21,999,513 of record NC_061523.1, on the reverse strand, counting down.
ATATTAGACGGAAAGGAAGCCATCATTGTCATCGCCGGTGATTTTCTCTTTCACGGCGCGGCTTTTTGACAGTCGACTGTATCTTAATAACAATTCCATTCGATGTATAAGTCAATTGTCACGGGTGATGCGCCTATGTAAACATGAAAAAAAAAAAAGACAGTCAAATCTTTTCCTGTCAGGATTTGTGAACTCTGTGGCATTATCATGAGCAAAAAGCTATTTTTAACTGTTCCAGTCGCATTCCAGGATGTCAGTGTTCTCCGTCAGGTCCTTGCGCTCTGTTGTAATTTTTTTCCCTTTGCATTCACGTCTTTATTTAAATTTTTTAATGCTGTAGTCTAACCCTTGACATTTGGGAATATGTGTTAAAGGGTTGCTCATTCAGGGATTGGGAACACTTCAGTGAGGCAACAGACACCGGGGAGGGGAGGGGAGGGGAGGGGAAGCAATTGTGCAAATTAGAGGAAGAGGTGGGGGAGTTCATCATCTTACCTTTTCCCGTAAGCAAAACCCTGGCCCAGTAAAACACAGCCCAGTTGGTACAGCAATAGGACATGCGATTATTAATACAGAAGAGGGGAGGTGCGCTCACCTCGAACAAGCGCCAACACGCGAGCGCATTACCTCTACGGCTGCTATGGCAAAGATGTGAGCCGCATTCCTCTGCCCACAGAGTTCTTTCCCCCCGATTGCAGAGGAGAGGCTCCTGAGAGGAGCTCGCCTCGGATCTGGGGGAGTTTGACGGCTCGGACGCTGCGAAAGGAAACTAACAGTAATATCTCCACATATTCATCTATACGAGATTGTAGGTCCATAATCATTTTTGTACGAGTTTCTGCAATTTTTGTTTGAACATTTGACCGAGTAGTCGTCTTGATATAAGCAAAAATAATACATGTTGGAATATCTTTTTCTATTTCAGTAACGGTTGAATTAGATGGAGTATGACTGAGATTAATAATGGCATTATGCAGCTCAGCTCAGCTTTTTCTTTTTTCTTTTTCTTTCATAAGAGGATCTGGTATTCCAAAAATTTCCGGTCGGTTGCCAACTTCTATATGACTCAATGTTTGCTCTTGCAACACTCGGACATATCTCTCCCCATCACAAAGCTCATCCGCGATCCGCGCACAACATGTTGGGCTTCATGCCGATACGGAGCACGAGTGGATTCCATTAGACTTGAGAGTTTAGATTTGGAAAGAAACAGTTTTCCATCCCTGACAACCGATTTTTTTCCCCCGCTCACGAAAGAATTTCAGCATGTCTCAGGGCAACCACTGCCACGACACGGTGCTCTGTTTTCATATCCCGTGCAAACGGTCGATTTAGACAAAAAGAACTCAAACGGGAGTTTAGAAAGGTGCAATCTAAATCTTGAAAGGTGCAGTCTGAATAAATTCAGCCCCTGAACTGCCAGCTGGCCCCACACGAGAGGATTACTGGGCAGAATGTGGGTCCAATTCGCCGCCTCCCAAAAGTCATAGAGGGCGTTCCCGGTGCCGGACTGGCCTGAACTGATCATCTGCCCAAATGAACCTGTGTTGTGAAGACTTCACAGACAATGATCAGTAATGATGTTTCAGACTGGATCAGACTCGCCCCCGATTCTCGAATCAGAGACGTCCAACATGTTTGATACTTACGACTTGAAATCTTGTCACTGGCGGAATATCCAGCAGGAACTATGCCGATTCCGTCGCCTCAGCCTCGACTCCATCCCCAGTTTTCTCTCATATTTTTGCTTGTCGGTGCAAAACATGTCCATCTGTGAACTTGTGCTCCAGAAAACGTCCATCCAGCCAGAAGATTTTCCAGAGTTTGCCGTTCACATATGACGAATGCGGCGGGAGATTGTCCAAGTCGGACGCGTTTTCACAACAGCAGGAAAAGCGCAGGAACATATCTGCGGCACCTTGATTTTCTTGCTGTATTCCGACCTGGACTCACTCGCTGCTGGAAGAGCCGTCCGAGGCAATCTGGGGTTAAATGTCTTGCCCAGGGGCAGAATTTTTACGTTAGTGGACGACTTATGATCTCTTCCTCCCGAGCTAACGCCGACCACCACATCTCTGACTGATACAAGCAGTGGAAGGTGGATGGATGGAATTCCTTACTTTTCCCAGGTAGGTAATGCAGATCGATAATCCAAACAGATCATTGATTACTAATGTGTGACACGATCGGTGTCCAGGGTCCGTCGAGCTCTCCCCATCGCTGCCGCGAAGGACTCGCGTACAACGAGACGTCACACAGAGACGCGAGCTACTTCGTGGTGAGTAACGTGTAACTGTGCTCGACAGGAATACTAATCAAATCCGAGTCGGATACCTTGAGGTGACCACGTCACTTTAAATTTTCCGCTACATCACAGGTTCACGTCACCGACTGTACATTACTTGTACTTTTTTTTTTTATCTCTTCCACACTTTATCTCCGAGATCAGCCCGACAGCAGCCCCGGAGCGGCACTTTCACCAGGCGTCTGACAGACGCGTCTCACTCTCTCCAACCGCCGCGCGCTAACACGCCAATTTGTCAGTCGCCTACACTTCAGCGCGCCGACATCCGAGATGAAGTCCCCCGAGCTGCGAAGGGGCCGCCGTGCACCTCGCGTGAGTCGACATCGACGCGTGACATTTTTTTTTTAGCTTATTCTCCGCAAAGGGTTTCGACAAAGCTGAAGGCGTCCATCTTGTAATTTTGAAGAAATATTACTACTGACACGACACAGGATAGAGGGGAAGTAGGGGCCTGTAGGCATAAGTAAAAGAAATATACAAATAGAAATGTTTTTGTCTGGAGTTAGTACAAGAATCATATTATAGAGATAACAGGTAAAGATAAAGAAGAAGAAAACAAATAAATAATTGTCATTAATGCTTCCCTGTGATATTTAAAGAAAAAGAAAAATGGCTTATTGTCACAATGACTTTTCTTCTTCTACGCGCCTCTCAGAAAAACCTTGGAAACTCAACACAGCACCGTAGCTGTAAGATTCACAGTGACAGGATACTTACAAGTGACGATTCAAAAACATCCCGCGCTGTCTTTGGGAGGATCTCGCACACTTCTTGACCTACAACACGTTTACCAGTGCCGCGCTCGGATTCAACCGGATTTACCCGTTGAACTGCTTTTATTTTAGTTTGGCTCCTCCTCCTTTTCTAAGTTGTGTATTCTCTTTATTTATCATGCCAGTAATGATATTGCAATGAAAACTGGCCATCGCCCCTGGAAGCAGCTACCTGTCAAATATTTCAGTCGGCTCCCTTTTAGATAAATATAATTATAAATTGTACATGTCATTAATGCCACAAATTGAAAGTGATCACTTTACACTCAGCTGAGAGCTCTTTTTTGTTCTTCGACGGATCAATCCATCAGCGCCACCGAGGTGAATGTTTCATAAACGACCTGCGGCATCGAGCTATTCACCCAGAGCATCACTCCAGACTGAAGTTGTCCATAATTTGAATACGTTGACCAAACTGTCATCTGCTCAGTCCAGGATCTTCGCAGACTATCCGTTCGAGTCTAAAGGAGAAACCTAATTTTTTGGCTTTATTGGTCTTTCATTTGCTCGTCACCGGGCAATATTGCAAAAAGAAAAAGCGACAACAAAAATCCTGTGACCTTGCAGGCAAAAGTCCCCGTCATCCGTCAGGTTTGCCACATACAACACCGTCCCTCCAGCTTGTGTCCTGTGGCGCAGCGGGAAAATGAAATCAACCAAATACTGAGTGGACGATTCCAATCGTTGACAGGAAGAGAACGGTCATCATACACTTTACAAGTAGGACACTCGATGTCAGTCTTCCTTTTTTTTTCTTGCCCGTCGACAAGATCTTCAGACTAAAAAAAGAAGAAAAAAAAGCAGCAAACCTGTATCCACTCGTCCTCTTAAGACCTCTGACCCAAATAGGAATTAATGTTTATACATTTTAAAGACCCGGCCCTGAATTTGTAATCGCAAAAGCCTTTTTAAAAAAAAAAAAAAAAAAAGCTGCTTGTATTCCTTAGAGATGGATTATACCCAATATTCTTATAAATATTTATACACAGTTTATTTTTTTCTTTACCTGTGTTCGTGATCCAGGAAAAACTCCCCAGGTGAAGTTCGGCACCGAAAGGCGCTCCTGCGAGATCCCGGCGCGCTCTTGACAGCGAGGCCGCATCAATCATACTTTATTTTATCTCTCGCACTGTCTAAATTTAGTGTGAGCTGACGCAAAAGGCATCGCATATTTCTTTGAAGGCAACGCGAGGCGAAAAGGCGCGGGCAAGAAAACACAAACATCCACGGCCGTATCAGACGGCGGGGTCGGGCGTGGAAGGGTCCGGCCTCCTTCCCCCCTCGGTGGGTGGAGGTACCAGCCTGCCCCTCCCTTCTTCGCATGAACATCTTACATCTGGAATGGGCACATTATTATTTTTTCTCCCCTCTCTCTTTTTTTCTTCTTCTTCCAAATAACATCTGCAGCTGAAAACGCCAGACAGGTAGTTAGAGCTGATTGGTCATGGATGGATTTTCTCTCTCTCTGTGTTGCTCCCTCGCTCCCTCCCTCCCTCCTTCTTCTTCTTCTTCTTCTTCTTCTTCTTCCTCCTCTCCTATGCCACAAAGCCCAGGGGCTAGTGTTTCACTGATTACAGAGTCGCCCTCCATTTGAATGGTCGTTTGTGTATTGTCAGAACAAAGGGGGCGAGCGGCCTCTGAAGAGGTGCTAGACAGGGGAATGGATTGGGCTCAGCGATTAGGATGAGTGGAACTGCAGGTTCAGGCTAGCTTACCGGAGCAGAGACAGATCAAGGAGGGACTCCACTCCCGGCTGCTGTCGGACCCTTTTTTTTTTTTTTTCGTGACTGGGGTGAAAAAAAAAAAAAAAGGAAAAAAAAAGAAGAGGGACTTGTCGTAGGCGGCGGCTTTACTCTTGAACTCCACAGTCGACGGGCCGAGTGGCTTGGCTCTGGATCCCGGTCCCCCCCCCCCCCCCCCCAATGCTGATTACTGCCCCGAGCATGTAGCCTTGAAATCATTTTTTAAAAATGGGCCTAAATGTCGATGACGCTGTATTTTTATGTTTCAATACGTCTGTAGAGCAAATTAAATTGTGTTCATAAACCAATAATTAGGCCCGTTGTCACGATAACTACTCTTTTGTTGCGCGTTATATCGCCCCAGGAATTATCGCGACGAACAATGTTATCGTCATTTTAAAGACCCCATCCTTTCATACGGAATCATGGGCAGTATATTTTTGCGGGTGCAAATTTGAAGGCAAGGTTGCCTTTTGAAAAATATTAGGAAACACTGTATTACGTCCCCTGTGTTGTGTTTCTAGTCGGGCCGCAACTAACGGTTATTTTCATTATCCATTAATCTGAGGATTATTTTTATCGATCACTCGATTAGTTGTTTGGTCCATCAAATCTCATAAAATGGTAAAAAAAAAAAAAAAAATGTTGACTGTGTTTCCCAAAACTCCGACATGATGTTTTCTTTCTCCAACACACCAAAGAAATTCCGTTCACTGTCACAGAGGAGCAAAGAAACCAGAACATATTCACATTGAAGAAGCTGAAATCAGAGAATTTAGATTTTTTTTTCTCCATAAAAAAAAAATAGTTGGCGATTAAGTGAAGTATTCGATTACTGATCGATTAACTGTTGCAGCCCTTGTTTGTAGGGTAGACGGTGCCTCGTGACACCTCTTGCGAGTGGTCGACGGTGAGAAGTGGACTTTTTTTCTGCTTTGTCCGTAACTCGTGAGACGTTTTGCCAAAAGTCACCGAGTGGATAAAAAAACCTAACGGTGCATTTTAAAGTCTGGCCTCAAACACTGGCACGAGAAACATCTCTATTTAGATCTAATTTGCAAGGGAGGTCGAAAAGGGATCTTTTAATCGTTACCTTTTTTTTCAAACACTGCATTAGTTTGTAGTTTCGTGTTGCACAAGATGAGAGCACGCATCTCGCGCATCAACAGCACCAGTCATCAGATCGACATTATTAGCCCGACAGGGTTCCGGCTTTGAACACTCACTTAGTACTTGCACACCCCGAACATGAAGGGTAACGACTTGAAAAATCAAAGTCCTCATCAAATTATGAGGGGGGGGGGTCGGGGGCGAGTCCGGGGTCACGCGCTCGGTGGGCTGCGGTCGTGCTTTTGATTCCGACAGCATCACCTTTTCAAAGCAGCTTTTTTTCCCCCCCCCTCCTTTGTGTCTTTAATGAGATCTCAGGAAGTGACGACCATCGAGGGCTTGAAGACCGAGGCCTCTCGGTGCGTTCGATAACCAGCCACGTAATGTGACCGCGAACGAGGCAAGCGGCTCGCGAGTCTCGCTGCGCTTTCACGCCACATCACCAACGAGCCGGGGCCCTCGATTTGTGGTAACTATGGCCGGTCCAGGGGAAAAAAAACAATTACGGCTCACACAATTCGGGGGGAGGAAAAGAAACATGACAAAACAAACACTTACATCATTCCACTTCCCAAACCTTTCACCGGCAGTCCACCCAGCTCTGAAGGCTTATTATGTCATTACGGCTCGCGTATTGTTTAGCGAAAAAACGAGAGAGAGAGAGAGAGAGAGAGACTTTTCTGATTACCGCTGCTCGTCCAAGGGAGTTGACATTTATCTGTCAAACGCGGGGCCCGAGAGAAACTTGGACCGCGCCGGGGCTCTGACGGCGCCGTCTGTTATTCGGCTGCGAGCGGCGGTGACACATTTTGGCATTTTCTCCCCTCCGTGCCGAGCGAACGGCCAAGGAATTCATCCGGGGCGCAGAGCGTAGTTCCAGTGATGTCTTTTAAATAGATGCACGTTGTCACATAGAGTCATTGCATGTGTTTAGCAACTAGCAACAAGAAGAAGAAGAGGAGAGGGAGAGAGAGAGGGAGAGAGAGAGGGAGAGAGAGAGAGGCCGTCGCTTTGTTTTTGTTTTTTTCTAGGACAACTCCTCTGGACTCGCGATTGGAGCAAATCATCATTAACGTCAAGGCGAGCGAGGGCGACTGGAGCTAATGGAGTCATTAATGTGTTCTGCATGTGCCGCGGCGTGCTCGCCGATGATTTGTTGACGGGCGACACTTTAATTTTCACCCTTCACTCCCCCCCCCCTTCAAGGCAGAGCCCTAAACGCTCCTTAATGACTCCATGCAAACAACGTGTGGCGGGGGACAAATTACCAAAACGCTTCCCGCTCCTTCTTCTCCTCCTCCTCCTCCCATCTCCTTCAGGTGATACTTGAAAGGTCTCTCCGGAGAGGGAGGGAGAGCCGCGGCTGCCCCCTCCCCTCTTCCCTCCCCATCCTCTGGCTCCTCTCTCTGTCACCTTCCTGCAATGTCAAGGTGTCGCGACCCCCTTGCGACCCGGACCCACGTTCGCCGTTTAGGGCCCTTTCGGTAGCCTTCAGATTGGGGGGCGGGGCCACGGCCGGCAGTGTGAAAAGGGATGCGAGTGTGTGTGTGTGTGTGTGTGTGTGTGTGTGTGTGTGTGTGTGTGTGTGTGTGTGTTTGGAGGAGGAGGAGGGGTGGGGTGGGGGGTGTGGGGTCAGCACATACTAATGGAGTGAGGGTGATTTCAGGAGGATGAGAGGAAGAGGGGACGTCCTGTTTGGGTCTCACGCGCTCGCGACTCGCCTCCGACTTCTGGTTAAAATAAAGGGGCTTCTGGGTGGCTCCAGTCCGCGGTTACCCCTCTGCCTCACCTTGGGAATTGAATGGGACACATGCAACCCCCCCCCCCCATCTCTCCCAACACACACACCACAACAGCCCCCCTCCCCTCGCGGCCCTGGCACCCCTCCTTCCCTTTAAGTCAATATGTCCGTGTCAGAGATGAAAGTGCAAAGTGGGAGGGACGCGGAGGGGGTCCTGACACTAATGTAGTACACTGGGCTTCACTTACTGATCTGCCAAGTTCCTTTGTCGAGGCCCTAAATGCCTGCTAGGGCCCTTTGAACCTGCTGAGCGCCCGCCCGCCCTTCAGATGCCTCCTCCCTCCTCCTCCTCCCTCCTCCTCCTCCTCCTCCTCCCTCCTCCTCCTCCCTCTCCCTCGGCTTCAATGAGATATCCCTCGGTGACATTCCCACAGTCGCCCGTCGACAAGACGCGCGAGAGCCGTGGTGGCGGTGGCGGCGGCGGTGGCGGCGGCGGCCGCCGGCGAGGTTCAAATTCAAAGGCTTCGGCGAGGGGCCTCTCCGAAAATGCCGCCCGTTTGCCAACTCTGCCAGCCCCTCGACGTTTGCAGGTTAAATAAAAAAAAGCCACATAGAATCAGTGCGGATTTCAAAGCGCAGCCGTGCAGGTGAACGAAGACCTTTAACTCGCCCGCTTGTTTTTCTCACTCCCTCACGCTTGTCAGCTAATCTCTGTGGGTAACCTTATCCCAACTCTTGAGTGCCCCCCCCCCCCGACCCTCCCACCCTCCTCTGAGCCTCACAAACCAGACCGAAACAGCCTCTCCCCATTCACAAAGCTCACTCTCGTCACGCTCCACCGGCGGCGGCCTGCAATCTGATGGATTTCTCGCCGTTTTCATCGAGGCGAATTCATTTTTTTTTAAAAGTATTTTTGAATATTTAGTGTCGGCGGGCGATCTTCTGGGAGAGTGTACTTTGCCAGTTAGGTTAAAAAAAAACCCCACACGTCTTTCTTCTCAAAGGTTAAATCACCTAAATTTGCCCAATTTTTGATTATATTTTTCCCACTTGTAAGATTGATTTTCTTTTTTGACCCTCACGCGAGGGGGCGACTGTGACTCCTCCCCAAATCGGTAACTGCCCGATAATTCCGCCGCAACACCCCGTCAGCGGGTTGCCATTGGAACTTACTTCTGTTGTGTTTGGAAAGTGGCAGGAGTCTGTGATTAATGCACCTTGCAAAAAGAAAAGGGAGAAGCAAAGTGTCTGGAGGGGGCGTGACAGACGGCAGGAGATCTTCATCAATGTACGTTTCGTCCACATGCAACAGGTTTGTTTTTTAGCGGTTTCTTAACTTCGCCGGCTTCATAAGTGTGACTTGACGCGGAACAAGTCACTGCAACCAGCGAAGTTCTACGAATTCAACTTTGGGCCATTTTAAATCCTTCTGTGTCTGTAGCTATGACAGAAAGGATGGGTTGTTTTTTTTATTTTGACCTGCACATACTTATTTCATTGTCTACTGTAAATCTCTCCCCTCTGCATCGTCAGACTCGGCGTCAACTCGCCTCGTGGCCGTAACTCGTTTCCGACATTGCTCCTCGAGACAGAAGGTCCGAGGGGGGGCCTTCCCATTGGCCACGAGCAGCGATACGTTTCCTCCTCCTCCTCCTCCTCCTCCTCCTCCTCGTGACTTCGCAGGTGGCGGCTCGTTTTCTCTCAGCTCCTCGGTTGTGCGGAGTTTTCGTTCCGTTGCGGCCTTTGCTCCGGGAAGTTTCCGACACACACAGACAAAAAACGTGTCGGCGCTTCGAGGGGCGACGAGCGACGAGCGACTCCAGTGTGCTAATTGGTGTTTATCGCTCCCTGCTTTCTTTAAAACTCACTTGTCAGGCGCCTCTGTCTTTTTAAATGACTCTCAGTGTGTGTGTGTGCGTGTGTGTGCGTGTGTGTGTGTGTGGGTGTGTGTGTGTGGGCCTAGTTTTATCAAACGGACCAAATAAGCCTCGTGTATTTGCAAAAGAAATCTTTGTAAATCACCCTTGTGGGTAATTGCTATTTGCTCCATTTTGCCCCCCCCCCCCCCCCCCAGGCAGACAAGGCTAAATTAGTCGTTGCGTTTACAGATGATGTTGTACGTTGTCGGTTTGTGTTGCAGGGATTATTACAGTGCACTGTGGTTTGACAGGATCAAGCCTCCTTGTTAGGCAGGCGGCCATGAATCACTGGGTTAAACCCACATCAACTGCACTTAGATGAAGGAGAAAAAGGAAAAAGAAAAACCTCTGTTATTTCCCTATAAATCACTCAGGTGTGTGTTCTGAACAAAAGCCATAGATTCACGTGTTTCTTTTTCTTCTCTTCCCACTGTAGCACAAATTGATTGGTGTTTATTTTTTTGCCTGATCAGGAGCAGGAGCCTCTTTGGTCCACACCCCCCCCCCCCCCCCCCCCCCCCCCCCCCCATGTCCCACTAACCTCTCACCGCAGGAGGCCCCTGTGGAAGAAATCCCCCAAACATGGGATGTTATGTATGTAATCATTTAGAATCATTTTGAATATCAATAGGGGGGCAAAGGAATGCTGAGGATCCCGTTTTTAATGGGACAATAAAGGCAAACCAACAAAGGTTTTCTGTTTTTTCTTTTCTTCCTTCTCTTCTTCTTCTTCTGGGTTTTTTTTTAATGGCAGCAGGGATGTGGGCTCACTTTACAGCTCTGCGCTCTGCGGCGCTCGTAAACACATTCACACCTCTCTTTCATTTAAATGCGGGATAAGTTATAGCACATTATTGAAGAAGAAGAAGAAGAAGAAGAAGAAGAAGAAGAAGAAGAAGAAGAAGAAGAAGAAGAAGAAGAAGAAGAAGAAGAGGAGAGAGAGAAAAAACAACCTGCATTTGAATGCCGTCTGGGAGATCCGGGGTCCCAATCCACAAACCAGGCGCACGAGAGAGGGGACGCGCGGTTTCTGTGGCATGTGGCGACACAATAATAACAATAACGATAATAATAATAATAATAATAATAATAATAATAATGATAATAATAATAATAATAATAATAATAATAATAATAATAATAATGATAATGATAATAATAATGATAATAATAATGGGCCCAAAAAGAGAAATATAGTTTGACGCAAAAGTCAATTAATTGGAAGCGTGCTCCAATCAAACTAATGCATGAATGGTGTCACCCCTCGCCTCTGAACGTAGATGCACGTCTTTCAAATCGGATTGTCTTCATCGGAATCCGATTACCAATTAAACCCTCGTCCCAAAGCAAAAATTAAAATCGGAGTTTAAAAAAAAAAAAAAAATAATGCGTAAACTTCACCTCCTTATTCTCTGCTGCTCCTCTTGCGCAGCGCTTTGCTTTGGAAAAAAACAACAACCCCTCTCCCTGTCGGAGCCGATGGTCTCTGCAGGATTACCCTATCAGGTGCAAACCGCTCTGACATGTTTCCACCCACCAACAACACACACACACACACACACACACCAAAAAAAAAAAAAAGGGAGAAAAACCTCTCTGTGCCCAAATCGCGAGTCGCAGACGCACGAACACCACTGACAGGCTGCTGCTGCCGCTGCTGCGCCATCACCTCCACCAGCACCAGCAGCACCACACACCTCTCCAGGGACCCGCCGCTGCTGCCTCCTCTGCGATTCACACGCACAAACATTACTTTGAATCTTTTTCCTAGAAAATTACTTGGATACGCTTGTTTGTCCACTTTCAGCGACTTGTTTCATGGTGGAAGGGCGTTTTGTCATCCACCGCATTTTGCCTTTTTTCCCCCTCCCTCCCTCCTCCTCCTCCTCCTCCTCTTCCACCTCCTCCGTAGCACTTGGTAGAATAAGATGACCCGTGCAAGGTGTGTGAATCCCCCGCAGGTACGGACGGAGCCGGGGAGCCTGTGACCGGTCGGTCCAGCAGCGGGGATCGATTGGGATTGACGGGACAAACTCGTGCGTAAAAAGAACTCCGACGGATATTTTATTTGGACGAGGGGATTTCTTTTTTTTTTTCTTCTTCCTTTTCTCTTTTGGGACACTGAATCCCTTTTTGGACGCTTGTTTTTTTGGCACCGATTTACGGAGACGTTGCCGGATTTAGAGGAGCGCGGTGGAGACTGAGAGAGAGAGAGAAAAATCTTCGGGATAACCCCCCCCCCCACACACACACACACACACACACACCACCCCCAACAAGGAAGCACCTCAATGTTGCACTCCGTGACTCTGCTCCTGCTCTCCGGTGATCTGTCCTTGCACCGGGATTCGATCTCCGACTTACCGCCGGAGTTGTGCGCGTAAAAGAGGGGGACGCGCAAGAGGGGGAGAGAGACACACACACACACACACACACACACAGAGAGAGAGGGAGAGAGAGGGAGAGGAGGGGGGCGATCAACCTTTCCTTAAAATCTGGTGGAAGCAGGTGTATTTTTCATGCAAGTCAAGATGTCGCTGCTGCCTTCGAGGTTCATATACCTGTAAGTGTTTCATCTCCGCTTTTCTCTCTCTTTTTTCTTTGCACATATTAAAAAAACCAAACATGCATTCTTACCAATAGAAGTCGCCAAACGGCTCTTATGCGTTTTTTTTTTTTTGCGTATCGCTGTCATCATTCAAGGTGTAAGGCTGCGTTCATACTTCGTGTAATTGCCTGTGTTGATTCACTCCCCTCCTCCCTTCTCTCTCTCTCTCTCTCTCTCTCTCTCTCTCTCTCTCTCCACTTTAGGTGTTTACATCTTCTAGGTCTCTATTTCCAGCTACAGGTACGTTTGACTCTTTTTGTTCAGCTCCCCTTGTGTGTGTGTGTGTGTGTGTGTGTGTGTGTGTGCGCGCGTCACTGTCAACGTGCGTAATGGAGATGGGCAAAGGTTAGGTTAAGGGCCCCTAAAATATAATACTAAGTAAAAGAAAACAAAAGTGCCATAATGTTTTATATTTTTTTGTGGTTGTTATGGAGAATGGGCCCGCGTCGTGTTTTACGCATAAAATAAATGGAGAGAGAGAGAGAGAGAAAAAACATATAACAAGAAAACGGTATAAAGTATAAATCAATCACAGCAATATGAAAAAAAAGTAATCCGATTAATTAAATATTCCAAACAGTTCCCAGCATGTATGTCACAGTGGTGGTCGCTGCGACGGGAGGATGAACCGGACATCGCAATAAGATCCAGGTAAAACTTTCTAATGCAGGTCGTGTTGATTTAAAAATAAATAAATAAATAAATAAAAGCCTGGGAAGCAATTCGGCAATTGAGGAAACTGTAATCCGACGCGATTAATCATCACCGCAATCTGCAATCAACAGAATCAATCTGGCCCAAAATAAAAATTAAAAACACATTTTTTTTGTTTAAGTAGCAGTTTCGGTATTTGACAACAGAATTGTTGAGCAGTTATATTAGTCTGCGGGAGGTTAAAAGTTCTTCCTTGAGCAGATGGTGCTCGTTTTCGGCGCGTGTTGCCTCACTTTATTTTAATCTTTTAATTTTTTAATTTTATTACTCGCGTCCCACTTTGATCAGTAATGATCTGCAGACATCCAGCGCGCTGCAGTGGATCCGACGAGACAGCTGGTTCACTGCTGATGATGATGATGATGATGATGATGATGAGGCTCATCCGATCGGTCTTGTTGGTGTATGACGTGTTGCAGCAGCACGATATGCGGGTTGTTTCAAATGGATTTCTCAGGCCCTCGTCATACGAACGGAGATGTTAAAACAGGAAAAAAAAAAGACGCATCATCAGCTTCTCTCTCTCTCATCTCATTTCCCTGCACAGGAGCATCCAGCCGCTGGCCACACTGTGAGAGCTGTAGTTTAATATATATATATATATATATATATATATATATATTAAAGGTTGCAAAAATGTATTTATGGCACATAATCAAATCAATGCAGGGAACAAATTGAAACCCTGCAGAAATGTGTGAACCACGGAGAAAATAAATTGTAAGCAGTTCTGGGAACCATTTTAAACTAAATTTTGCAAAAGATGTAAAAATGCAAAGTTATGTAAGTCTTGTTGGCTCTGATTATTTCAACAGAGCTGGCACAAACAAAGCTATAGTGCGGACCGACCCACTCCTCACACGTATAGAGACAGGAGGAGGAGGGGGCTCCTGCAGGTCGTGGCCCTGCAGAGGTTTGAGGTGCAGAGATAAAGGATATTTCCTGTTTTCTGTTTTGTTTTGGTTATATTTTTTTTTAAATGCACGACCTGGCTGTTTATTGTGAGTCAGATTAGAGATTAAAGGCAGTTATCAAACCAAAAAGAAAAATGAAATGTGGCTCCCTGGCGTATAGTTCAGATTGCCTCTCTGTGTTAATGTCTGCGGTCTGTGATTTTTACAAGGCAAAAAAAAAAAAAGAAGCGACCACAAGACGGAGGTTGTAACTTTGATTGCACTGCCAACGGGACTCTGTCTGTCTGTCTGTCTGTCTGTCTGTGTGTGTGTGTGTGTGTGTGTGTGTGTGTGTTTGTGTGTCGAGGAGATTAAAAAAGGTGTATCTTTAGATGGAGGCGACGACTAAAAGCTTCCTCGGTGATGCACCAGACTTTTTGAAGTTCTGAACCGTATCCGTTTTCATGCCATGTCTTTGAAGAGAGGAGACGGCGTGATAAAACAAAAACAAAACTTTTTGTTTGCCAGCGTTCACCTCCACCACCATGTGCTTAGGCTTGCCCCCTTCCCCTTCCTTTTCTCCCCTCCTTGACGCAAAAAACGCAACTGTCTCCCGAGCGCACTTTAATGTTTGTTTAGAGATGGGGGGGAGATTTGGAGGATAAATCCCTCAGCCGCCCGGCGAGGACGAGGACCTTGTTTTGTTGTGTGTGTGTTTTTCGCTCGCCAGCTTTGAGGCTGGTTCTGAGGGAGAGTTGACAACATGATGATGCTGATGTTTGACTTCATCATTTTCAACACATGTGCTTGTTTGGAGGAAACACAACCTAATTCCCAACCAGCGTTGGTTCTATTTGAAGTGACATCTTTTGATTTTGCAATATCAGCTGTTGTTTTGGGGGGGGGGGATTTGCAGAAGTCACTCGTCAGTCGTACAGTTTGTCTGTTGCTGTGACGTCTTGTTCCCTGAATGATGAGTCATGTAGCTGGTGATTTGTTTAGCGGTCGTGGCGGCTATCGCATGCTAACTGCTAAAAGGGAAACATCCACTTATGGGGCTTAGAAATCTCACACATGGTGTGTTGGATTTTTCCAATTTGAATACATTTCACTGCCTTATCATTTATCTCCTTTTGAAACGGGCTGTAAAAACTGTACGTCGCTTGGTCCAGGTCGAGTTCAGGCAGGGCCGGGCCAAGGCATAAGCGAAACTGAGCGGCTGCTTATAGGGCCCCCTGGTGGCAGCCGCGTAGTCAGTCAGACAGTTGATGGAAAGGGCAGTGGCGTATAAAGTTTAAAGATACGGACAATGTCACAAAAAAGGACACGCGCTATTAATTTCAATGTTTTACCATAAACACCCACCGGCTAGCTAGCTAGCCGTCAAACAAGCCTTCGGTTCAGTCGAGCTATCTTCGGCTAACGTTAGCTTCCAAACAGAAAAAAAAAAGACAGCCAGATGTATAACTTTGAATATTAAAGTGCAAATTAACTCTGGACCACTATTGTGAGTTGATTACGTTTAAGATCAAAAACCACAGAAGCTTATAAAGGCTGACATTGGTATAATGTAAGCAACACAGCTACAATGAATTAAATTGCTAACAGGTGTGTGAGATCTACAGAAGGATTAGTGGCGGTGGGGGGCCCCCCAAAAATCAAATCCTGCTTAGGGCCCCATATAGCCTAGGGCCGGCTCTGAGCTCAGGATCGAGGGAACAGGTATAGGTGACAGCAGGACTCCACAAAGCACAATATAGCCTGGATTCAATCTGTTGTTATACAGCATTTTGTCAACTGTAATATATGTAAAATATCAGAGGACAATCCGCCATATGGTTGTCATGGCAGTGGGGTTGTTTTTCGTGTGAATGGAGTTTATCGGAAGGTTCCAAAAGTAGATACAAAGCTTATTTCGACACCGTCGCCTTGAGAAAACGATGTCTACTCACAGGACATGAGTCAAATCATGCAGGTAGAAAAATACTCATCACCATTTTTTTTACGTTTCTCTACAAGGTTGTGATGCCTCGGATATCAACTCCGCAAATCTGTTGCATCAGTAGATCATCGTGTCATTTTTCTTCCCTGTGTCGTGTCAAAAGAAACATTTCAGGGCGTGTTTCCCAAAAGACGTCAAGATACAGAAGCCGTGTTCTTCCGTTTCAGGGGCCGGGATCCTCCGAGGTCCACATTTCTAGAGCGGATACGTCATAACAAGCAGCGGAATGCAGCCAACTTATTTGGCATTTATAGGCGAAGATGCTTGAACACTTTAGTATGTGTGTAAGATTTCCAAGGGATTCTGGCCTCGGAATTGCGGCACAACTTTTTGAATGACGCCTGGTTCAGAGGGGGCCGGAGCAGGACTCACGATTTTGCGAGAGTTTAATTTTTCTTTGACTCTAAGATTTGTTCGAACCGTGGCCGCGGTTCCCCCATCATGTTTGCGTACATGGCGTTAATTTGGTGGAGTTAGAATAACACGGACTCGGGGGTATGTAATGCGTGTGTAATTAGCCACCTGAGAACAAGCCACATAAAAAGCCATTACTGTGCAATTACCGCACCGTACAGCTGGGGGAAACGGGGATCTTGGCGTGGGCCGAGATTCCAGGGCTTCTGAAAGTATACGTTTCCCCCCTCGCTCCTCCACACGTCGGGGTGACACCTTTTGCTTTTTCCCCCCTGACACGCCGATGACAAGAACGCAACGTGCGCGAGGTTTAGGTGACACGTAAACATTCGGGCTAGTGAACTCTGAAAGACAGAATAGTCCCGGTTCAAATTTTCGGAAAAAAAGATTACTTGTACAAGAGTGTTTTTGTGGCTCCGGGTGCCTCTCGCCATCTCAAGAGTCTTGTCTTCCGCCCGCTGCGTTTCCTAATTTATGGACCCTGCGTCGCCCTCGGGCAGATATTTTGGTTTGATGATAGTGCAACAGGTCTGGGTGCTTCAGGTGTATAATTGCTAGTGGGCTCGCTTGCTTGTGGAAATGGAGTGCGGGTTTGTCAGTAGCGCCGGGGGCACAAAGTACACGTCTCTCTCTCTGGGTCGAACAGCAACCGAATGCCGCACTCTTGCACTTGTTCTACGGGGGATTTATGGTCAAACGCTGACTTCATTTACGCATCTCGTCGGATGGCGAGGAGCTTGTAAATGCAAAGTATATATATATAAAATGGGCCAGTTAAAGAAACACTGAAATCCCACAGCCGCAGTTTCCAGGTTGTTATCTCGGGGGGGCTTTTCTTTCAAGCCCCCGAAGCACAATTTTTTTGGACACAGTCCATAAAACCAACAGCACACAGTACAGTCAACACCTGTGTCCTGACAATCTCTCTCTCTCTCTCTTTCTCTCTCTCTGCTTCCTCCCGTCTCAGGAATGCCAGCAGAGCTCCGCCGATTTCAGGTTCTACATCGAGAACCACACGCGGAACCCCGACGACCTGAGCCGGAAGCAGGTGCGGATCTACCAGCTGTACAGCCGGACCACGGGGAAGCACGTGCAGATCCTGGATAAGAAGGTCAACGCCAACGGAGATGATGGGGGCAAGTATGGTATGGGAGAACTCCTGTGCATCTCACCTTAAGACACTTTAAGCTATAGTCCGTAAAAAAACAAACAAACAGACAGACGAGACGTCGTCACCACCTCTACTCCAGAAACAGTGGTGGTTTACACTACCCCATTGTTTGGAGGAGGTCTTCCGTGTTTGGTTTGGGGAAGAGGGGATGGTGACTTCTGCAAGCCACCAACTACTGGTTGGGGTGCACGGAAACGTCTCAAAACCTTGCGAAGGTTGTTTACTGCTGTATTTGAGTATCCATTATAGGCCAGCAATGGGAATTTAAGTCGGAATACCCAAATTTGGACCAGAACTGACTTGTTGATTTGCCGTTCTCTGCAATCTATTGGGTTTCTGAGTTTTTAGGTACGAAGGGTTCAAAGCCGCGTGTGATACAATCCTTTTACTATTTACTACACTTACTTGTCTCTTAAAGGGGCAGTAAGTGATTCTAAAGCAATACTATAATAAAAAAATCTGTGAATATTCCCTCACCGTCCGTTAGCTGTGGCTTTTCTGCGCACGCGCCCCAAAAATCTGGGTGTTCGCCGCAGCCCATGGGCTCTGTAAATCGAAAAGACCAAAAAATGGCGCGCACCGCACCGCACAACACACTGCAGTAAAATCAATCAACAACAACAAAGAGAGGAACTGGCTTCTCCAGAATCGCTTACTGCCCCTTAAAGGTTTGAAAAAAAATTGATCATAAGGACTGTGACTGCCCATGAACAAGTCTTGCGATTGGTTTTGTTCTCGAAAGAGCAAGACAAAGCCAAGACTAAGTATTCCATTGATACAAATAACCACGTCAATGTGGTACAATCTAGCAGCGTGGAAATACCAGGTACCAACAGTACAATTTCATGCTCCTGTCAACTTAAAAAAAATAAATATATATATATATATATCCTCTTTTGCTCTCTGTGTGGACTTGTTCACCATTTCAGATGAAAAACGAACACAAATAATGGCAGATGAGTAAATTGGCGGTCGCTGCAGCGCACCCTTTGATGCGGTGGCACAGACGCGAGGCCGAAGAGGAGCCGCGTTGTACCTTCCCGCAGATCATTTCTGCTCACAACAGCTGACTCACTGCTCTTCAAATTGCTGGTCTCTCTCGAAAAATGCCTCTGAGTGAGTGTGTTCAGTCACAGATGCGGCGAGGCGAAGTTTCCTCACTTGCTTGTTAGAGCTTGAGTGGAAGCAGATCCAATTTTTTTCCCATGAGGCCTTGCCAATTCTACCCTCCGCCCCTTCCCCCCCCCCCCTCCTCCTCCTCCTCCTCCCCATCCAGCTGCAGTACCTGGCACCTGTGAACTCCTTTGCACTCACTAATAACGCTCAGGAAGACGCTCTTGTTCGCTCTAATCCACTCTCAGCCACCGCAGCTCCGCGAAAGAAGAGCCACAAACCGCCGTGTAGGAAATATATCACCTCAGATCCGTATCTGTGCAAGCCAAAGTGGGAGCGCTGTAATTCTTTCTCATTCGGGCGGCATATCCGTTATTTTTAAGAGACAAGGCCGATCCTCTTGTGGGACGATCTGTCCTATAACTGACGCCCGTCGTCCACTTAGAGCAGACGTCGTGTCACCGTGAAAGGCTTTTAAACTGATGAAAGTTGCAATCGGGAATTAGGGCAGGGGAGGTTTTCAACATTTCTTCGACAGGTGACCCCCGCCGCCGGGGGTCGACAAACGCCCCGTGGCCGCACATTGTTCATATACAGGCCGCGGTGTACATTAGAACTGTATGTCGGAGGTTAAATACCCTATGATTTTTTTTTATTAAAAAAACAACCAAAAAATCCTAATACCCTTAGCTAATACACACAACATGTCAGTGACCAATCACAGGCTCGGATGTATCTCCGGCATTTTGCTCCGATTTCAAGTGTCAGACGTGTTTCGCGGACTCAGTCTGAGATTCCCACACTCTCCCAGGAGATCACCGAAGTGTCGCGCGCGTACATTCACAGATTTTGAAGGTTGCGGATTATACGGATTATGGTTCTGAAGTGCGTATTACAGCGTGAATAAAAAAAGTACCCGCATTCCGCTCCTTTCGTGAGGTTTGAACGCCACTTGTTAGTGGCACTGATGACAGCGCGATCCCTCAGTGTTTGTGTTTCACTGGAACCATGACTCGAAAAGCTTTTGATTGAGTTTGCCGAAGCGCGCGGCTGCCAGACTGTTCAATCGGCAAACACCGAACCGTCGGTGGTTCACTCGGAGAGGGAGAAGATGGGGCTCGGCCGGGGTCACGGACAAAAAGGGACGACCTACAATATATTATACCGGAGGGTTGACTTCTTTGCGAGAAGTGAGAATGCCAATGTGTTGTCAAATGACTCCTGATTGGACTATCTTTTTAAAAAAAAAAATCACTCACGAAATGGGCAAACCAGATCTTTTTCCTCCGTAAGAGCCCCAAAAAAAGATTGAGACGGATCTTTGTAGTGAAATTTAGTTCTTTAAATTCCCAAAAACCTTTCCTCAGATCCACCGTTACAACAAGTTTCCTGCTTCCCACTCTCCCCCCCAAGGTTGGATGAAGGGGGATGAAGGGGGGTCGGGGGGGGGGGGGGGGGGTCTACTTCTGCCCCCGAGGCCCGTCCCGTCCCCTTGGTCTATTCTTCCCCTTCTCCCTTGAGCGCTACTGAATGGCCCTGTGTGTTAAACAAATGGATCATCTTAACTTTTTGATTGAGTGAGCACAGACTAAAGGGAACTTGAAACCTAATCCTGAGGGGCACATAACCGCTCCACAAATGTTTGGCAGATCTCCTCGAGCCGGTTTTTTCGAGGGGCTGAGCGCAGACAAAGGTGACCTCACAGGGGTTAAAACATTCGGGCTGGGGTTGGTTTTTCGGAGGATCGAGGGGGGGGAAATAAAAAAAATAAAAGAGCCGCCGGGATACTGCGTCCTCAGATTGGACACTGTTGGTCCAGTGTCGGGATGAAGTGATGATTGCGTTGTTGATTTGGTGCATATTTAAGATATCTTACGCTTCATATAACTTTAAAAATGTAAATGTCTGTTAGAAAACATCATACTTTCTGTCAGTTGGTGATCTTTGATTATTAAGATGAATTATGCGCCAAAATCGTTAACACTAATAAAGGGAACTGAATCTCTAGTTTGACGTGTATATGATGAAAATTGACACTGTGTTCATGAAGGATTAACTTAAAAAAAAAAACCTTAAACCGTAAATAATTTCTTCAGCGAATATCTACGTTTTCCGTACGAGGCCCCAGACAAAGCCGCCCTTCGGTTTCGCAGCGATCGATTTACGGGACTGGAAAAGTGAATCACATCATTTGTTTCAAAGTCATGACTATCTTGGGAATCTCTCGCACGATTGAGGAGTGTTGTAAAACGCTCAGAAGGCATCGCAAAGTGGGGGGGGGGGGGGGGGGGGGGGGGGGGACAACACCGCGACGGGCTGTCGGTTTTTAACTGACTCTACGTTTTTTCTTCTCTTCTTTTCTTTTTTCCAGCTCTCCTCGTGGTTGAGACGGAAACGTTCGGGAGCCACATTCGAATAAAAGGAAAAGAGAGCGACCATTACATATGCATGAACGAGAAAGGCAAAATAGTCGTACGGGTGAGTATCGATTTTTTTCACCTTGAGAATAACCTGCTGTGTGATATTTTCGGCGGCAAAATTGAGTGGCCGCCATCCGCCGCACCGGGAGGAAAAAAATGAATGATTTCAGCGAAGCTCTTAATCCAGAGTGAATTGAACGCAGCCTCAGATCTGCTTTTCGCCTGCTGTTTTTTGTACACCCTAACAAAACCCCTTTGATAACTCACAGCCATTCTTCCATTACGTAATCGGCCTACTCCTTTGACACTCGATCAGTCAATTACGGACTGCAATCACCACAATGCATTGAGAGACTAATGGTCACTTAGGAGGAATGCCATTGCAATTATATCACTTAGTCACACCAGGTGGCCACAAGCGCAGGCGGGATGACTGCATGCGACCCTGTGGACGGGCCGCTTTCGATACGGGAAAGAGGTTCACATTTGAAAAAACAAAACAAGAAAACGCACGTGTGTTCTTTTTCGGAGCCACACGCGATTTTCGTCGCGTTAATAACTCATGCTGTCAGCGTCGGCGGGGCGGCAGTAAGTCACACACGCTTTCCCTCTCTCATCGCGGCCGTCCGTTAGAAACATGCAGTGTGACTTTTCGGTTGTTTAAAGAATGTTCCTTTCACTTCCGCCTGAAAAGCCACCGTAAGATTTTTTTATTTTATTATTTTTCTAAGGATACAATGACTCTCGGATGATGGATAGTTTGGTTCTCAGCCGGATTAATGATAGAAAATAAGTTGTATTGTAAATTGCTGACATTTGCAGAGAATCAATCAAAATGAGTCTTTTCACCGGAATGACGGAAATATGCATATTTTTTCTTGCCAATTCTATTTTAAACGTTTTTGCAGATATATGTGGGGTTTTTTCTACAGAAATAATATCCCGTTAGTTTGGATAATCCACAAACTTCTCTGTGAACATTTTCCGACTGAAACTACTAAAGTCTCAAGCCTCCAGCCGTGCTGTGACTATCGTATGAGCACAGTGCAGCATCATAATCCATCAGTATTTGACATTTGTATACGTAAATTACTTAAATATATTATAAACAACACATTACCTCAACATCAGCATATTTATTAACAGAATATCAAGTCATATCTCATTGAACATTTTAGTGCTATAGGTACCTTTTGGGGAATACGCTAATTGACTTTTTTGCTCAGAGCTACATGAAAAGATTAATACCATCTCTGTTTTATCTGTGTGCTAATTATGGACCAATGCAGCCAGGAAATACTTAGCTTAGCATAAGGACTGGAAGCAGCTAGCTTGGCTCTGTCCATTGTTACTTTCCAGGCAGCTAGCGGCGACTCCAACGAAGTCCAACGCATAGCGCCGCTTTTAAAACAAATACTTGTTGTTCTATCACTTTGGTTTTTGTACGGCGGAAAAAAATCGAATATAATGTGACTTTTAGGTAGATATTTCTACCTTGGGTGTTAGCCAGGCCAGGTTTCCCCAATGTTAATGCAAAAGCTAAGCTAACCACGTCCTAGCAGCACTAGCTAAACATTTAGCATACAGACACGGGGCGGATATGGGACTTCAACAACTTGGGAAAGCGAATATGCGAAGCTTTTACCCAAAATGATAAAGATTTCTTTTGAAATGTAACTACTGGAATGTGCTGATGTGAAATAAAGGCGTTCCACAGTTATTAGAAGACAATAAAACGGCTCAACTAGACAAGAAAAAAGTTTAGAATAATGCGAGAAGACGTGCAGTTAAGGGACCTGAACACGTTCAATGTTACAAACATGATATATATGTATATATATAAATATATATATATATATTCTAATAATTACAGTGAAGTAATATTAACGTCCTCATGGTAAATCATTCTTAGCGACCATGCATTGATCCAATGGAAACTAGATGGTCGTTTGAAGAGCACATACCTCCACCAAGGCTAACGCCCTATCCTGTCATCTTAAAGAAATTTAAAAAAAAATAAATAAGATGTGTGGGTCTGCCTTTTATCTAGTTCTGCTCTGAAATTTGCTCCAGTTTTATGTGTCATTCGCCACGCTTCCTGAAAAATTTCATGGAAATTGTTTTTTCAGTAATCCCGCTGACGGACAGACAAACAGTCAAACACGTGGCAATGAAAACACGACCTCCTCGGTGGAGGTCGTAAGCCAGACTGCGAGTTTGAAGACAAGGAACCGCGCTGCCGCGTGAACAATTAATTAATGTCCCGTTCCCTTTCCCTCCTCCGCAGCCCGACGGGAGGAAGCAGGAGTGCGTCTTCGTCGAGGAGTTCCTGGAGAACAACTACACGGCCCTGGTGTCGGCCAAGTACAAAGGGTGGTACCTCGGCTTCAACCGGAAGGGGCGGCCCAAGAAAGGCTCGCGGACCACGCAGCGCCAACAGGAAGTCCACTTCATGAAGCGCCAGCCGAGGGGCCGCGCGGACCCGCTGGAGGAGTTTCTGTTCACCACAGTGACTAAGCGGACACGAAGGGCGCGGCGGTTAAAACCCAAGAGGAACTGATGGGGACGAACGGGACAGCGCTAGTTTTCCTCGTGGGGGGGGTGGGGGTGGGGGTGGCGTCCCGTGGGGATGGCGCGGTGGGGCTGTAACTGAAAATCTCAAGCTTCTTCTCTTCTGTAACAGAAAAGACAGACGGACAGGAAAAGAAAAAAGTCAAAGATGTTTTATTTTTGTATTTCAGGATGACTGAATATTTCCTAACTCTTGGATTCTTCTGGGTTGATGTCATTGTGCTAACGTGTCCGTCGTGTTATTTATATTACTGGATAAACTAAAGGACTTCTGAGAGGAGCTCGCCCGTCGTCCTCGGCTCCGTCTGAACTGCGGGCCGAAGGCATAGAACCTTCCTCTTTCCTTTTTCCTTTTTTTTTTTTTTTTTTGACGACGACGGGGACTGAAAGCGGGAGCTGACGCAATGTTATAAAAATCAGCCAACTAGAGATTTATTGGAATACCTGTCGGGTTTTTTGTTTGTGTTGCCCCTGACAACACGGATCCCATACTTTCCACTGGAATCAGACACCATGGAGATGAAACACAGAGAGGGAGGGAGAGAGAGGTGGCGGTCGCAGGTGACACTGCGCTGCCCGGGGTGACTGTGTAGCTTTTAGTGCAATATTTTACCGGTCTCTCTCTTTCTCTCACTCCTATATATTTTTTTATTTTTTTATTTTTCTCCTTTCCTCTCAACCTCAGTCCTCTCACTCGCGGCTCCTGGAATGCGCCGGAGCCTCCGAGTGCCGCGTGCGATCCCCGCGACATTTCCGCTGCAGCTCCGAACCACGACGTGCTTCGACTAGTCCGGCTTCAGTCCTGTTTAAACACACACGCTAAGACAATGGAAGCCAACCAGACAAAGTGCTCCAGCGCCCCGTCACGTTCGGGAGACGAGGGTGTCAACCCCCCCCCACCCCTTGTCGTCGCCACTTCGGACTCGCTTTTCCAAACCGGCTCGCCGTGGCGCGCGCTGACGGACGCCCCCAATTCGTCGAGGGCGCGCGGCCTCCCGGGGTCGTCGATGAGGACTTCCTCTACCTCCTCGTCCCTGCGCGTCTCGCCCGTGCCCAGTCCCGACTGTCTGCGTCTCCAGAAACCCCTCACTCACCGGACGAAAGCCCGTGCTCGTTCTGTCCGGGGAACGCCGCAGCTCAGCCAGCCCCCCCCCCCACCGCCCCCCCGACGTCCTCCACGTGACAATGAAAGACTTTCCCCCTGGGAAAAAGAAAGAGAAAGACGCTGAACAGGACTCAGGGGAACACTCGAGCGACACACGTTTAAAGAGCTTGTGTCTGAACCCCAAAGGGAATTTAAAACAAAAAAAAAAAAAGTCTGTGCTTCTTCTGTCGTTCAAACCCCGCGGCCCCCTCCTCACCTGTAGTGTGTATCCACCTGTCCGCCGGCAGGTTGTTATTTCTTTCTCTCTTTTCTATGCGTTGCTACTAACAACAATGACACATTTATGATTTTTTTTTTTGTCCTTTTTTTTTTTGTCCTTTTTTTTTTAAACAAATGTAAGCAAAAAATAATTTTATGACTATTATTAAGATATTTATTGCCTCCCTTTTGTAAATAAAAAATTGTGATGAGTTTTATTTGGCCTCTGTTAATAAAATGAGGACTATATTTTAAAAAGAGAAACGTTATGTCTCTTTTGTTTTTTTGCGACCGGTGACCAAAGGTCAAGGTGTCTGTCTGCGTCCCGGCGTCGGATGGCGGCGAACACGACGCGGCCCGAGAGGGGGAAACGCCGCAGGGCAGCGATTGGTCGCCGGGCATAGCGTACATTCCCTTCTCCGCATTCTGCCAAGGTATGCGTTGTTTTTTTGTATACAAACTCACAGAGTGTGAGGACTGCGCTCCGAGGGTCGGTTGGTTTTCTTAAATGTGAGCGAGGTGCGTTGCAACATCCCCGAAGGCTTCTTTTATATCAGCGTGAAGGGCCAGCGAGTTCACATCTGGTGCTGGTTTTTTGTAAAAAGACACGGACATTGTTGGTGATATTTTATCTTTTTATGTCTCCTTTTTTTTGGGGGGGGGGGGGGGGGGGGGGGGTTCTCCATTGTTCAAAAAAATACATATTGGATTGATTGTTTGCGTTTCGCGCGGCGTGGCAGTGACGACGCAGGAAGCTAAAGGTCGCCCTGTTTGTCCAGAGCGACGGACCTGAGACGTGCCTCTTGCTTTTTCAAACCTCCGAGCACTTAGAACCCAACACGCTTTGATGTGAAACGCTCCGTTCTTCCCAGACTTAGTAAACACAGAATCTTTTTTTTTTTCTTCCCTCCATCTTTTTAAAAGCGCCAAAGGAATGTGGAGTAGCATGCGTGCGCTGGAATGATGTTTACAGTAACCGTCAGACTGAAAGATGGCGGCTTTGGGAGAGAAAAAAATAAATTCCTAGCATCCTATCAGCCCCCCCCCCCCCCCCCCCACCCCCCTCCTCCCCCCGTCCCACCTCGCCCCCCTCTGCCCCTCTTCACTCCACCGTGGTCTTGTTACCTCCAGCGGATCCAGAAGCCCCCCCCCCCCCCCCCCCCCCCCCCGTTCCGTCATGGGATTTCGGACGTCTGGCCTGCTCTTAAAGGTGGAGACACGCCGCTTGATGTGTGACCCAGTGATTCGCCATTAACACAATAGATCAGCGCTGAAGATGCCTGTCTGGGGAGTGGGGAGTGGGGAGTGGGTGGGGGGGGGGGGGGGGGTGTGGCTGTGGGATTTCTATGTTTAATGTTCCTTCATCTCTTTCAACTGCTTACTATCTCCTCTGCATCAGGGTGACATGATGACATTATTCATACACGGGGGGGGGGGGGGCCTGCAAAGAAGCAAAAACATGTATTAAATCTGTCCTAATTCGAACTATAATATATCCAATTTGAATTGCTCCGAATAAAAGCTTTCAAGTTCTCTTCGTAAATTGCCAGAGTTTTATCTCGGTCACCGGCGTGGGCAGATATTTGGGGTTCGAGGCATTTAATCGGTGCAACTTTTCGAAAACCCCTCTGAATTCTATCTACGAGAGCGAGAAGCTTTTCTTTTTTCTTCTTCCTCTTCTTCTTCTTCTTCTTCTCTCCATCCGCATACTTCAAACTTGGCCAAGCACAGCCTGAACTGCGTCTGAGGGATATTGACGTTTTAAATCGAGCGCCGATGCCTTTCCAAACGCGTCGGCCCCGATTCGCAATGAGCGGGACGGCGTTTTTGCATAAGCCTCCCGCCGGGCTTTTCTCTGACTCGACCTTTGATCATTGGACGGCTAGATGCTCTTGGAACTGGACCAATAACTTCAAAATGAAACATAGAATTCCCTTTTTGCAAAAAGGCCCCGGCCCCCTTCTTTTTTTCTTTTTTTTTTACAAAGGAGGTGGAATCTTTAAATGCAGTCCCGCTTGCCAAGTAGTTTATATTCTATTATTAGGAAATCTCCGCACATTGAAAACTGTGCACAATGGATACAGTATGACCAGAGAGCGGTGTCAACGTTGAGAAAGAAAAAAAGAAAGAAAAGAAAACCTCTGTGGGTTCTGAATAGGTTATACGAAATTTTAGTGGAAGAACCAAAAGTGGCTATTTGGCCTTGGGATCAGCAACCACACACTTAGCAATTAGCCCTGTCAACAGAAATGAGTTCTGTTTGAGACACACAAGGTTTATTTCTTCTTCTTCTTCTTCTTCTTCTTCTTCTTCTTCTCTGAATATCACTGAAATCGTCCCTTTCGAGGTCAGCGAAAAAACAAAAGTCCCGGCGCCAAACACAACACGGCTACTGGAGAAAGAGCCGTAACGTACCTTGTGTCATTAAATGCAGTTTCACGTCACGTCATTTACTGTCAAAACAGACGCCGCCGCTTACCGTAGCCCCGCCCGTCTGCAACTCCCCCTTTCTCAACGCTCAAGACCACAGTCGACCGGCCGCCTGTTATGACTGGGAGATCCACATGGGAAACGCCGGGACTCTCAAAGTGTTTTTTTGAACACATGGCTGAGTTGTGTTTTCACAGGATTACAAAATGTGCTTACTGTACGTACAGTTTCTGCGGAGCCAGACCTCTTCTGCGTTCGCCTCATCACAGCATCTGGCCCAGCGTGTTATGAATAAGGGCCAGAGCGGAGGTCAGTCCTCTTTTTCCAGCTCATTTCAACTCAATGAGAATTATTGATTCTTTTGTTTGTTTTGTTTTTGACTAAATCTCATTTGGACACAGCGCTTCATCCCTTATCCACAATTTGTTTGATTGAATACATTTACATTTATGATGAAAAACCTTTGACTTTTGGAAAACAATTTAAAAAAAAAAATGTTTTCCTCCAATGGTCATAAAAAATAGATTTTTTTTCTTTTTTGTTCAAACTATTTTTTATTTAATGTGTTGTTCACCATTAGTTGAGGACTTTAAAAATAAAGTGACGGCGCTTTGAATTTGTTGAGCTTGTGGTTTTTCATTCACTACAAATGTAAAAGAAGAAGAATATGCTTTTATTATCCCAGCACATTTTTTTTAAACCCACAAGAAAAAGGACATGTGCATCTGACTCATCCTTGAGTGGAGAACACACACACACACACACACACACACACACACTCACATTCTCACTCACACACACACACACACACACACAGTCACAGGGTTAAGTGACTCCCCCTCAAGGGGCACTTGAGCTGTGGATGCTGAAGGAGTTCCTTCTCTCCTCCGTCTGTGTTTTCTGTACCTGCGACCCCTTGGTCCTATGAACCGGCTTCTCCAACCTGCAGCAGTTGTAGATACTTCTCAGTGTTGATTAGGCGCCACACATTGTCCCAGGAATGATTGCGATAAACAATATTGTGGTTATTTTAAGACCACTCTTTTCATGCTGAATCATGTGAGCCTGTAGTTCAGGGCCTATCGCCACGATTTGTGTCGCTGCTGACGGGAATGTTATCCAAAGTTTGGACTTGAGTTTAGGCCTCGGACAAGACAAGCAATTTGAAGACATGGTGCCTCTAGACCAAACCAATAACTGATTAATCATACGATCAATACGAGAACAGATGAGAGGACAGAAGCAGCGAGACCTGCTGGACCGTTGTTGACGCTCATTCATTATTATGTGAAAGATCACGACGGCGATTATTGAGGTGAGTAAAAATGACTGAGTTCATATTCATGTATTGTATTGGCGGTGACGGCAAAGTAGGGGATCGCGATGAAAAACCAAGACCCGACTAAAGAAGTGGCATGCAAAGATCAACTTAAAAGAAATACGTTTTGAAAATCACACAGAAACTAAATCAAGCAGCAAATATTGTGTAGCTGCTTTCAGACATGCACGATGACATTTTTCCGTAACTTTTCCCGGAAGGGGTTTCCTGCCAGACCCCCTCGTAAAATTTCTGGAAAATGTCCAGTTTAATTTTACTCATGTCTTTTTTGCCCCATATTCTGTTGTTAGTTTGTGATCCGACGTGGACAGTGACAACCACTGTGGCAGAAACCATCATGGCGGCTCCACGGCTCGTGCCGTTTCATAAACATATTTCTGGAGCACGAGAAGTCCGGACACGCTTCGGCAACTCGGCACCGAATTCCGGGGACAAAGCGAAAATGCTTGGGATTTTGTGTGATTTTTCTTTTTTTCTACTCCGTCTGCAGGGAGAAGAGAGGAGGACGCACAGCGGCGACGAATCCACTAAACAACGGACATTAAAAAACAAAACCAACGCAATCTCCCTCTCTCACACGAACACACAGACGCGCACCCGCCCGGCCTCGTCCCCGGCACCGACAGATGCCAGGTGACACAGCTCATTAACTTCTCCTCTCTCCTATTCTCTTGGCTCCTCATTGTCTTGAGATATGAGATGATCCTTTGTTGAGGGAGTTCTGCCCCCTTGTTCTCCTCCCGGCGGCCCGGCAGGGCCCGTAATTAGTGCTCTGCGCTGGGCGTACTTTCTCACAGGGCTACGACACAATTAATCGGCACTTTCCCACCAATGGGCAGAAAGCCGCTCGACTCCATCGGGGCCAGATTTTTTAATTTGTGACGCCTCTTCTTTTTTTTCTCCTTCTTTTCCAGTACGGGAGGTATCGGGAACACGACAGACGATTGTTAAGAATAGACGCCGTGATTAAAGGAGGACAAACAAATGAATGCGTCGCACCGTTTTAACGCTGCTGTTGTTGTTGTTGTTGTTGTTTTCCCGGCCTAGTCACGTGTTATTTTAAAGTAACTTTTTTGTTTTTTAAAGTCTTTAAAAGTGACAGATGGCGACTCACCTGACATCTGAGCAGACCTGATCTACCTGACTTGGGGTTCCACATGGTTAAGACAATGGCAACGAGTATTTACAAATGCCGTCTGCTCACATACAGAGCAATGGTTTGATTTGTTAGGTTGTTTGTCTTGTTCGATATTTAACTGATGACACTATTTGACTTTACGCTCTACGATTCTATCAGAAGATGCATTTTCTTTCCCTCCATGTCCAACTTCATCTTCCTCTTTAATTTTCAGCTTGTCTGTTTTCTTTAATCCGTGACCTCCGGTTGGTTATTATCACAACTGGCTGCCAGTTCTTTGACCTTTCAAAATAAAAGTTTTAGTGAGTTGTAGTGTTCCTTACGCAAGTGTTCAAAACTCACTATTAAATTGCCCACAGTCAGAGAAGTAAAGCAGAAGACCAGCGCGTGAATATGTTGAATATGTTCAAATAGAATAAAAGTGAAAGATTTTGAAAAGAGATGCAGATTCAAAATGAACAACAACAACAACAACACAAGCACCTCTGACAAATAGGTCAGAGGGAGCGATCGGAACGTCGTCACGTTGGTGAACTATCTGGCTGCTGAACAACCAAAAAGGCATCATGAAATCATAAATAGTCATTGTGGTAAGGATCTATCATAACTGTAATCTATCACAACTGCAATCCTTAATATGTGGATGACATTTAAAATATTCACGAGTGTGTAGCTCCACCGCACAGACTTTAATCTCTTAATTTATCGTCCACTTGCTCAAATTTAATGTCAGCAAGACGTTTTAAACAACTTTGCACAAAACCCACACATTTTTAAATTATTCTAAAAAAAACATGATGATCATTTTTTTGGGAATGAGGATAAACTGGTGTGCTGGATATACAGTGTACAACACTGTTACCAGGAAAGGGATTAGACAAACAACAACATTGTTATTCTTATATTCTTATATTCCAGAAATATTAAACAATAACATTGTTATTGGTTATGTGATATTGTATTCAAAGTGCCTCCTGCTTGTGTTTGCGATCACGTAATGGTAATCTATAATCCTATCACAGTCATATTTATTTTGTGATGTGATGATTATATTATGTGATTTGTATATTTTACGACGCTGCGCTCATACTCTGACATTTCTAGAAATTAGATTCACTATCTAACTGACCAGACCAAAGCTAAAACTCTCCTCTTTGTCTGTCTATGTTGATATCCCTTCCATGTTACACTGAAATATAAAGTTGCATTGACCGTTTTTGTTGTTGTTGTAATAGTTCTGAATTAAACAAGCTCATAGTTCCTTTAAAATTTCTTTGTTTCTTGGGTTTCACTTGTTTTGAAGTGACAGTTTGTGATCGGCCGTCTACTCTACTCCGATGGGACAGTGGGACGTTCACAGTGGGGAAGGCTGACAGCGACCTGCGGTGGATTTTTTTGGCGCAGGAACCCTTGTGGGTTTAATGCGGCCACATGAAGCTGTGAGTCCGCACAAAAGTCTGAAAGAAAAACAGCACACAGAGTATGGCCAAGAGGAGACAGCTGTATTATCCTACAAGCCAAACGCTGCTGACCGCTCAGCCGTTCACTCACTGGGCAACACTAATTTAGGAATATTGTCTAACGGGAAGAGCAGAGAGGAGGCCGGACCTTTCACCTGAGGTTGAAACACACGTCCTCTGCTGCTAATGTGACATATGTTTTCGTGAGTCAAGACAAGCAACCCCTGCCACGGTGGCTGCTCTCCAAAACTAATGATGTCAAGTGATTCCCTCGCACAGAATCCCCCTTTTAAAACGGAATGAAAGGGGCAGAGTGGGAGGGATGAGCGGGGTGGTGGAGTGTCGGGGGGGCCTCTGGGGGTCCGGCAAGGGGATGGAGTCGAGGAGGAGAGGAAGACAGGCTGGAGCGAGTAAGGAGACCGAGACGACCCCTCGCACCGTCTAAAATACCCCTCGACACCGTCACGCCCGCAGACTCCTGCCGCCACTTCCTGTCCCAAATCTTACCCCTTGTCACTATCATATCATTGTACGCAGAGAAAAGGGCTCGCTTCTTATTTACACTGCCGTTATTGGCAGAATATTGCTTTTAATTGCCGCCCTGGATTCCCCCGCATGCGGTATAGGATGAGTCTGAGACGATTACTCAAAGTAATGGAGCATAATGATGTGTCGGAACAACCCCTACAGCTCAGGTCAGGGGTTGGACAATGTGAACATTCAGCTACTTAGCTTCCTTTGCAACTTTGTGACAAAATCTGTTTGCCCAACACCAATTAAGATGCCTCTCCGTGCGCTCTGGTCAATGGGTTTGACGGAGGGGGTCGTCCAACGAGTTGACATGTCCCTGAGCAGGAACAAGCTGGCCTGTGTCCTCGCCCCAATAATTGGTGTCCCTTGCAACGTGCCGCTTCCCAGGGTTGTCCTTTGTGTCCCCATGGCAGTCCTAAATGAGGGGAGTCAGGGCTTTAATGGGACTCCTGTTAGTTTTAAACAAACACAGGGCGACCCCCTACTGTTCAGCATGTTGCATAGAACAGCTGGGAGTCCGGGGGGCTCTCACTCGGGAGTCCGCAACCCCCACAGGGGGGGCCCCGAGGGCCCGCTGCCCGCTCCCCATTGTGCCCCGGATGACGTCCTCGCAGGAGCTCGTCGCTAATTCCGTGTTCGCGCCGCGGAGCAGCCACATCGGCGTTCCACTTTTCAGTGGCCTGATTGCAAGGTGTGGTGCCAGCAGAGTCACAGAGAGAGAGGGAGGCGGGGCGCCGTGAAGCACGGCTACGTGATTGGCTGCTCGTCCACGATGTCGGACTTGACTGTCAGATGGAAGGGGGAAAGGAGTGACTGCAGTCGGCACGAACTGTGGCCCAGACTTCTACTGGCAAGACACAAGGTGGAAGTCACAGGAAACGATTTCCGACAGGTTCTCCCATGAAAAACAGGCAAATATAGAAGAAGAAGAAGCGTTCTCCAAAATCAAGATCATTTAAAATGTTCCAAAATCTCTGTCTGAATTCATGGATGCCTAAATGGGCCAACGTCAGAAAGGCACAAGGGCGCAAGACATTCACTGAACTTCTCCGGAGGGGCTGTGTGGGAAAAACACAAACGTCCGCAGATGTTGCTCAGCACGTTCTCCTGAACTTTTCCTGCCTGTTCTTTTTGCACACAACACAACAGCTACATCATGTTTTATGGCCCTAATATACTTTTCTGAAAGGCTTCAGACAGCTTCTATTCATCCCCTACTACATGAACCAAATCCTGAAGTTCAGGTGCAGCAAACCGTGAGCGACGCGGAGCACTGCTTGTCTTGTCTAGGTGGGAAGAAGGGGGCCCGTGAGTGTCTGCGCACAGGGGCCCATTGTCTCGTAATCCGTCAGTGCTCCGAAGTCTCCTGTTATTCCTGACGTAGTGAATTGTAAGCAGCACCATTAGGAGCGACAACACGGGGCTTTTCAGCCTCGAGGCGGGAAGTTGACTGTTAACTACGCCTCAGTCAAGTTCATGCCCCAACAGCTGTCAGTCAACGCGACGACCTGTCTGCTTTGAAACAACATGTAGCCCCGAGGGACGAGGACAACCGGCAACTGGGAAGCCGGGCGGCGGCGGCGGCGGCGGCGGACGAGAGAGCAAGCGCAACAACACGCGGCAAAACAAACAGACCGGTAAAGAGAGTGTTCACAATTTCGAAGTGGGCCTCGTCTGCTTTTTCTTTTGTGTGTTTTTGTCGCCTCATGTCTTCAGTTCCTATGGTGAGTAAATGTGTCAAAAACAAACACCAACCGATAATAAGTAGGTATCTAGTTTTTCCGAAGTTTTTATTTTTAGATGAAAACTGTGCTCACTGCGGCTTTAATCACTCTCCACAGCATCTTGAATTTCAACGCCGGAGCTCCCCGTTTCTCTGGGAAAGGAACACCGTGGCTCCCCGTCTGAGGCTCATTGAGAAAGCAAGGGAGGATTTGTCAATGGGGCTCTTGAGTGCAGTGTTGATGTTGTGTGGCTAATGTGTTTGCGCTGGCTGCGATAGAGGGGATTAGCTCCTTTGTGGTGGTCTGCTGGGACCGCAGACTACTGGACTTTGAGAGCATACTTGCCAACTTACTCACGGGCAAATCAAAGCCTGTGAGAAATTGTTCCCTCGGCACCTAGTTGACTCGCTGACCTCGGTGTCGGACAAGGTGCGAGCACGGCGCTCGCGCGCGCACACACACACACACACACACACACACAGCTTCATCAGAGCCTGCACCTCGTAGTGTTTGTAGAACGGCCGTGGGTCAAGGTGACTAATGGCAAACACCAAATAAATCTTTTCCAAGGCGTTCCCCCCGCTAACTAGCCGGCCAGCGATCGACCCTCCTCTCCTGGATATGTGTGTCGGGTCACCGCTCGAGGTGACGACCGTTTAAGCGCTATCAAGCCAAAATACACCTATGAGGTGTTGTTCCATGACAACAACATTTTGAAAATACCCCAAGAAAAATGCCTAAATGCCAAAAAAAACACAAAAACTCAATTCACAACATCAAAAAGTCTGATATTTAAATTCTATTCTTGGCCGCACCAGTTTTCTAAGAAATGCGCCTTTTCCATTCTCCGTCACTATCCGCAACCTAACTCTATAAAAGCACCGTGACAAAAGCCTCCACGCCCACACACACACACACACACACACAATCGCTCACGCTCACTCACACCTGACCTCTGCGATGCCCCTGCCGGTGTGTTTACAGTAAACGGGACCCGTCCTCAGCGTACCCCACAAAAGGAACCCGGTAGCCTTTTGTTTTCTCGGCAGGAGCCTCTGTGAGGATGAAACCGAGGCATGAGCAGCTAGAGTTACCTCTCGATGAAAAGTATCAGCACGGCCAATCGCGGCGCCGCGACCGGGGGCGAAACTCTGGGAGTCGGCGACACAACGGGACAGTTGTTCACCGGCGGTGACAGGGCCAACAAGTCGCCGCTGTGGTTTGGAGGATCAGGCTCCATGTTCATACAAGGATTGAATCAGCGAAATTAACATTCAATGCATCTCAACTGGCGAGGATGCAAATCTTTATGTTCCACGTTTTTTTTATGTTCAATTTCAAGCTTTACTGCTTCATGTCTCTATCACATCCGCTAAGGAGGTTACGTATTCGTCCCTTTCCGTTCGCTTGTTTCTTTTGTAATCTGCATGTCGACGCAAAAACTACTCAACGGATTTTCCTACGAAAACTGAGAAGCTTGCAAAACAAGTGGGCTTCGTAGTCGCATGGACCGGCATCAGATGGTCAGTCACGACTCGACTGCCAGCGGTGAAGGCAAAACATTGTAAATACAAAGTTTAAGCGCTAGTTCGACCTCGTCGTCGGTCCAGGTAAAGAAATCCCAGCACTTACCTTTCTTTATTGGTGCACGCCCAGTGTACAGGAATGGTCACGTGCTATACGTTTTCAGGGTTGTTAGTCTGGACGGGGATTAAAACTGAACTATTTATGTAGCCTTAGGCTGTACCCCACAACGGATGATCCTTCCTGAAACTTACTTTAAGTTTTGACGAGTAATGTCTTCACTACAAGGTCTTGGATTTTAGAATTTTAAACACGTAGTAAGGTTATCAATGCGTCCACGGATGTTAATCAAAGCCTGTTATTTCTGTAGATGGACTCGGTTTATTAAAAAGTTTAATTGATGCCTGCGAATATTTATGCAGATATGTTCAGAATGAGCTCTTGGAACATTTAGTTTGCTTGTAAATTTCTGATAGATATCCACAAACATGCCTGAAAATATGAGCAAAGTATCAATAGCATAACAATTAGTGGTTTACTTTTTTACAAATAGCCACTAAATGGAGAGAATAGATTAAGATATGCAACAAATATTTGTGTGTGTATGATTATATACATCGCACATTGGAGATAGAATATAACACCTTGCTCATTTTAGGAGGCGTAGCCCATGTGTAACTCAAGATAGCGAGATAAAGAAAGGAATGTCAATGTTTATTATTGTAGCAGCTGAATCATCTGGAAAAAAAAAGAAAAAAGTGTCTCTATCTTTTCCGAAGCCAAAGTCTTAACACAGTCCTGTGGCATAATAATATTCTGCAATACTAAGCTTCCTGGGGGAAATTCCCAAACAATGCTGAAATCACAGTAACGGGACAAGAGTTATTACTGCGATTTTTGCAGCTGTGGAGCAAAACCACAAAGAAAAGAATGACAAGAATTCTTCTTTTCTTATTGACATCCAGGAGTTTGGAAATAAATACAGTGGTGTTGTAACAGGTTTCAGGGGCCTGAAGATCACAAAATATTTTTGGGGTGTAATATTCACTTGCAGTATAACCAAGGAAAGCAAAAATAAAAATTCCACTTTTTTTTTTTTAGCATTGCAAAATGTCTTTCCATTCCAACGGACCTGAAATCAAAAACGCTATCAGCCAATTCTGTTTTTCTCAAGGGTTGTACGTTATCGTACAACCCTTGTTACATCAGCAACTAGTTAAATTTTTGACAAAGCACAGCCATTGTGAGAATTACTAGCAGGACTGGAATGCATCATTGACCAATCGCTTCTCTTGGATGTTGTATAATAAAGCCGTATGGTCTGTGTGGTCCGACTGAGCATATTAGGCTTCATACGGGAGGAAAGTGTCTCTGAAAGTATGACAGGTATGATAAACCTTCTCTCTAAATGTAGTCCGGCTGGAATGCTCGTCTAAATAAAACACAGACGAACATGTTGCTACAGGTGACAAATAAAATAAACTGGTGAGAGTTTAGTGAACATGACGAGGTTGTTTCCAAACAGCTCCGCGTGAAGTCATGGTTACTATCACAGGCGCCGACAGCAGAAATACCAGCGACTTTTTTTTTTTATAGATGAAGATGATGATTTCGTACTTAAAAAGCTATAACTCCACGACCGACTGTAAAACATCCACCGAGCGCTGAATCTGTGTCTCTGGGTGGTGAAGATCTGAAGCAACGCAGAGACCGTTATTTTCCCTGTTCTCGGAAGGCTTCACGATAACGGCCGGTATTACCGTTCGAACTGAAGTACTGCTAATGCTAACGCTAACGCTAATGCTATGCTACCACCAGTGCTAGGGTGTGTGGTATGCAATCAGCAATACCACTACCAAGTACTAGCCACCCTGCAGGACAGGGGGTACAGTTCGTGAGATTGAGGTTTAGGTTCATGTGAATTGAGTCGAGTCTGGTTACCTCTGCCACGGAGGTCTTGAATTCATTGCTGTCCGTCTGTCTGTCAGCAGGATCACTCCAAAACTGCTGAACCGATTTCCATGAAATTTCGGCTGAGGGCAGCACAAGACCCGAGGAAGAACCAGTTCAAATTTGGAGCGGATCTGGATAAACAGGCGGATCCAGGACTATCTTTGGAGCAGCAGCGCTGCATGCTGGATCACGTCCTTCTCAGGGCTGCAATATTTGCCATATTCAGCAATATCTCTGCTAAGGTATGTTTACTCTGACAACGCGCCCCAATGATGGTCTGAATCCGTAGAGCAAGCAAACAAACAATCTGGCCGGAAGTTTTGTTAGCCATGCAGCCGAGGTTGAGACTAAGCTAGGTGATAGCTTGGCAGTAAATCCAATTGTAAATCCAAATTAAATGACTAATACGATCAGAACTGCAAAGCATTCGCAGGAATGTCTTCAAGGGTGCTGACAAAAAACACGAGTCGTACCACGGCACAATTTCAAACTGAATCCTCATACATCAGAAGGTTTGTATAAATCATGTTTCATACTTGTTGTAACACGAGTGAAGATTTCGTCAGGTTCAACTTGAAGAAAAAGTGACAAATTGAACGATTTGCTGTAAATGCAGTCAGTTTTAAAAAAAAGAAGAAGACAGCAGCAAACCTTACAGAGAATTTCAAGGTTCACATGAGGAGAACAGCTTGATTGCATGTCAACCCGGCCAACCTGCGCTGAACGCCAGGACACACATGAAGAGGCTTTTCTTCACTGCTCCAGTGCTAAACAGAAATCTTCAAACCTGTCTGTGTGGGACTTTCCACTGTGACTACAGCTACACTCATTAATCAGCCACAAAAAGCAATGTCAGTCCATATTTGTCACATTTTTATGATTCATTGCTCTTAGGGAGCAGGAGAAAAAACTACCCTGGAGCTGGGATTTCACCCGCAACAAGCGATTCAAAGGCAATTTGTTGCTTTGTCATGTATAGGTTGCACATATAGTGACGGATTGCCCGTCAGGAGGAGTTTTTGTTTGCACAGAGTTCACTGTCGTCCAAGGAGCTGGAGGAGTTCAAAACCCGAAACGGTTGTCATGGGGCCATGATGTATGGTCTCGCAGATTATCAGATTATCTATGATCAGATTACTCCTGCTGATCCATCAATCAGCTGTCGAATCCAGAATGATCTGACTAAGCCGCGAGGAAAATGATAAATAAATACCACACAGAAAAAAAAAACAGAATTGACAAAGATCTTTAAATTACTTGACACGGAATCTCAGTGTTCCCAGATAAAATTTAATTTTATTTAAACCATTTGTACAATTCATATGTGATATAGCATCATTTAAAATTATTGATAGGTGTTTGTTTTATGATAGAATGATTACATTGAAAATTGCTGTACTTATGTGTCGATGGTTTGATCCATAGCTGTCCACCATATTGTGTTTGGACCAGTGCTAAATCCCTGATATTTTTATACTTCTCAGTATTTCCCATACATTCATTTATTTGTGGCTGCCGACACAAAACACATACTGCTTTTCTATTTATTTTCAGTATTTCAAGTGAGTAAAATCTTGGCAGACATTAATCCACTCAGCCCCTCCTTGCCCAACTTACTTATCTCTCACACAGACACATTGACAATGAACCTGTCTGTCATAGTCAGACTGGCCTTAAAACAACATCATTTGGTCTCCGCGAACAGAAATAATGTACATGTTTTTCTGCGTGTAGAGCGGAGAAGTGAGATCCGATCACATGTGGTCACAGGAGACGCATTCAGGACGCATTGTGATGTCAGGTGTGAACTGACGTACTTAGTTCTGTCCACTTGTAATTGGATCACCCAAGACGGATGTTATTACCAGGTCTGAACAGGGCCTATAGGAGAGAAGCATGTAATGTGATGAATATACCAATCAGCCTGTTGTGGTTCCACAGCAATAGTTTACTATGTCCTCAATTTGACGTCGACCAAACAGGATCCAGCAATATCAAGGGTTTTTGACCTGGTCTTGTTAATACTGCCGGTCGGGTGGGCACAAACTAGCCCTGGGACCCAGACAAATTCTGGCTGCTCATTTCATTTGCTCTGCCAGAATACATTATGGACCCCCCTCCATTGGGAAGTGATTTCCCTCTAGCAGAAAAACTTGCCGGTCCAATCACAACCCATTATCTGATAATGGGCGGCGCTCAACAGACGTCCCATGATTCGTTGCTCTCACTGGTTGTAGGTCGATCCAATTGCGTCTGGAGGCATTTTGGTCTGCGTCCGTTGGTAACGCCTCTTGGAAATGGAAATATGAAACGAGAGAATCCCAGACTAGTACACATTTGGGCATTAGTCTGGCTACGCCAGGCAAAGGCACAACCATTATTATATTGACTTTAAAATGGAGAACAGTCTGAGTCAAAATGAGGAAAAAGTCCCTACCTCAGCAGGAATCCAAAATCAATCCCTGGCTGCACATGGATGGAGCTTGTCTGAGCAAAACCCATTATTTTTGTTTTTGAGGCCGGACCCACCGTGGAGAGGGAGTGTCTGGGAACGGCGTGTTTGTCAGAGAATTGACGTAGCTATGTCAGTAGAGAAGTGACAACGACCAAATTTTACTGGAAAGACAATACCAAAACTTGGGGTAATGATACATCCTTGAATTCAGGACACATTTAACTTCATGTGATGAGAAATTCAAATGCTCTCATTTAAACATTAAATATCTATTTAAACACTTTTGATATCACGACTGAATCGTATTCCTCCCATGTAGTGGGAAAATGGGCATCTTCACAGGTTGGATATAGATAGATGGCTGAATAGATACTGCATTTCTTGTCTAAACGTATGGAACAATGATGGTTTCATCCTCCTCCCATCATGTGAACGCATGTTGAAAATTCTTTCTCACAGATTCTTTGGCATAAATATACTGTAAACACAAGCACATACAGTGCTCTGTAAGAATCACTTGACAGTGTCAGGAAAAGCAGTGCAGATTTGTGCCTGTGTCAACTCCTTCCGTCCCGGGCAGGGGGAAATATAAGTAGAAATGCCTTTCGGAGTTTTCGGACGTGGGGGAACTCTGCTGCATCTTGTCCTTTTTCCCACAGGTCGTCGTCTTAAACTAATAAATGTTTGGTTTACACTGAAGATGTTCCCCTTCAGAGTCTAACTTCACACCAAAAAAAGAAAGATATTCCGTCGCTTCCAAAGTGTTTAAGTCTGGTTATTTTATCAGATTCTTTTTTTTTTTTTTATGGACGAGCGGAGGAGGGACAGAATAAATGGAATGTTTTAAAAGTGCCAAGAGGTAATAAAAGAAAATGTCTTGGTCTTAAACAGAGCTAATCCTGCAGATGATAATAATATTCACGTCGTCAGTCCCTGGAGAATTGTAGTGTCAAGGAAGCTTTGCTTAATTCATTGACTATACAGAAGGTGGTAGGTCAGAGGTGAAGAGCGATGTCCAGTGAGTTGCTGGTTCAACTATCCAGAGAATGGATAAATGACATAGGGCTACAACTTCTCAATCAAAGTTCCACAATAAGAGCGTGGTGACACAGAGACCCCCAGAGACAAAAGCCTCGCGTTCCTCAATCCAATAACTCGTGGACAATTGCCAGTTGCAGCTTATAGGCAGGGTGATGTAATGTTTGTACAATATAGGACTATTCCTCTTCCCTGTCAAAGCACTAACTCACCTGCATTTATTCAATCCCCAAAGAATCCTGCGCTGCTGCTGCAGAGGTGGAGAGACAATGATGGGTCTGTCATTGAGCGAAGAGGGTGGGCGGGGAGGTATTGCTGGGGCTGAGGCCTCGCCCTGATGGTTCGTCTAATGGAGCATGTTAACCCAGCCTTTAAAAAGAAAATCAACGAGCTGAACTAAACTGAGCAGAGCATTAGTCTGAGGTCAGACAGATCAACAAATACAAAGCTTCACTCAGAGCTCCGTTATTGTGTTGGAAAATAATTCTATAAAATAGTACCAATAAAGTTTTACTCCTTCTGAATTGTTTTCAGACATGAATTCTGGAAGTTTTTGCAGTTCACATATGAAGAAGACAGCACGAAATCTGAATTTGATACGGGTCATTTAAACAGCATTTTCAAATTGGATATTCCGAATTTGACCTTATTCCATATTTCGCAATTTCCAGTCGAGGCATGTGGGATATACTGATAGTTCTCGGGTTTTAGGAACTTTTTTTTTAATGCGTCTCTACTACGGCAGCCCGTTTACGGTTAGCTCTGTGCAATGTAAACGAACTAGACAACAATTTCCATACCACAAAAAAAGAAGTCAACATTTCTAGATGGAAGAAGAAACACATCTATATTTAAACATGAAAGACTTAGATATTAAGGCATGGGCTTAGGGCTTCTTGTTTTGCACTATTACCCACGAGTGCATGTTAACACGATTGTGTCATTCACTACAGTTGCATCAAGCAGAAGCTGTAATGGTGACAAAGGGCTGAACGCCGCCATGCAGTCACTATTTGCCGTAACCAAGTAACCTTGTTTCTATCTTTCACTAACAGCTTATAAAGAATAACCATTGCAGCGTTGGCACTGAAGACTTGCTTGATCTCCAAAAATCCATACGTGACGAAAGACACAAGGCTCACCAAGCCTTTTTCTACCCACTCAATGTTTTCGCCTGCTCTTTTAGTAAAGACTACTTGTGTCGAAATTATACAGGAGAACGCAACCGTCAGCCAAAGCCGACAAATCATACACTTGTTGTCTCTGTGTTGCCGCAACGGCCCCCGAAGCCTCGATTGGGTACCTATATATTTGTGGATAAGCACATCAGATATGTGTTAAGACATGGTGAATACTGTGTTTGATCAGTTAACAGTAATGTGAAGGGTGTTGTCGCTCACCGTGACTCTTCTTCTTTCAAATCGAATCTCAGAATTGCGCTCTGCATTTGACACGTTTAGATTGGCAGTAAGCACACGGGTGGCTGAAAACAATATTAACTAATACCTCATGAAACTACTTCACTTGGCCACACTCCACCAACAATACGAGGTGTGCACAAGGGCGTCAGCCCCCTTTGTAACAAACCAGCGCCGGTGACAGCGTTGATATTTTGATATGGTGATTCGCCAACTTGATCAAACAGAGCAGCCTTTTTTGATGTGCGATTAAACAAATGTGAGAGGATGTGCGACGGAGAGGAAGACTCAAAGAAAATAGGATGAGAGAGATTTTCATAGATTATGTTATGGTACACAGTGTACTGACTGGACATGCAAGTCTTAGCAGGCAGGACAGAGAGAAAGCCAGAAACAGAAACAACAACAATCATGATTTTTTTTAAAACAAGAACTACTAAAACCATCCTTTTCCACAGGAACTGCCACTGCAACTCCTACTTCAACAACTTCTGCCATACTGCTGAGACAATGGTGTGGACGGCACCACACAACACTGCAAGTGCAGTTCGTAAACATCACTCGTCGACACGTTAAGAGACGTGCTAGTGGGTTCGCGGCCCGGCCAGAGCACTTGAATCGCAACAACAAAGACAGAAACAATCTTTCTCCAAAATCGCTTACTGCCCATTTAATAAGTTTTTCTAAATATTACAAACTGTATATTTAAAAGTGACATTATGCAAAAATTACTTTGTCCGCTTTGGTGCATATAAATGTGTGTATCTGTGGAGCCTGCCAGCGCACAATCTGTGAAAAAAGACCACCCTGTCGTTTATTTGTGGGCTGGCTAAACCCTACAGCCTGAGGCTCTGAACAACTGGTTCCGATTTCTCTCCCACTGTGAGACAGTTGGACTCTTTGGGGGTAACCCCGCCTGCAATCTGACAATGTCCACTTCTCTGGTGAAGGGGGCGTGACATTTCCTACACGTTTTTGAAATCAATTGACCAATCACAACAGACCGGGCCAGCTGGCCAATCAGAGCAGACTGGGGGTTTATCGGGGAGGGGGCGGGGCTAAAATAAATCCAGGTGTTTTAGACAGAGGGTGAAAAGAGGAGCTGCAGGAATGGACGGTATGAGAACACTGATGCCTTTTCTGAACATTAGAGCATGTAAACCTTTTCAAGTGGTAACCCAAATTAAAAGT
Organism: Scophthalmus maximus; assembly: GCF_022379125.1. Classification (NCBI taxonomy): domain Eukaryota; kingdom Metazoa; phylum Chordata; class Actinopteri; order Pleuronectiformes; family Scophthalmidae; genus Scophthalmus; species Scophthalmus maximus. The sequence goes on along the minus strand of NC_061523.1, from coordinate 21,956,453 downwards.
ATGAACCTGAATATGAGCATAATATGTCACCTTTAAGTACAACAAAAGTGGTAATCGTTGCTCAGTCGTGTTCTCATGGAGCATTGTTACAGACAGACAAATACACATCTGGGCTCTCGCTCCGTCTGTAACGTCTGGGAGGTGGAGTGTCGAGCTCTGCTCAGAATCAAACCCACCTTTGTTTAACAAAACACCCACTAATCTCGCGACGCTGGAATATCATAGCCATCAATTCAGATCAAATTGGGACGGTCGTCAGGTGAACTCGAAACACCCACGCTGTTTTGTTTCCAAGGTAACTGAGGTATTTTCATTGGGGGGGGGGGGGTAGAAAAAATATTTTGATAAGCAGAAAACTGCTGATCCCAAATTAATTGCATATTGTTCGGCTGATCGTCAGATTTCTGTCTCTGACGTGATCATTAAATCTTATCCTTTGGGTGTTTAACTGACATTTAGATAATCAAGATTGGATTGAAATGAAACAACTGCAGGGCGAGATCTGCTTAGTGGCACCTGTGCTGAGTGTGAATGTGGTTTGGCACAAAACCGCGCCAGTCACCACCCTTATTGGTATTATTGTTCAATTTTGAAAATATGGTTCCCTGAGAGCATCAGATATGGCGTAAGTAACTAGTGTGAACAAATCTACAGCATGCACTCATATTAGGAGTTGTTCTTTTACACCGGCCTCAGACTAGTTATCCTGTAAGCAACCTGAGCAATGGCTTTCACTGTTTCACTGCAATAATTCGTTGAGTCATAGTTTGTAGAGTTGACAGTTTACAGTTTTTGTCAGGTGGAATTGTTTGTGATCACATTGACGGGGGAATAAAAGTAAGAAAACAAACACACTCATATGGTTTATCTTGAGAACGGGCCCCTGTACATTAAGGTAAAACCATTTCGAAAATATACTCTTTTTAAAAATGAATAATAAGTAATATTACCTAAAATATTATTTCAGAAATAAGAATAATTTCACGCTTGAGGTGATTAGCACCTTTGTTTATGTTGGATATTTCAACATAAAATTCTGAAAACTCTTGGTTTATGTGTGACTTACTAACAACCTTATACCTATATATATAAATTATACTAAACACAAGTCCCCCAAAGTTTCTTTACTTTCCAAAATGAACCATGATATTATTGTGTGATCTGACACCCCTATAGCCAGGGTAACATCATTTTTCAGTACTTTCCAAAACATTTGGCATTTATGACCAAATAAAAATGTCTGTGTTTAAGCCAAGAAAACCTCACACTCTTGATAACAAGAAAGGGATTCTGGAAGACAGGGTGCAAACAGCGATCTCACAAGTCACATGTGCAGTGCTCCCTCCATCCATCCATCCTCTGCTCAGATACAAAGTCATGTCACTTGCTCCAAGACTATTTTCCGAAACTGTAATTAAATTAAAGTTAGAATGAAAAAACACCGTACAGTTGCGGCGTGTGTACAGGAAAACAAAATGGCCCAGTGGAAAATGTACATTTGAACAGTGATTTGAAACTTGCTGGCAGCCCCAGTGAATCTTTAGCACACGTTCTTTGTTACAGCAGTAAAAATCCACCAGAGGATTCTTTCACGCGGTTTTGTGTACGACAACGGTGTGAATGAGAGCCTGTGTGGTCTGCTGGTGAGAATGTGACTGAGCATTTTAGGCCTCCTGAGGGAGGTGAAATGGTTCTGAAAGGTATGACAGGTATGATAAACCCCTTTCTCCGAACGTCCGGTTGGAATGCTGGTCTAAATAAGACGCCGGAGAACCAGTTGCTACAGGTGAAAAATAAAATAAACCTACGATTGCATCTCTATGACGCCATGTGTCTATTTTGGTAAAGCGAAAAAATGAATCATCTGATATCTCACATTCATTATCGGTGAAAGTGTTTTTGTAAATGAAGGCACTGGCACTCGGGGATTGATAACTTCATCTCTCACCGTCTTTCGGCCCCTCTTTGAAATATGTATGCATTGTAACATCGCAAGTCAAATGTAAAACCGTGCAATCGACTGTGTTGATAGAAAAAGAGCATCATGGAAGTGTCGGTACTTGTTAACCACATCATCAGGTCTCATCCGGTTGATAAGGTGTTTTTTCATTTTGTTCCTCAGATTGAAATGTTCAGGTAAAGCCTGTTAAGCGGTGGGATCTTTTCTCTGAGGAACAAAGAAGATAGATGTCCACTATTCCCACGTGACATTTTGTCCAGTGAGCATGTGTGTTCCCGGAATAAAACATTGGGTGATAAAAAATGTATTAAAAAATCGCAAGATTAACTGCGGAAAGCTCACGTACTGTTTACCATGCAGGACTTTCGGAACAAAGTAGGAATTTATTGAACACAAGTGGTGACGTTTTGTTAAAAAATAAGTGTAAAAAACACATTTCTTCAAGTACAAAACTAAGATTTTGTGTATATTACATAACATGTAAAGGGAACAGCTTTGATTCATGCCAAGTGACATACAAGGTCCAACACCTTGAAATACTGAGAAAACTTTGAATTCTAACATCAGATATATGACATTAGAAACACTTCATAAACGTAAAATAGAAAACAAAGCCACGGCCCTCAACATGTACAGTGGACCGTTTTCACCACTGTTATGAATGAAACCCGTTGAGGTCTGTGACTTATCCGTCATTTACTTTCATCCTTTGAACAACAAAGATGGAATCTCTCCATGTGGCACAAGTCTCAGCAGACTCAGTCATTTCATCATCAAAATTATCTGCACGGAAACCAATGGGATGAGTTCCAAAAAATGTTATTGTGATTTTGGTGAACTGAGACTCAAATACAGGAAAGGATTAGAAAACGTAATGCACCATTTAAAATATGTCTGCAGATTAGAATCTCTGTGGTCTCATTTCCAACACCTGTCCTATTATATTACAGTCATGTATATTGCTAAGTAATACGTTAAGTGTTTATCATTATGTTTTCTTTCTTTCTTTTTTTTTTTTACTTTAAATCCCACATCTCACTTTCCGCTGAGGCGTTTCTTGCCTGGTTTCCGATCCTTTGCATTGTTTCACAGGCTTGTGTTTGCTCCACGAGAAGCCACTTTTCTCATGGAGGTCACTGGTTGGACTCCTCGGCCCGGTGGCAAACAGAAGCTTTTGTGTTCACTGCGCTGGATCACTGAGCAAGGAGAGGGAGGGAGAAAGTGTATTCTCTCCTCTCCCCAGTTCGTCTTTTTTTTATTTTTATTATTCTCCTCGCCACCTCATGCATGGAACCTTTTCAGAGACGATGCAGACTGGTTTTGCATATTGTTCTGCTTTTACCACACACACAATCTTCACACTTATCTCTTTGTACTTCTTTCTGTACAAGGGACACGTAAAGCTGGGGATTAGAAGAGTGCTGTAAAAGCTTAAATCTCAATTCAAAAGTTGAAAACCTCATCTTTTTTTTATTTAAATTATCTGAAATCTGAAGGTACATTGCTGTCTCGTTAACTTGGGATTTGAAAGAGTTGCATCAGTCCACTATATGATGGGAGCTGTCAACCGATTAAAATCCACCAACGTGAGATGAGACTATCACGAAAAGTTTTGAATTCAAGGTGTTCGGATGGAAGCGCCGGCGTGCAGAAAATTCGCCGACTAACCTGAGAGGAAACGCCGATGATAACACACATGAACACATCCTGAACAACTGTGTCTACATATAATTATGTAGGAGGACATGTGGAGCTTGAGTTTTCCTCAGGCTATACGTCCACGCGAACCAAAACCATCTCCGTCCAAGGTGACAGTTTCAGGTCCTTATCAGAAATAATTTCCATCCATATCTCATCGCCTCAACTAATTGTTTCCCCAGCGAGACCCTGCTCAGCATCCTGGCTCTATATTCTAATGCAGATTCTGCTGGTGTTGGTTTTGTTCCCCTCACTAATGAATTCATTCCTTTTACGATATTAAGGAGATCACAAAAATCTTCCAGAAAAAATCTCAACACTTACTCATCTCTTATCATCACAAGAGTCTTGGATAAATCCCGATTGATGAATGTGCCCATTTCATTATATTTATATCATTTATTATATTTCAAATATATAAAGCAGAAATCTCCTTCTCTGTGAAGATCACAGATAAAATCAGTGTCTCTTTTGCTTATCTGACGGTTCTGATGCTCACTTATCAGTGTACAAGCAAAAAAAAGCTGCTTGCTAAACACAGTCACATTCCAATAATCCCTTTTTAAAACAGTAAATTCTGTAATTGGACCTCCTCTGTGTCCCCAGCCAGTTGCATCTTAGCGAGAGAGATTTCTTAATTATTTTATTAACAAAATAGATTCAGAGAGATTGATGTCTTGGACTTATTTACTTGCATTATCAAGTTGTATCCTAAAGCACTTAGTAGCTTTGAAAGGAGCTATGAATAATAAAGTTTATTCTAAGGTCATAGTTTAATTTTGGAGCAAAGCTTTCAAAGTTGGGGCGTCTGTGTCGCATACAGCCTACAGGTCCATGAGTGATTCCTCCAGTGGAAGCCCTCTAATCTCGTCAGTCACGGATTAGAAAAAAAGGCTTCAGATTCTCGATTCCACCTTTAGTTGATTTGGCGACCTTATCGCCGCGCGCTGTGGTCCGCTGGACTGTGTGCGTCTCCGAGCGGGGCAGTTCCTGATTAGCTGATAAAATGCGTGGAGCGCGGCGGGTGAACGCCCTCTTGTTTTGCTTTCGCGACGTCGTCGACGTCCGCCTCCCTTTCGTCAGCTCGGGGGCGAACGTGATCTGACTGTCGGCTGAAATCGGAGCACGTGTGTGCCGGGCCGGGCCACGTGGCGTCGGAAAGTGCACATGTGCAATGTCACTGTCAAGTAGTCAGTTCCGCTGCCCGGCACCTCGACGCTCCAACTCTGCACACGCCCCTCAAACACAAACCGAAACGGAGGAAGACAAAACTTACAGAGTAACACTGGACAAGATGATTATTGATAATGAAATAAGATCATTGCTGCGCCCAAGAGGACGTGTTGACGATGAGCCGTGACTTTGTTTTAGCCCATCGGGCCGACTCCAAGCTTCCGCCGGATGGTTCAAATCTTTCCAGTCCAAAGCACATTGTGTCTGAAATGTGCAGTTCATTTACGGCAAAGGACAAAAGTTGTCGGGGCTTCTTCGGCCGGCCACGCTGTAAAAACAGCCGCGTGATGATGAGCAGGCGTGATAACGTAAACACATGACACCACTCAATTCCCACATACTTTTTCTCAAGCGTGGGGAAAATTCATTGCGTTACGTATGAATCGAGAAAAAAAGATTGTGATGTACAACAGGAGGGTGTGAGCGTGTTGCGTGCGGCTAATTAAGTGGGTGGTAGCCATCTAGGGAAGTCAAGTGATGCCTTTAATCGTCAGTGTAATCCAGTAGACAGTATGAGAATATGAACCAAGCTCGGGATGTTTCCTGCATGACACAAGCAGTGAAGTCACCTTTGACGTCACAGCGATGAGTCGACGGTGAGACGGAGAGGTCAGGCGATACCAGTGCACGACGCTGCGATGTTTCAGTCGCTGCGTGGTTTTCCATTTATGACTTTCGAACAAGGCTCGTTAACCTTCGCAGTCGCAGCTTACCCTATTTTGGGCAGCAGACATCATTTGGACACCAGCATAGGTCAACCAGCCATCTCCGACTGTGGTGTTCGTGACCCTGAGGTCGTTGGAGTGTGCCTATTGGCTGCCACAAGGTTCCTATTGGAGATTACACCCTCCGGGAAATGTCTGGAAAATTGTGTCTGGACATGAATTTCCTGCGGGGTTTTTTTCCGTTCACAACAGCAGGGACATTTCTGGAACATTTTCCTGCTGTATTCTCACATGGACTCACTCACAATTTTTACAACACCTCTGGAAAATTATCCAGAGCAATATTTGCGGAGATTTGCGTTCTCACACATAACGGCCCCACCGGTAAAGTTCTAGGTACAGAAATATCACAGCGGTCATATGTTTTATCTCTTATCTGTGAGTGAGCTATTAATCACTCCTTATCAATTCAACGTCGGAGGCTAGCGAGCTAAAATACTGCTGAATTCGTGGCGCTAACGGAACGTGCACCCAACCTTTATTTCCTCAGCACAAATGCGAAAAAAAAGTTGTGAGGATAAAATCATAAACTTGCATCATTTCCCACTCCTGTTAAGGCAACTGCCGTAATGTTAACACGCAACTTTCCATCAACGTGTCTAACGAGTAAATTGACGTACGAAACTGCCGTTGGCGTAGCAGGTAACTGTACGCAAAACGAAATTCAACACAGTCTCTGTAACTTGAGGAATTCTTCACTCATACTTCAGCGCCGTCGGGGCTGTTCAAACAGGTGTTTGACCCACTTGTCCCCAGCGAGCAGCGCGATGATTGTTCAATGTCATAACTTTTCCGTGTTTTTCTTTTCTCATTTAACAGCTGTTGCTACAACAGCTGCCGCCATATATATATAGCAGATTTTTTTTTTTTTTTTTTGGGGGGGTTGGTTGTACAGTAAAACTTTCTTTGCAAATCGCAAATGATGTTCAACTTTGTTCTGAAAAGCACCAACCGACACACTCTCCCACGCTGGGAAAAAAAAACAAAAAACTGCTGATCTCTGCAAAACCTGAAATTACCACCAGCGGCGTTATGAGGCCGACGAGAGCAATGTTTACAGAAGCTCTACTTTAAAATCCTTCATAATTAATAACATGCATTTTTTTCGGTGTGCACACGTTTGAATCCAGAACACGCCGCGGTGCCACGATTGCATGCATTGTTTTAATGTGGGTGGCCCCATGGGGAGCGAAGCCCCCGTGAAACCCCCCCTCTCAATGTGTCCTACATGACATACAGCTAAAGTTAATTTCTCCTGGGTAAGAGGATCTACTCTTGATCCTATGGGACCAGTTATCTGATGTAAAAATATGTATTCGTCCTCTGTAGTTACACCTCTCAGGCCTGCAAGTGAATAGCATTCAACGGTTTGACTTGATAAATACCACCTACGAGTACAAGTACACACACACACACACACACACACACAGACTAACTCTCGCCGCCTCTTTTCGCTCGCCCGCTCTCTCTCCTCCCGAAACGTTCGGGTTTTGATTGATTGTTGGGAATCAGCGGTAATGTTGCGGCGCTGGAATGCCCATTACAGCGAGATTCTCGCACCCCTACGAAATTCCACCACGCCGGCGAGTCGAGGCGTCAGGGGCAGAGCTGAATTACGCCCGGAATCCACATTAATTCACTTTCGAAAGCACAGGGAGGACTTGTTGTCTCGCTTGTTTAGAGAAAAAGACCTTCCGCGAATCAGTCGCATCTGTTTTTCACCATTTCGGTCTCTCCCTTCGCCTTTTTCTCTCGTTTTTTCTTGGCACCGCTCTTCGCCGAGTCTATTTAAAGGCAGCAGAGAGCAAACGTTGTCCCTTTCATGTGCGGGAGGGCTTTTAGGGCCTCTGTCCCGGGCCCGTCCATCTCATAAAGGTTGACGACGCGTCACGGACCGCCGGGCCACATGAGAGAAGCGCCCCGGTGATGCGGCCGACGGCGAAACCTCCCTACGCCGAGTTTGCCCACCGTTTTATTGGTTAATTCATCCATCCCCTGGGTTTTCTTTCCTCTAATTTGCACAATCTGTGATTATTCTCTTCTCCTACATCTGCAAATAAACAAGCTTAAGCTCCTCGGTGATGAATGGGAATGCCCTGAGCTTTGTCCATGATCCCTCTGTCTGGTGTTAATTAGCACTCAGGGGCCGAGGTTGACCATGACGTGATACTCGGTCTGATGTCATGGAGTCCAGCGACCTCGCAGGTCAGACGCCACATTGCACAGCGGGGCTTTGATGCTCAGAAATGTTGAGTCATTTGTTACGGTCCTTGGGTGGCACGGGATATCGTCTTCCCTTCCCCGTGTCCTGCGAGCGTTTGTTCTCTGGCGGGTCGATGTTGATGTCGAGACCGTCACCCCGCGCTCGGCGCTGCCAGGTTTTGCGGAAGTGTGATTCCTCTGAAAGCCCGACGACTGATTTTTCCCCATCTGAAGGGAGAACAACAGGACGACCGTCGTCACAACAGAGCTGGGAAACAGTTCTTCGTCGCCGCGTAGCGTTTAATTACAGTACAGCTGTAATCTCAACGTACATACAGTACACGGTCGGGTCGGTTCTTTAAAACAAGAGTAAACTTATTCCAAATTATTAGATTGAATACTTGAATAATTAATGAGTTAATGAGTGAAGTAGTTTAAGATTTGTATTAAATGAAGAGAGTAAAGAGAATGAAAAAGAATGAGCACAGGACACAATGTAAGATAAAAAAACACATTTCAAACATTTTCAAATACATTAATGAAGCTTCATTCTTTCCTACAGTTATTTTTTCATTCTTCTCTAGTGTGCAAGTTTAGAGGCTTGTAAGTTGTTGAAAAGTATCTCTAATGTAGCTGCGCTCCTTAAAATAAGTGATGCAACATGTAATGCAACTGTTATTGTTGTTGAATATGAAGTCATCGTTAAGTAACCCTAAGCGATGCCATTACTTTACCAATTAATAATATGATTAAAGTGATTGACTAACTTGGCCAACGCTGGTTGTTAATGGTTGTTGGTAGTTTGCGATAGCCACAATAACCACAATAGCTGTAGTGTTTAAAAAAATAACAGGAAATCTAAAGAAAACATAAACGCCCCAAAATTATGATCACAGGGATAAATAGCATATATTTATATGATTGCACGATCAAACCTGCGTGTATTCGATTTTTTTGTCCTCCACAAAAATCTCCGCTGTCGTTGAGAATCCTCGAGATGTGTCAGACTCGCACATGCATTCGCTTGTGTGTGTGTGTGTGCGCGTGTGCGCGTGCACGTGCACGGACGCACTTCTCTTGTCTATTTTTGTGTGGGAGCGTTCTACTCTCCTTCCGTCAGTTGCCACTCGTTGCACCACAAGAGCCGCGCCGACGAGCCAGCACATATCTGCCTGCAAACTATTTGCACCATTTTTTTTTTTAGTTCAGGTGTCTGCAGTGACAGCACCAACCGTCCAAACTCGGGCTCCAGCGTGTGTCGGGGGAGCAAGCACGAGCATGTGTGCGAGGCACCGGGATCAGCGCACCAGTCAACCGATGTGTCATCCGCACAGAGAGGGATAGAAAACAATTTAAACCCAAAGCAAGAGAAAAAGGAGAAGTGGTGTCGGCTCGCCACGTAGGACTAAGGTTACGCGCGATGACTGACTGAAACATGGCCCATGCTTTTGACTGTGACAACTCATTTGGACATTTTCTATTGTTCCACTTCGAGACCGTTGGCGCTGTCAAGGCAAAGCAATGCGGGAGGAGAAGTCTTGCCGGGAGTTGTCGGACACTTGCCAGCCTATGTTTGGTAGCAGCCAGGTATGTTTGGCCCTGGAGAAGAGCTTACAAAAACAGAGTGACTAACAGGAGAGTTCAGGGCCTCAGACATAATAAACTATAAATACTTTTGTCTGCCTTTCAATCCGCAGTGTGATGTGTTGCTGCACGAATTCCCGACTGCATACTGGGATTAGAAACTTCTTCGGAGAGTCTTGGCATGAAGCAAAGGTCACCGACATACACCGGTGAGGATAACACACCTTTCCCCATAATCACTGTTTACAGACAAGATGGAGGACGGGAGCTGATGAGGGAAGTGTTTTCATGCTGGGCTGTGTGAGGAGAGACAGTGACAACAGTATTGGCGTGATCGCGTTGGACAAACAGATTTCGTACAGAACTAGCCGTTTCATTACTCGTGTTGCCTCCGCCAAGGAGGTTGTGTTTTCACCCGGGTGTGTTTGTTGGTTTATTTGTAGTAGTAGGATTACGCAAACACTACTTCAGCAATTTTCACGGAACTGGCTTTAGGGAAGAACCCATCAAATTTTGCAACAAGCGCCATCTTGTTTCTTTTAAAAACTAGTAACCATATTTGGAGGAGCAGGGGGCGGAGCCTGGCTGAGAGCTCGTCCACTGCACGTCCACCTACGTCACCTGCAACCATGCACCCACTGGACGGTACCAGATGTGAATTACGCTTTACCCGCGCCTCAATGCATACGGTGCTTTATTTTCTATATTGACTCAAAATGAAAAAATCCGGCTGTATTGAAGAAACTAGAGATTGAACCATGAACTCCTCAGGAAAATGTTTGCCGACGTTATGAATCAAGTGAGGAGCCATTTTCTCAACGACGTCATAGAAAAACAGTTTTTTGTTTTTTTTTACAACCAGTGGAGTCGCCCCCTGCTGGCCATTTGAGAGAATACAGATTTAAGGCCCATTGACTAATGAATAATGCACGGCTCCTTATTTTCCACTGATTGGGACTATATCTTTTATCCCAAATAAATATTGTTTCTTTTCTTTTATATCTTTACTTTAAGAACTACACAGCCATGTGTAGGATTGTTTGGCTTCGGCGGAGTGCCATTCTAGTTAAATTATATATTTGCACACATGTTGATCCCTGCTGTCGGATCGTCTTTAAATGTGCACGTCTGTGATCTGGTGACTTGTAGACCTAGCAGAGGCAAAACAGTCACCATCTGCGCCACCGGCATGTTAGCACTGAGTTCTTCTCCCTCTGCGACGCAGCGCTACGGAGAGGAGAGCGGAGGTCAAGTTGAGAGTTCGCGGCGTATATCACCGCCGCGCCGGCTGAGTTGGACAGAAGTGCACCGTGCGCACGCGGCGCGCGGCCCTTTGATGTGACAGCTCAACTGACCAAGGGAGCGTTCGAAAAATCTCCGGCACAACCCCGTGGCTGTTCCTCTCTGTACTGCTCCCTCATGATAATTTGTATGCATTGCCTTCAGGTGAAGTTCAGGTATGGGCTGCATTAGCCGTTTCTGCGAAGCTAGCACAAAGTTTGCACATCAAAGAGGGCGGCGCGGGCCTCGGATTCGCCGTCATCCAAACAAGCGGAGAGTTTCTACTTGCCGTTGACAGGCGTAGCAGCCGGCGCAAGGTCACTACAGAAATATGCTAATATTTTGTTAAGCACGGGTCAAATTTTTAATCCATCCCCACCCATTTTTAGGGACATGACAGTTGCCATGTCAGTAAAGATAAATGAAAGCACGCTGTTGGACAGCTTTTTTTACTTTTCTTGATACGGTGCGAGGCGACGAACAATGGGGCAGTAATGAGAACGGCGAAAACATTTTGAATGTCAGAACTGTTTTGTCAGTTGCTGCTGGATGGTAGGTCGGAGAAATTAATTGATTCCCGAATCGTGAGTTAAAGATGGAGGTTACTCTGAATTTGTTGTGGTGGAGAATAAAGGGAACCAGCTGAAGACGTAGAGTCGAAGAATGGTGAGAAGAATAACAGGTGGACAGTTATCATGGTCTTAGAAAAGACATCCTTTTGGCGTCTTTACGAACAACGAAACATTTCCATCAATTGCTTTTGTCAAAAGCTGCATAAACATTTGTTCCAGGTTGCACATGTAACGGTTTTGGACGTGCTCAGTTTTCCTGGTGAGCGGGGGGTTCATCACTGTCTTCTCCTTCCAGCAGCTCTACGAAAACGGGAACGTTTTTAAAAGCTCATATTTTATGAACATATTGACCTAAAATGCATCTCAAAATGTAGTAATTCAGAGCAAAGATCAGACCAAAGCACAAAGTCATACAGATGTGAACCTGAGAAAAGTGAAACAAATCACGGAGTAATCAGCAAAGGTGTTTCTCTTCTCTCCCTCCCTCTGGTTCCAGGGAACAGGTGATACAAGTGCTGATTTAAAACCCCCTGACTGTTGCTGCACCAATTAGTTTGGTGTACATTTACATGTGTCTGGGGCTCGCGGACACTCGTAGATCAAACCGACTCAAGTGGGAGCGGTTTGGCCTGCAGCAGCATGAATGAATTACGACAGTTTCCAGCTCTTGCTCGGCGGGCCCCCGTGTTTTGAGGATGAATCAGGTTCTTGCATCGCCCGAAACTGTACATATATATTTCTGCAAACAAGAAGTGGGTGAGACGGAACAAGCGTGTTTGAGCATATGAAAAAACAGAGGGATGGTCATTATTTTGAGATACCGACGGATTTTCTGTCTGAGATTAGAGCAAAAATATGTCTTCAAGATTTATTGAAAATAATAAGACTCAAAATGGATGTTATTTAGTGATTATTTTGAATATCATAAAGTACAAGCATGCTAACATGTTAGCATTTGGTGCAGCTGCAGGGCCATTAGATTTACATGTATTAAGCATACTGTATATAAAAATGGACGTATAGTCACCAAGTTCGGAAAATTAAGCCAATGCGGAAGCGCCTGAAGCCTGTATTCTCTGGATTCCCCAGCAGAGGGCGACTCCACTCCATGTTTCTACAGAAGTCTATGAGAAATTGACTCTACTTCTCACTTGATTTATAACGTCAGTAAACATTTTCCTGATTAGTTTATGGTCCAATCTCTAGTTTCAAGTCTTCTTCAATACCGCATGATTTTCATTTAGTAAATTATGGTCCATTTGGAGTCAAATAGACAATAGACAATAGCCAATGTATACCGTAGCGTGGATACAGCGTGACCGCTGGTTCATCCAATCAGTGCCAAAAAACAAACGTGGCGCTGGTCAAAATGCGAAATTCAAGGCTTCAAAACGGCAGCTCACAAACCAACGGGTGGCGTCAGAAACCAAAGTAGTGGACAGAGTAACGAGGATTACCAATGTAACAAGAGTTTGTGAGGAATTTTTGGGCCCATTCATCCGAAGGTTGTCAAGGTGTTTGACTCAAATCCACAAATGTGAACCTCTGGAGGGGGATCGCCAAATTCTTTAAGATATTTTAAGATGAGACATGATAGAAACAGCCATTGGCATTCATAACAAATGCCGAATAGAATGGATATTGAAGTTGTCAATCTCTGGGCGAATCAAATCTATGGCACTAAACCGAGAGATCAACCACCACTTTGTTGGATCCTGTAGAAACCATAAACATCTCTATCAAATCATCCAATAGTTGTTGAGATATTCCAGTCTGGATTTCATAGGTGGCACCACAGACCAAGATTTGCCATAATCATGGAGCTATATACAGCTACAAAATAATACATTAACAGTTGTCCTGTATGTGACCTCAAACGTGCCAGGTGCATATTGTCTTTATATGAGTCATTGTCTTGGTGAGTGAATATATTAAGGAGAAATATGAGCCCTCTAATTGGATGCAAAGCTTTTGCAGCATGTTGTCAGAGTTGTAGTGATTAACTGCAATATAAATTTACATGTCACGAACTAATAAACCAGGAAAGAAAAATAAATGCTGCAGGTAATTCAACCCTCATAATTAACAACCTAAAGAGCTTCACTTTCATGTCTTCTTTTCTCCTTTTGAAATGGCAGAATTCTCCTCTCGGAATGAGTCAATCCATTTATCAGGAACTCAGACAGGCTTCTTGTGAGGGACGCAGCACCGTGACCTCTGCATTACCGCGGAGCGCTCTCCTCCTCAGACTCCCAGCACATGATGCAGAACCCGGGATTCACTAATCAAACGGTGATGTGGAGAAGAAGCCCCAAGACATGACGGGAGATAAAAGAGTAGGGTTAGAAAGAAAAAAATCACAAATACCCCTCTCTCTGAACCAAACATCATGCTCCTCACAAACCAAGTGGTCTTTGTCCTTCTTTTTTTTAAATTCTCCTCCCTCCTCCACACTATTTGCTAATGAGGACTTGGGGTCAGTGTAATTGTTGCAGGAAACACCGCGCTGATCAGAGGTGCAATTTGAGGGAAAATGAGGTTCTGTCGGATGACCTCACCTCTTTGGTTGGGCAGGCCGAGGCCCGAGGCTGTTCTGATTTGTCTTCTTGGGTCAGCAGCACCACATATGCGAGGTGTGTGTGTGTGTGTGTGTGTGTGTCTGTGTGTGTGTGCGGTGTGTTCGTCACAGACTCAAATGATGTCACTGTGGGGGGGGGGGGGGGAATAAAAGCCGATGAAGATGGGTCTGGGTGAGGAGCTGAGATGATTAGACCACCTACAAATAAGTCAGCGCCCATTCCAGAAGATTCGGCCCATTTTCAGCACACTGCCTCCTCTGTGTTATCAAAGTTCTCGCGGCAGCAGCAGCAGCGATTCGGGACCTTTGATTAAACAGGAATGCAACTTTAATTACATTGGAGTCAATTACTTTAATGCATGTAATTCTCATTGCCAGTAAAGGCCGGCAATTTGCAATATGACCAACTCCTTTCCCCGAGCGAGAAATCAGAGAGGAACAGGAAGTAGATGCAACTCACACCTGTGATGTTATCGAAGTATAAGTGAGGAAACTATGTATGTGAGGTGAGTAACTGTAGAGCACGGGGCTCATTCGTGCCCTGTGGGGTCTTCTGACAAGCAAATCCAGATGAGACGGTAGACGGTAGATATATTGATAACCATGCGGCTCGATGGGTTCAGTGGTGAGGCGACGAGGAATGTGATGGTTACAAGAAAAGTCAAATAATGTTTTTTATGGATTTGAGAAACAATGATGCAAGAACCTGGTGTACAGGGGTCTCCACCTTGAGGGAGGGGGCGGAGGTTCCCACGACAAACCTGTGGACAGCACCAAAATGACAACAGTTGGTATTTTTTATATACTTCTTTTAGGGTTTTTTTTTGCTTGTCTCTAAGAAATCTCTCTTACATGTTCAATTCTTGAATTCTCTTCTGGAGTTGCGTGCTCTTAAAATGCCGTCTAGATGTTCGGCCTTCGGCCTCATTTCCTCGGTCTGCGGCAGAGATTTGTTCATTTGCACAACGCGACTGACAGAACGGGAAACAATCACAAGCCATTACATAGCGTTGTTAGGGCTGCTGGTGGTTTGAGCCCGCTGAGAAGTCCATAAAGTACAAAGGACTCAATTAGCTGTCGGTGTAACAGCAGCTCTATTAGCAGAGGATTGAGTTTAGATATTAAATCCCTCGTTTCAATTTGACCCATGTCCTCAAAGAGCGTGACTACATAGGACAACAACAAACAAAAAAAACAAGCTTCTGAAAGAATTCCTCGTCCACTTCCTTCACGTGGAGCGGCGTGCTTTAGTTCTCCTTTAATCACACCGTATCTTTGATCCGCCCACTACATCGGGAAATTAAAGGGCTCTCGCTCACAAATTCTCCATTAGTGGGGAAATGTGTGCACTGGCCTGGTTGTCCTCGCCAAACCTCCGCACTTACCAGCTGTGGCCGAGGAGTACGACCAGACAACAGGTACGCCCATGTCTGACTGCAGGTCCGAAATCTTGGCATCTTTTGATCTCCGTATCTTCCCCCTAACAAACACGCTTTTATATCGAATAAAGGAAACGGTTCGTTTGATCACTTGAAGAGACGCAGATGACACGCAACGCGGATCACAGGCCAGACCCGAAGGCAGCGTGTTGTGATTATACGACTGCAGTCGAGCCAACGGAGCCAAGTGCGTTCTTTTTAAGGTCGTTTTTTAAAGGAATATCTGCTCATAGAGACGGATAAGAGATATAAATGACAAAGATCCGTATCCCCCAAAACTCAAAGACACTTCAGCAACACACAAGACTGATTATGTTGACTTCTGTTACACATCAGTCTAATCACCAGTGCAGGCTTTCATCTGATATGCATCTGTGAGTGATGTATCTATCACACAAGAAGATAAAAACTGGAAGTGTAACACTTTCTTTGACATTTTTATTGAAAGATGTTTGCACATCTTATATATGATATAGATGAGAGGTTGCCAAAATAACCCAAAGGTACATTTCAAGTGTCACAAGAAAATAAAATATATTTAAAATAGGGCATGACAATCGCTTCTTGTGTTCAATCACTCAGCGATACAGCAAAAGCATGACTCAAAAGTCTCAAATTGAACAGGGTTTGGTCTTCCATGCATACCAACTATGGAAATCACAACGAGATTGACTGAACTGCTTCAGTGCATCCAGCTGATAGACAGGGACGTGTCCGTTTCCACGTGTCAGCGCTGAGCAAACATGCAAGCCGAGAGCCGCCAAAACTCTATCCCCCTTAATCTCTCAGCCCACATCGCAGACCAGGAAGCAGCCAGACAAAACCCCCAACCCAAAGCCAAGGGCAAGCAAGAGAGCACACCTTCGACTGCGGAGAGCAAACAGAGCAGAGGGGAGATCTATATTTCACAAAGCGCGCCGCGGCACTCAGGGTTTGGCATAAGTAAACAATGGCACTAGCAGGCCCATAATTGATGGCAGCGTTCCTTTTTATACAGTAAATAGATGTCAAACAGTGGTGGGACGCAACGGGCAGATTACAAAAGATTTGCAACACCCCCAGGATTACGGAAGAATGCCTCCCTTTGATCCTGCGCCAATTAGTCTTTGATTCCCAGTAATTACCAGAAAACCGCCGCTTTCTTCGGTCGGGGCCGAGGCCCTGCAAAAGAAATGATGTATGGCCCCTTAACGTTTCTTAATTTTGTGAGGGAAATGGGGACCGGGGCTCTGGATTGCGTGACCAAGACGCAAGGTAAAGAGGAAAAAAAGGACTGGAAAGGATTTCTGTGATACCGGTGTATCAAAAGAAAACACACACACACACACACTGATGGGCCAAAGGATTATCACCCTAATCTGCCTCCGGCTTCACAAAGCTCTATGGTTTCAAAATACGACTGCTCACTAATTTAGTTGGATTCAAATCTTTTGTCTCCACAAATGTTTTGTGTTAAAAACAAGAAAGAAAACAAAACTGTAATCTGACCATCGTGCAAGTGTCCTGCAAAAAAAGCATATGAAGGCAGTGACTTCAAAAACGCGTCTTGCACATGTATTCAAGTTTTAACAAAACTACAAAACTTTCAAAGTGGTTATAAAACTCCCAGTGTCCCGTGCATGTACGGGAATATTAAAGCCACCCTAAACGGAATTGGGCAATTTGAAAGATGTTGTAATCACATAAAAACTCAACACAAAGAGATTTCAGATTAGAAACTCGATTTAGAAAACGGGACAGCGGGATTTTTCGTCTTCAAATCTGTAGCGTGTGTCGCTAAATGTCCGCTGAACGCGCAACAAAGAGAAAACGCGCTGCCGCCTGATCGCCCGCGAGTTCCTTTGAATCGTATCGCGCTCACGAGTGTCCCGTGTCATCATCTCGTTCCCTCGCCGCGTATCAGTGAGAGTGAACGTCGAGACTCCCCCTGCTTCCTCCAGCAGCGAGCGGCGGCGGCGGCGGCGGCGCGGTGGCGTGTCGTCGGCGGCTTTGGCAATCTCAGCAGTCGCATGCTAACGGAAGAAGATGGCAAAGGTAGATGAAAGACCGCCTGCATGGGAGGCTGGGAGGAGAGGGAGATGGTCTCCAAAACAATTCCACTGCTGACACAGTAAGTGCAGGCAATAAGGGTCTCCCTTCTTCTGGGTCCTCATCAAAGTTCCTTCCAAACGGGAAATAATGCGTCAGAAAGCTGGAACGGAATCGCTCTCGGGCATCAAAGAGCGATTTGCCATTATCTAACACAAATACACACAAACGTGACGCTTTGATGTGCATTTATCTGGATGCTGCAAGCCGGTACTTACTGTGCCACCATGTTTCAGCAGAGATGTTCTTAAAAAACTACAGTAAATGTTTCTTAGATTTTATCCGCAGGAAGAAGAAAGATATTTGTTTTCGCTGGTTATTGTCCTCGGTCCTGACGACTTTGTTGAGCCCTGTGAAGATTTTTGTATCGAGGCTTTTTGTACTCAGAAGATCTGGGGGGTCTTCTGGTGTCCTAGCCCTTAACTGCAACATCCCTGGTTTTGATACTTTGCATTTCGTCGATTTCTCTGCCCCCACCTCCTGCCCTCTGTCCACTGTCTCTTAAAGCCCCAGTGTGTAATTTTTGTTAAGTTTCTGGCCGCATCTGGTGGTAAAGTTGCAAACCGCGACCGACAGGGGACACTTTTTTGGCGGCGCGTCGCTGATTCCATTTCCGGTTTGCGACAGCGTCTGAAAATTCAACGCGAATGCGACGTGTTCTGGAGCGTTTTGTGCAACAACCGGGTTCAACGCGACGGAGGTCAGGTCCACCTCATGTAACTGTATATATGGACAATATATTCAGTTTCTGTGAATAAGTTCTTCTAAATATTACACACTGTAGCTTTAAATGGATTTCCTAGTATTCTGTAAAGTAATCGTGCTGATTCGCTGCCATGTCACCCTAACCATAATCATAACCATAACGCTTACCTTTACAAGCTCACGCGTTGGTAAAGGCCACGATGCTCTGAGGCGGAAACAAAGTACTTGTGGCGAACGTCCTGTCACCGGTAGAGGCGATATTTTAGGAAACGGTTGATATGGTCGCACCAGACGTCGTCAAAAACTCAACAAGGTACATTGAAGTAATGCAGGAACCTCTGGCTTATGTAATTTCCCCCTAAATGAAGAATTTCTAAAATAAAAACATACCAATTTTATCTTCATAAAAAAATAATTCAAGACTCTTTATGTTTGCAGTGCGTTATAACTCACAAGCACAGAGTCCAGTGCTGAAAGAATCCAATACATGGGTCTAACCGTGGTGCAGACAGCCTGTGACCGCAGCACTCGCCTCGCCTGCATCCTTCCCTCGGGATTCAGGCGACGCTTCCTCTCTGCGGAGTTTGTTGTCCATTCACCCTCATTCGCTTAAATGCCCATGAAGATGAGATGGCTTGTGCGATGAGTGAGTGCGCGCCTCCCTGCACAGAGACGATACAGCAGCAAGTGTGCCTCCGCTCCTCGTGCGTCTTCACTTTCAAAGAGAGGTGTGTGTGTGTGTGTGTGTGTGTGCGTGTGCGTGTGCGTGGGTGCGTGCGTGCGAGAGAGGAAATTGAGGGATTATGCAAGTCTGAATCCATCAAATGTTTCAAGTATTCTATCTATTTATCCATCCATCCATCCATTAATCCATCTGTTTTATTTCCCTTGTGGAGAAAAGTCTGAGTCCTTTAATAATCCTGAAATAACTGAGAAGCTTGAGATTCATCACGGCTCACTGCGTTTTGTGTGCACTTGACACACATGCCATGCAGGTCTGAGCACACAGATCTCACAGATCTCACACACACACATGCGCGCGCACACGCACGGCAGTAATGAAAATTCACTAGATGACAGACAAAGCTCCATTGTGCTACATTAATAAGATTTAATACGAAGAAGATTTCTCTCTTCTCTGACACTGGCAGGTCAACTTATTATTTCTTATTGGCAAATTGCTCCTATCGCAGCGTCTTCCCACATCTTCGTGTCATTCACTATTTGGCCCCTGGCTCATCTGAACTGAGGACTTGAGAAACTGACTGAGGCAAAACACCAGTTGCAGCTCTACAGTTCATTCTGCAGATGGAATGCCTTTAGTTCCAGAGATATTTTTTTTTACGACGACAACAAAAAATGAACAGAGAAAATAAAAGAGCGGCGGTCCAAGTTGATAACAATTACATTATAACCTTTTGTCATCATCTTATAACTTTTATATTATTAAATGGCCTCGCTGCAAACTACATCAAGGACTGTTTAACTCCCTATAAGCCCGGGCGTTCACTGTTGGACGAAGCTCTGCTGGTTATTCCTATAGATCACGGCTTGTGACAAAGGGTCACCTCACTTTGACCTTTGAGGCACCTTTGCTGCAACCTAATTTTATTCCCTTTTCTTTTATCATATACTTGTATTTCTATTGTTTTTAATTGCTTTTATTTTATAATAGGGACTTTGTTACTTTACAATTAGCGTATCACGACGACGTATGTCTTCACTCTCCAACCAGGCACCGCCCCTAACTTTTAAATTTGCAGAAATGTTCCTGCTTTTGTGAATGCGTCTGACCCCCCCCAAAAATCTCCCATTCTCCATATTTGAAAAAGCAAATTCCGGTAAATATCCAGACCCACTTTACGTGTCTGAAAACAGCTTCAGTCGTGTCGAGTTTTACTGTTGAGTATTTCGTCCCTGTCAAATCCACTGATGAACTACAGCGCGATCACCGAACGCACAAACTCCACTGTGGTTCATCATGTCAGCACATCTTGGCACCATTTTCTCACTGAGGCAAATTCCTATGCATGTCATTTTCTTTCCTTTCTTTCCTTTTTTTGATTCAGATTGTGATATTGGAAGTTGTTGCAGGGTTTCGGCCGGGGGGGGGGGGGGGGTTAAGGGCTTGCCCTACATCATCCGTTATGCCCTCGCCCATCAAATAGCACAAGCTGCACTGCGTTGGAGTCAGTCCAACAGGGCTCTTGTCATTAGCCTGCCACTTGGCGGCCAATTGCTGGAGCAGAGGAAGACAAAGGCTGCAGTCCACCCCTGCATGCTCTGATTGCTCCGAGAGAGAGAGAGAGAAAGAGAGAATGGGGGCCTCTTTCTTGGCATGACGGAACCTTGATTCTAGTAGCAGGGTGGTTGTTTGGTTGTTTTGGCACAGGACGTCCAGGACAGAGGTAAACGGGGTCTCTCTCTATCATTTCTGTGAATTTTCCAGATGATTCATACCCCTCCAGTTCGAAGGAGTTTCCTCATGCATGGTTTGATTAGGCGGGGTAATAGTTAACATCCAACCGAAGGACAGGCAGGCAGACACAGACACAGAGAGAGAGAATATGTGCTTGTAATACATTCGCTCTCTGTCTCTCTCTTTTTTTTCTTTTTAAATGTCTGTCACTTTAACCCAACAGGAAAAAAAAATGATACTCAAATGCTATACCTGCCTTTGAAGTCCTGGCAGGCGTTTGATCCGTCAGATAAACTAATTATTCCCTAATAAAAGTGAAGGACGGGAGAAACATCACTGGCAAACCTACAGACACGCCAAGGAAATAGATCTATTGTCCATGATTTTGACGTGAAGTACTGACAATGAATTAAAGGATCTGCCTTGATCCTCTCCCTCGCCACCGGCTCTTTTGCCTCCACACACACACACACTCTCCCAGCTGGTGGATTTTGCCACGCTGTGGTCCTCCTGCGCCTCCAGGCCCTCAGGTTATTTGGATATCGCGTGGAGTCAAAGGCCTGTCAATCAGATAAGCAGTGACCTCGCAGACCCAGCAGATAAGACGTTACATGGCAAGAGGAAACGGCAGACGGCGGGGGGGGGACAGGGCCCAGACTATGAAGGTTCGCTGAAGCGAGACTGATCACGGCGGCTCTTCAAAACTAAGGCTGCCAAGATTGAAAAAACATATTGCTTTTGATTTTCCTATCTCGCAATTTCAATTGGAAGTGATTCGCACCTTGCTTGTAAGCACATTCGCTCAATTGTGTGAATGGAAAATGGAACAAGAGTGAATAGAAATGTACATTGTAGCCAGTGGTTTAGGTTTCGAGTTATTCTCCGAGTAATATTTCTCAAAAATCCAAAGAAAAGCTGCGTCAATTATGAGTCTTATAATTGTCACCCCCCCCCCCCCCCCCCCCCCCCCCCCCCCCCCCCCCGAGAAAAAACAAAGCGCTCATGCCAGATTTAACATTCTCAATAAACGGCTCTCGCACACTCTGCTGCTGCTGCTGCTGCTGCTGCTACTGCTGCAGACCCACTGAGGTGGTAGGAATAAGGCGAAACTTGCCAGTCATTCCGTTACACTGGGAAATCACAAAAGGATGAATGAAGGGAGAGAGTCTTTGTTTGGGGATGGCAGCTTTTGGGTGGTCCGCAGGTTGGAAGGCCTCTGGGAGGGATCAAGGAGAGACCTCCGCATGTAATACCAAAACGACGACCTGTCGAAACAGGGTAGAGACGCTAATTCTGCTGCAACTCAGCCACAACCAAGAATACATTTCCCCCCCTCCCCATTTGGAAATTAATTTTTCCACAAAACTAGTACTTCTCATTCTTCCCCTAAGTGAATAATTGTGAGAACGTTTTTGGAAAAACAAACACAGATTCTTGCCCGCGTCTGAGTAAGAACCTCAGATATATTGTATATGTGTATGAAAAAAAACACAAACTGTTGGTTTAAAAATGTTCTGGTCCCAAACACACAAGCCGCACGATTATCTGCAGAAAAAAAATGTCGGCGGAGGCCACACACACACACACACACACACACACACACACACACACACACACACACGCTCTTTCATTTCATCAGCACCGTGCGTCATATTCACACAATAAGTTATAAGCATATTTAGGTTCTGGGAGCTGCCCAGGACGACGACCACAGTCCTCCGCTGTATGGCTGGCCACTGGCTCGATGCTTCAGTGCTTTTCTCAAGGGCCCCCTTGATGGTTGTTGTTGAAGGAGGGGGGAGAGAAGTGCTCATTCAACCCCTCCGCCCCCCCTTAAAACAGTCTGGGGGTTCAAACACATCAGTCACAAGCTCTCCTCCGAGTGGAAAAGGGGGTTACCGCTGCAAAGATTAGACCCGTAAAGCCAATTAAACTCATGTTAGCTCCGTCACAATATAACAATAAGTTTTAAAACCTAATTAAATGATATTATTCCTCAAGTGTGCATTGTTAAATTGCATCACACTAAAAGTTGCATGTTTGAATTTTCATTTAAATTAATCTCATGCTACTGCTTTGATTCCATTGCTGTTTTGTGTGACGCGACACAGTGACGGAGCTCTCGTTTCATTTACATTTTGACAGAAGACGTATTGTAGGATCCACACAGTGGTGCCTGACATAATTTACCAGATCTAATTGGATTGCATTGCAGCCCACCCCTGCCTGCGCACTGTATAGGTCTCGGGACGTCTGGAGGATTCAGGTTACAGGACCCACCGCATTCTCTTGTGCTGCCGAGGATTGTGGTGGGTTTAACAGTGGGTTTTTTCCCACACTTCACATTTTACTGCCCTTTGTCCCGGAGCACCTTTGGGTTTTGGTTCCATCTTATAGCACACTTTCACCCTCCAAGTTAATCTGGGCCAGGCGCCAAATACAAACATAAATGTGTCAAACTTATCAGGAGGCGTCAAACATAGAATGAAGCACTGTATACTGTATAGCCCACACATGATCCCATCATGAGTAGGTGTGTAGTCAAATAAACATGAAAATTAAACAGATAATGAATGTAAGAATATAATACCAACTGCTATAAGAGATTTTTTTTCCTACATATTTATGAGGGCATCTCAAAGGCCTGACCCACTGAGCAAGAGGTCGGTGTAGTGACGTCGGAAGTTTTAATGGCGCCTTCTGCTCAACAACCGTATTATAGTCAAAACTACTCAGAAGACTTGGTGACACCTCTTCGTGTGACATTAAATCAATACCTGCAGATGCCAAAGGCCGCAAACAACTGGCTGAAGCGTGTGCCTGCAGTGCCCTCTATTGTTCAGAACGGGGACTAATAAATGGAGCAACACTGGAAAAAAAATATGATTAATTGCACAGCAAAACATAAAGAGCAACTCCTTGCATAATAAAGCCTGTAGGGACAGAGAATTAAGCAACGTAGAGATTCAGACTGTGTTCCTTTCAAGATTAATCTTCATAAACAAAGCTTTTAATGGCCTGGATCCACAGTACATATTATATTTGCTTTCACTTTACAAACCAAGCAGAACTCTTAAGCCCCGAGACAGCAACTTCCACTTCATGCCTTTATTCATGTTGTACTTGTGCACCATATTACCTGATTCCAGACATGCATCTGCACATTTTCTTTAAAAAAACCCACTTAATTTATTTATTTTCAGTTGAGTAATCTCGCAAAGGGATTTGTTTGTATCTTATGCTATTATTTTCACGTGTTTCCTCAGACATCCAGAAGCTGATATCCACGGATACAGCCGACATGATCAGGTGATTGTCAATTGACAATAGTTTGTGTGATTTCCTTCAAAAATATCAAACATTCACTGGTACCAGCCTCTCAAATGTAAACACTAGCTAGTTTCCCCAGTTTTCTGTCTTATAGTAAACACAAGCTCTCTGAGGTTTTTGATCAGCTGCTCAGACAGCAGAATCTATCTGCGTAAGGGAATAATGGTGGACACATACATCCAAAACAACCAATCAATTATCAAAGAAAATATTCATCAGACTTAGTGATTGTAGGTTGCAGCCTTATAGTTGATAAAACGGATTAATGTTACCATGGTGCAGATGTTCGGTTTGTTAATCCCTTGACAGCAATTAGGTTAAACACAACACTGAAACATTCAAGGTCTTAAACCTGGATTTTCACACATGGGACTGAGGAGCAGATAGAGGACAAGTCAGTGTTGCAAATCTGTTACAAATTTGCTATTAATCAGATTATGAAGATGCAAATGAAAACATTACAAATCCAAAATTCTCTCAAGCAAATAATACTAAAGTAAGTTGTATTAGACTTACATCATTAATGCATCCACCATGTGGCAGTGCACATTTTCTCTCAATTGTCACAATTGAACCCTGGAATCTGTCATAATCAAACACAAAACAACATTAACATTCAAACAATGTATGCCATATATTACTAAATAAACATTTTAAAGGTGAAAAAGTCCATCTGAACTCACATCCTATACAAACATTTATGAATTGCTATATTTCAGTTTTAAGGCTCAGCCTCACGTAAGGGTTAGAAATTGATCTTCATCAAATTAAGATAACTGTTACATCCAGGTCGTTGTTATCCAAGAAAAGTTGGTTGTCAAGTATCTACAACCGTGTCTTATTTTCTCGATTAATCGATTAGTTGTTTGGTCAATAAAATGTCATAAAATGGTGAAAAATGTTCATCGTCTTTCCCAAAACCACAACATGATGTTTTGTTTTGTCCACACACCAACGATATTTAGTTTACTGTCATAGAGGAGCAAAGAAACCAGAAAATATTCACATTTAAGAAGCTGAAATCAGAGAATTTACACTCTTTTGTCATTAAAAACTACTTCAACTGATTTTTATTATATTATTTATTACTTATTTATTTTTGTAATTAAATTAAAATGTGTCAGCCGACATACAACAAAAAATATACGCCTGAAAAAAATATAAATATCTCTTAACTTCTTATCTATTAACTTTTCGTTGAAGTGACATGTTATTCATCGGTTCATTTAATGTATTTATTCCTTGTTTACATCTCGCACGCAGTTTCCCGCCTTTTCCGGCTCGCGTGAAAAAAGGGGACACATCCGGTTTACCCGGAAGTAGGCATAATTCCCAAAGATGGCGGAGCAAGGTCCGATGGCCATAGCGATGCGGCTACGAAACCAGCTCCAGTCCGTCTACAAGCTGGACCCGCTGCGGAACGAGGTGAGCGGCCGCCCGGCTGGTGCTCCCCCGCCGCGGGGAGCGACCCTGTGCGGCGGAGGGGGGGTCGGGCTCCGGTGGGGGGCGAGATAAACACGCGCGCGTAGACGGTAGATCGTTGTCTTCTCTGATGGAGAGAGGGAGGGGGGGGGGGGCGATGCTGAAGAGAGCCGTGCGTGAGCATGCGTGAGCGGCGGTGGTGATGCGGGGTGGGGGTGGGGGGGTCCACCCGTGTTGTCCTGCCTCAACGTGTCCGGAACCCACCGTTTGTTATTCCTCTTATTTCCGCCGCGTTCATTGGTTCAACCGTGAATTTATAAGTAGTTAAAAAAAAAGCGCCGTGCGAGCGACCGGTGCACGGCGGGTGACCCCGTAGTCTCTCTCTCTCTCTCTCTCTCTCTCTCTCTCTCTCTCTCTCTCTCTCTCTCTCTCTCTCTCTCCCGTCGGCCGGTCTGTGCGTGTTGAACGGGGAACAACGACACCACGTTGTTCACAGGAAGTTTGTTTCTATTGGAACCGTTTCCTCCTCCCGCTCCGCTCCGGCCCGGTGGTCCGGTCCGGGCTTTTCCTCCGGGCCGGTTCCACTTTCCTACCTTCCGACGCGGAGGTCAAAGGTCAGTGCCCGCTGCCCCTGGTATCTGCGGCACTTTGTCACGATAACAAGTGATTTACAGACGAGGAAACTCTACGTTTACGTTTTGCCGTTTAAACTTTAAAACTGCAAAGTCCTTCCTCCCCTGTCCGCTCGCTTCTCGTCCAGCTGAGCAAGTCATTGTATTTTAACGATGACAACATAGCACAAATAACACAAAATCCAAATACATGACAACAGCCGCGCTCTGTATTGTTGTATTGTTGTTGTTCACGGCCGATATGGCTGTGAAAGGCAGATATCGGCCGATATTATCTGCCAACATGAGCCTTTTATGTGCATTTATGTTTATATTTTAGGTAATTCGAGTTCTTTTTATTTGGTTGTATTTGTCATTTAATAATTTATTTATTGATAAACTTATCAAGCCTCAATTACATTTCTTTGTCATTAAGGTTTTGATAGCGACATCTTAGAATCATACATACATGACCACACCTTAACCAGCATTGATTAAAATCCTTCCCTTCCCATGAGAAGAGGGTTTAGTTTAGAGTCGGGTCATTCTGTGTCGGATCGGACGGAATCGAGGAAAGTGTTGGTCGCAGCACACATACGTCAACGTAATATTGAATAGATCGAGTGAATGTATCTTTTTAATGATATCGACAAGGATTGAACAAAGCCTGAGACGATACTCTTCACGTATCTGATTTGAGTTGAAAGTTATTTTGTAACTTTAACCCACTTTTTCTTTTGTCATCTCAACAGGAGGAGGTGAAGTTGAAGATCAAGGACCTGAACGAACATATCGTCTGCTACCTTTGTGCCGGCTACTTCATAGACGCCACGACAATTACAGAGTGTTTGCACACATGTGAGTTTGACCAGAGCGGTGATCATTACTCATGCTATTAATTTGAAAAAGAGAAAAAAAAAGTTATTTCTGCCATTTTATATGACTTTATATAACTGTTTTGACTTTCTCTCTCTCTTTTTTTGCTCTAGTCTGTAAAAGTTGCATCGTGAAATACCTGCAAACTAGCAAGTACTGTCCGATGTGCAACATCAAGATCCACGAGACGCAGCCGTTACTCAACCTGAAGCTGGACCGAGTGATGCAGGACATCGTCTACAAGCTGGTGCCTGGACTTCAAGAAAGTATGTGGAGAAAAGTCTGCTCGCTGAAACACTCTTCGCTGAACACTAACAGCTGACTGAAGTGTTTGGAGCTTGTGCACTTTAAAATTATAAATTCTGATTGTTTGTTTATTCAGTTGCATTTAATCCATGTTCTTTTTTTTCTTTTTTTTTTACAGGCGAAGACAAAAGAATAAAGGAGTTTTATCAGTCACGTGGGTTAGAGAGAGTCATCCAACCTGCTGGGGACGGTAAGTTTGTGATTACGCTTTAGGCCGCACTACATCCACACTACTTCAGTTCAGTTTTATGACTCATCACTGTTGCTACATTACGCACGCCGTCTACACCGCTGTGGAGTAATCCAGCCCCTAAAAAGGGAGAAATATGGAAACACCGATTGCCCCGTCTTAATTTGAAAGCAGAGAAACAGAGATGTTTGGAAATGATGACGCAGTCGTCCGTCTCTGCTTCCTGGTTGGCTCTTATCAGCGTTGGTAACACTTACCGTCAGTTACGTTTCCACCGCGTCGTCGGTCTAAGAACATAAATCCCTGCTCTGACTCTTCACTGTATCCGTCCGTCATTCGTCGTGTTCTCTGCAACTAAGCAACCAGAGTTCACACAGTTCGTCTGGATGAAGAGAAGTTTGCATTTTTAAAATGCTTTATTAAAAGTAAAACGTATTGGTACGGATGTAGCCTTAGGTCAAATTAGTGTTGTCGTTTTTTTTTTTTAAATATCCTGTTTTTGTGAAATTGTTGGTATAAAACTCTCCACTGAGGGGCAGTAGTGGGACACCTGCCACATTTATGCAGTAAAACTCTTCACCCTCTCAATTATTTGGATGATGATTTGTTGGGTCGACCACGTTGGAATGACCTGGAGATGCAAAAGAACAGTGATCAATGTGTTTTTCTGTTTGTAAAGTTCAACTTTATTGATTTCTCTCCTCTTCAGACGCCCTCCCCGATGCGACAGGTTTACCGTACACCAGCTTCGACCATTCTAAAGCTCACTTCTACAGATACGACGAGCAGGTGTCGCTGTGTTTAGAAGGACTAAGGTAAGTCTCTGGAATCATCTCATATCTTAAGTGAATCTTTTTTTTAATATATTATTTTGCTGGAGCGGCCATGGTGACAGTCGAGTTTGTGATGAAATGGCTCGGCCCAGTTGGACTTTTGAGCATTGAGGGAACATTTAATATCACGTCATCAGGTGACGTAAACAGCAGATCAACAACTGTTTTCCTTTCCCGTCTTGACTAAACCAAAATCCCAAATGTGTCACAACAGAAGATTTTTTGATTACTTTCGGATCTAACGACCAAATACTATCAAGCACATGTTGACGCACTTAAAACGGCAAGTGCAAGTTTATTAAAATGTATTTAATGACGTTCGGCAGAGGAATGGCCCCTGATTTAGAAAATTCCTTGATCCGCCCCTCGTTTAAAATACATTCCCTTTGACACAAGTCTGATATGATAATGAGAATATGTAGGTGACTGTGTTTCTGTGTATTTTTCAGTGCCGTCTCTTCTGTTCTTGTCTTTCTACAGTTCGTCGTTTGCTGGAAAAGATAAAACAAAACTCACTCTTCAGGTGAGTCGCAAATACCAATATACAGTCCTACATGTATTCAGGGAAAAGTCTTTGTACTTAGAGAAATGGTTGTCGCTGTGACTTGGCTCACAGCCTTGCTTCCAGTTAAAAAAAGAAAAGAAGTAAAAAGGCCCTAACAAGTAGATTTCTACCCTTAACTGCTAAAGCAAACACATGGAACAATGACATCTGCAGCGACAGCAGAAACCAGCGCTCTGAGCTGGTGAAGTCTGAGCTGCCGACGAATCCTCACACTCTCAGAGGGACGTGGATAAGTGAGACACGGATAAGTGAGACGAGTTTACGCAAGTGAAGCATAATAATAATAATAATAATAATACGTCTTTATTTCCAACCCACAACCACTAACTGCTCAATAATTGCACTTTAGTTTGTTTTTTTTGTTTTTTTCAACCTACATTGTGGAGCTTGTAGGGGCCAAAGTGTTGACTTGAGCCCAAACATTACACAGCAACATAATATTAAGAATAAGAATAAGCAAGAGGCAGCAAATCTTTCATCAGGGTTTGGCCCTTTCAGCAGTTTAAAACAAGACTGATGGATTCAAAATGTCACTCTTCAAATTGACTCTGTCCTTTGAATATCTGAACATTTACAACTTCTGTCCTGTTTAAGTTAAAAAAAATCTGGCATGTAAGTCAAGTTTATTTATTAGATGATCAAAGTGCGGCACATTAAAAAAGACTTGGAGAGAAGTATTTGAAATAATTATATTGAAAAAATAAAAAGAAAATAAAGGCAAAAAACTTAATAAAAACAATTTAAGGAAACTCAAAAGTCTGAGGAAACACATGGGTCTTCAGTTTACCCTTAAATACGTCATTTCATTTCAGTTCATTCATTTTGCTAACGCTTTTTTTCCAAAGCGACTTACAACCATCAAGGCAGGTGTAGCATTAAGTGCCGTGCCTAAGGTCCCACACAGGGATGACCTGGAATCGAACTGCGACCTTCTGTACCAAAGTCAGCGGTGTGACCCACTAAACTAAACCAGTACAATAGAAGGGGAACACGTAATTGTCAATGGCGAACTCTTAATTTTTGATCACCTCAATTCCTCTCCACAACCCTCATTGTGCGACGGACTGCAAAGAGTTTGTTCAGCCAGCAGAGGGCGCCACAGATCAACAAACTACCCTGTATGTTCCTGCTTGTCCTATTTAGGGTTCAAATCAAGAGTCCAGATTTTTCCCCAAATTTTTTTTAAACTGGTACATTATAAAAAGAGTATATTGAGAGTATTTTTCCTATATTCCCAGCATAATATGTATGGATGATGTTGTTTATTTTATTTCATTTGGTCGAGATCTTATGTTCAAACAGAGTTTGTGTTGTTTTGTTATTTTAAATCCAATTTTGCAGTTTGTGTCACACATGAGGTTGGAATTTATGACTTTTATCCTTTTTTAGTTTTGACTGCTGCGAGCGTCAGGGCATCATTAACCACTCCTATACATAAAATGTGTTTATTCTTTATCTAATGTTACATTATAATAATAGTGATACAGTATAGAATATTTTCATCTCTGACTCGTGTTTAGTTGTCGTTCTATCTCACCTTTTGTGTGATGAGCTGAAAATGAGGATCATTCAGCTTCAAATTTTGAAAACAAAAGACTAAACCCTGAAGTGTCACGCTGGCTCATTTTTCCAACACAAACCTGAGTCATGGTAGTGATATGGCTTTAAGTTTTGACCTTTAACCCTTTTGTTGCATGTCACTCTCTCATGCTGATTGGACACGCAAAGCACCAATCCATTCGCCCTCGATTTTTTTTCTTTTCTTCACAGAGGTGGAAATTTTGGTAAATGATATTTCTGCCCCCAGCCTTAGAAGAAATACCGTCTTGTGCTGCGCGCAGGCGGAAAGGAAATTTAGCTCTATGGCTTAATAGTGTGTAATAAGTCAACCGAGACGGGAACGCGTCCAGGAGAAACCCGGGATTTATTTACGCCGTAAATCTAAATTGTAACGGCGGCGTGGCCACGTCCCGTCGATACACTGCTTCCTCATTATTAGTCTGTTTTTCTTTACACGCTTGGAAATGTGTTAAGTGTTGGGTAGACATTTAAAAACATATTTTTTTGAAAGACAGCCGCCTGCAAGCGCTAAGTGTTCCATCCAAAACTGAGCAGATATTTATTGACTTGTCAGGCCTTTTATTTTATTTTTTTTAACTTTCACTGAACAGCAAACGCAGAAATGTGAGTCAGCACCAGTTGATACTGTTGACGCACGAGTCGAGTCGAAATGTGGGACATTTTTCCAGCGTTCTGTCGTCTGTTGGAGTAAAACGGACGGACACGTTAACCTGCAGCGTAAATAAGAAAACAAGACGTCTGCCCGACGACCTCCCCGGTGACCACAAGTGTTGGAGCAGTAAAGACTTTATGTGAATGTGTCTTTGGCAGGTCACGTTGCTTCGCAAGAGATTAACGGTGTTTTTGTTTGTCTGTCCTTTCTTTTTCTTTTTTCTTTTTTTTGACGACCTTCTTCACTGCAGCAGAAGTTTGTTCGCTGTTCGGTCCGAGCTGAAGTGAGACACCTACGGAGAGTTCTCTGTCATCGGCTGAACGTGGAGAAACACCAGGTCAGTCCTTAAATAATCATTGGATGGAAAGGAGATGTTTACGTTACACTCCAGAAAAAGACGAACTACAATCTGCTCAGTTGTGAGACAAAGTCATGGAAGACAAATGTCACATTTCTAACAAAAAAATACATGAATAATTTCTGGAGCCTAAACGTTATCATCGGCCAACTGATATGAGCCTTTAAATGTGCATTCATGTTTTACATTTTAGGTAAAATAAATGTTTATTTTCTTAATTCAACTTCTATTTATTTGGATGTATTTGTAATTTTTTTAAATTTATAGTTATTTATGATAAAGTTTATGGTCAAACAAAAATATCAAGCCTCAATTACATTTCTTTGTCATAAAAGTTTGATATTGACAGATTTAAATAGTGCTTTTTTGTTATCCTTTGTCAGTTATTCAACATTTACTTGAGCACATGTTGACAAAATGTACTAATATGATTCAGTATTTATTGTCATATACTCGTTAACGGTGCAAACATCAATTTTTTTGTATCGGAGCCAACTCAACCTTTCAAAGAGTAGAATGATGATAATACAATATTAATATTCTTACAGACATCTATAGATGAGAGGACGTATATTATAGTGGCAATAATTAGCTTAAGTTTTAACATCAATTAATATCGTTATAGATTTATAGAAAAATGTAAACGTATGAAAATGTAAGGAGTTAGAAAATGCAAAGTCATATACTGGGACATTCCGTCAAGATGCTTTATATTAATAGTCGGTAACCCTCAAGTAACCATAGCAACATCTGTACAGCTCTATGCTACATAGCGACTAGCGCCTTTTTAGCTTACAACATACAAATTCCTAAAGAAATGGTTCAAAGTACTGATCATAAACTCTGAGACAATATCTGTGTCATGTCTTGCATAGAATAGAATCTAATGAAATGAAAAGAAGCATTGTGTTTGCCTCCGTCATGAGGTTTTAATTCTGCTTCCCTTTCGTCTTAAAATGTTTTTCATTAAACAAAAATCACGGTGGTGAAGAAACGACCACACCCCAACTATTGTTTGGTATCAGTCACGTGACCCTGGTCTCTCGGAACGAGTATGTCAAATAATATATCACATATCAAATATCAAACTTGCCCTAACTATGTTTTTACTCTTGCGAAAAGCGGGGCGTCACATCTTCTGCTAACAGAACATCCTGCCTCACATGTAAAAATAATCACAGACGTTCAGATTCACCTTCACATCTGTTTGTGTGGTCTCTCCCCCCTATAGGTCCAGATGTTGTTCAATAACGAGTCGCTGCCCGATCACATGACCATGAAACGATTATGGCTCTCGCACTGGTTTGGCAAGGTACAGTACCGCCGTGTCCACTGGTGCCAACAAATGTCAGACATTCCTTCACACATGAACAGGTTTTCTTGTTTTTTACCACACTGTGTAGAAGTTCTCAATCTGTAAACGTAACAGTCCAATGACATTATTTTCAAAACGAGCATTTCAACGTATCCACTGAAATAACTCACATTTAATAACAATATTTCATATGTTTCTCTCCATAGGCCCAACCGTTAGTGCTTCACTACACCATCAAGGACAA
This sequence comes from Scophthalmus maximus, assembly GCF_022379125.1. Lineage (NCBI taxonomy): Eukaryota > Metazoa > Chordata > Actinopteri > Pleuronectiformes > Scophthalmidae > Scophthalmus > Scophthalmus maximus. Next base: position 21,923,686 of record NC_061523.1, on the reverse strand, counting down.
ACGGAGCAGATAGGATTTTTTTTTTTCAGTTGGACGAGAGCTGTACATATTTTGTACTATACATATTCTATTTTAATAGTGTTTGTGTACATATACTTATTTTCCTTGTTTTGTATTTTTGAAAAATAAATTTTAAATGGAAAAATTTAAAAGCGATTGAATCGGCTTGCTTTAAAGGTACAGTCTGCTTTTTTATTCTATCTGCAGAGAAGCTTCAACATCTAACTGTGTGTGTGTGTGTGTGTGTGTGTGTGTGTGTGTGTGTGTGTGTGTGTGTGTGTGTGTGTGTGTGTGTGTGTGTGTGTGTGTGTGTGTGTGTGTGTGTGTGTGTGTGTGTGTGTGTGTGTGTGTGTGTGTGTCGGACATGTTAAAATCAAAGTAAAGATTTAAATTTGAGTTTAAAACCTTGATATTATTTAATTTTTTTTAAATAGAAGCATGTAAGTGCAGTGACTCTCCTTGTGTTTTGTACAAGTTATTCCATTTAAATCTCAGACGTAAAAACACGTTCCCACCAATCACCACAGGAAAACATAATATCGACTTCATATAAATACAGATATGAAACGCTAAGATATTATTGCGTGATCGTCAGCCCAGTAGAAGTTCCTCCGGCTGCCGATATAGTCCAGAGTCTTACGTGGACATCTGGACACTGGCAGTTTCTTTTTCTTCCTTTCTCTACCAAACTGCTCGGCTCGTGTCCAGTTTGCTCGCGGGACCGTGATCGAACGGCTTTTTTTTTTTCTTTTCTTTTTTAAGTCCCGACTCCTGCCACACATCCTGGACTCGGCCATTTCACTTTATGCTCTGGGTTTGTTTTTGGAAATAAATCTTCTGCCCCCGAGTCGCAGGGCCCTCGCAGGATTCTTTTTTCTAGCTGCCTTCCGGCCCTGTTGAGCTCTGCTGCGGGGTGAAGCATCGCCCCACGGCACGCCAACGACCAGACTCCTCGTGGCGTGTTCGTCGGTGGCGTGTGGTGATTATAGCAAACTGTAATTTCATATGATCAGTCAAGACGTGTTAATTTACTCTCATCAGACCATAGAAACTTCTTTAAACCTGCTGAATCCTCTAGACAACAGGTTTGTGTTTCTCCTTCGACGTCTTGGCGTCCTCCCTGCTGCTTCTTTTTTCTTTTCTTTTTTTTTTTAAAATGACCTTACGGTAATCCGAGCGATATCCGGTGTCTCACTCATCTCTTGAACTGCGGCGTTCAGAAGTCGTGTTGCAGATTTCCTTCGAAACGTTTTCTTCACGATTAACATTTCCATGTACAGGTTTGTGAACTCATCACAGTTCACTCACGACTCGTTCTCGTGATGACTTGGATACATGTCAAAGCCAAGGTGGGAAAATATTATGTATGCAATCCTTTTTTTATTTTGTGTTTTATATTTTTAACTTATTCAAGTCAACTTTAAAGGAGCCTCGTTTGCCACAACAGTGCCACAAAAAAGATTTAATTTTAGTCACTGCCATTAAATTTGCTAAAATAATGAAATATGTATTTTTTTTAAAACATCCTTAGAGGGTGAATCTATGTCACCACAAGGTCGATCAACGTCTGTCTCAACTTTTAATAGGCGTCATCTTTCTTGACCCACTCAAGATAACTGTATGAACATGGAGTAAAATCCTAGTCCTCCTTAGAAAGTCAAATTACATAAGTGGGTTTTTTTTGTTTTGTTTTTACGACACATGACCTTTGACCTTCCTCACTGCATTTCCGTAATGTTGCAAGAGTCCAGATTTGTTGCGGCACAGACTTTTTGCGTGTCTCTCGTATCACGAGCCAAACTCCCCCAAAAAACTCCTGGAGCCCACATTTCCAATAATGCAACTCCGACAGCATCTTTCATCAGAGCCCCGCCTGCCAAATGAATGCCCACATCTTTCACAAAAAGTCCATACTCCCGGTTTATATTGCGAGGGGGGGGGGGGGGGGGGGCTCTCTGTTCTGGATTTACGGACTGCAAACTCGGAGGGAGATAACGCTTGTCATGCTTGTTTTTTTCCCCCCCAGACTTCAGAAAAGCTCCTTCCAGAGACGATATCTTTTCCACGGGCTGCGTCGTTCTGCTTATGATGTGTAAACAAGAGCGTCATGTGTCAAACCACTGGGCCCCTTTTAAGCAGCATACTTGCCATTTACAAAAAAAGCGGCTAAGCCCAGCTGGCATCCCCCCCCCCATCTTTTAAATGTTTATGTGACGCACTAACTGTGGTGGTATTTCATTGCACAGTTTTTTAAGGGGCCTCGCAGACGACGACCACTGTACGAAAAAAAACCTGGTGGAGGACCTGCAGCTCTGCCCGGCGACGGCTTAACGGGGGATTTGTTCTCGCTCTCTCGACTCCGAGGCTTCGTACGAAAACAGAAAAAGCTTTGCCTCCATCTATTCTAGACCCACACAACTTCTTTTTACATCTGCAGAACTTCACTGGCCACAACAGTCTCTCTCTCTCTCTCTCTCTCTCTCTCTCTAGTCTGTAAACCACACACTTTGTTTTTGCACTGATCTCAGAGACGCAGTCCTCCCAGATGAACACTAGGTGGCAGGCTTGGTTCTTTTTCAGACGTGAGGGGGAAAGTGTGTGTGTGTGTGTGTGTGTGTGTGTGTGTGTGTGTGTGTGTGTGTGTGTGTGTGTGTGTGTGTGTGTGTGTGTGTGTGTGTGTGTGTGTGTGTGTGTGTGTGTGTGTGTGTGTGTGTGTGTGTGTGTGTGTGTGTGTGTGTGTGTGAGATAACGTACAGTACACAAGCCTTGTATCTTATTTTCACAAAGACATGCCACATAAATAACAACAGTAAATGTGCTCGGTGAGTTATTGTTTTTCACATTTTCAGATAATTTTTCTGTTTGTTGTTTTATCTCCCACGCGCCTCTGCGAAGGGCAAAACGTCAGCGGCTCGGTGGCGTTTGTGCGTGTGTCTGAAAGGTCAAAGGTTAGACACGGGAGTGTCGATCTCGTACACGAGAGGAGATCTCATCTTCATCGGGGGCCAAAACAATTTTCCAATTCAGCGCGTTAGAGGTCGACAACCTGGAAGACGACGAAGACGAGGACGAAGACGAAGACGACGGCTGCGGAGCGGAGACGCAGCCTCTCGTGACTGAAGGTAACATGCCCTGGAAAAAAACAAAAACGACAAGTCTTAATTTTCCCCAAATTGTTTTGTTGAGATATTTTTCCTTGATAATATCTAGACGTTAATATGAACCCTTAGTTTTTTTCCTCCTTTCTTTAATCAGGCCCCTGTGGCCAATGTTTCTGAATGAATAATAATATAACCTCCATGACGAGCTGCACACCAGGCAGCAGCACACACACACACACACATACATGCAAATGACCCCCCCCCCTCCCCCCCCTTTATGAAATCCTGAGCACGTCCCCTCAGGGAACTCTTGTGATGGAAAAGAAGAAAAAAAAAATATCCCCCAATGTTAAGATTTTTGGCTTTCTGTTGGAGCTCGGTTAAAAGAGGCCTTGTTGTCTTTCGGCTCCTCTGGGCTCCAATTTTTTTTTAAATAATTTAATAAAAAAATAAAACTGTGCATCTGCATGTGGCCCCCGGAGGCCCCTGGTGTAAAAGAGAGTGTGTCTCTTTGAGAAGGATCATCTAAGCTTTTTGTCTTTAAATTCCGATCCAAGACAGGAATACTGCTCTGTAGATGTGATTTACCTTCTAATGATAAGCTACTGATATTGCTGCTGCTACTATCAATGACAAAACAAAACGTTTTCATGGTATAAGTTGACCAGTATCCTTCAATTAAAAATGTGATAAGTGTTATGGCGGCGCCATAAAGGAATATTGGGCCCAGTTCTAAAGAGAGTAATGCTCTTCTTTATGGGTCGTTACAGTTTTACCAGCGGGAGTTTCAGGGGCCGAGGACGTATTTTATTATTATTATTATTATTATAAAGCACCGACTTTTATTTTAAAGCTCCGTCCGCCATGAGAGAGGAGAGAGAAGGGAAGAGATGAAGGTAGAGAGGAGAGAGGAGAGGAGGGAAGAGAGGAGAGGAGAGGAGAGAGGAGAGGAAAGAAGAGAGGAGAGGAGGGAAGAGAGGAGGGAAGAGAGGAGAGGAAAGAAGAGAGGAGAGAGGAGAGGAGGGAAGAGAGAGGAGAGGAAAGAGAGGAGGTAAAAGAGGAGAGAGGAGAGAGAAGAGGCTCCACAGTAAAAAAGGACCTACTTGACTTTTCAACCTCCACGATTCCGGCCGATTACTTCTATTGTGAGCTTCAGTCTGCTGCTGTCTCACCACAGAGAAGAAGAAGAAGAAGAGAAGAAGAAGAGAAGAAGAGAAGAAGAGAAGAAGAAGAAGAGAAGAAGAAGAGAAGAAGAGAAGAAGAAGAAGAGAAGAAGAAGACACACGAGCTGTTTAACTCCAGTTCCTCTTCTGCTGTTCAGTTTAGATTTTTATTTTCAAAACTTTTTTAATTTTATTATTTAATTTGTTTTCACTGCGTTTTTAAAACCAGCCACAGAAAAAAAGCACTTTCCTTCCAAATATTATTATTTTCATTAGTTTTTCTGTTTTAATTAAAATTAAAATAATGAAATACCTAAACGTTCAGTAGCTATAAATGTGAATTATATAATATATAATCGTATATTATATATTTTATATCGACAATATTTTCATTTAATGGATGCTAAACAATCCCCATAAATAATAAAGGTTGACATTTGTTTTTGTTTTTTTAATTAAAGAATAAAATGATCCCAGTGAGAAAAAAACATTAGATGACCTCAGAGAGCAGGAGGACTCTGACTTGATGCGAAATATATTTGTCTTATATTTGTTGACACAAAAAGAGAAATATAAACGTATAATAAATTATTCTTTTATAGGAAAAAAAGAAATTGCAGTTTGGTTTATATATCAAATATCATCAACGGTCCTAATTGTAAAATAGCGTTGGGTTATCGGTTCGACACGCGCACACACGCACACACACACACACACACACACAAATGGTCAGTCAGCAGCAGCAGCACGTCACATTTCCACCGCCTCCCATTGAGCTTTATTCATTAGGGATCATCACACGAACCCATTTGCTATTCATGGGACACTTTCTCTCTCCCTCTCTCTCTCTCTCTCTCTCTCTCTCTCTCCCTCTCTCTCTCCCTCTCTCTCTCTCTCTCTCTCTCTCCCTCTCCCTCTCCCTCTCCCTCCCTCTCTCTCTCTCTCTCCCTCTCTCTCTCTCTCTCTCTCAAACAGACCCCGAGTCACGAGCGGCAGATGCCTGGCCATTGTGGCCCCGCGCGGCCCCGCGCGGCCCCGCACGGCCCCGCGCGGCTCGGCCCGGTGGGTGGAAGCTGTTGTATGTCTGCGAGGCGAGGGGCGGGTTCCAGCCCACGATCAATCATGTCGACCAGTTGTGTTGAAGACGAGTAAGAGAAGGAAACAGAGGTCTCGACATATGGCGTCTCCACACCGCAGCCGGACCGGGACCTTCTTGTGACAAGATGTATTCAAAGGCCCGCAGACAGAATGGGAAGAAAGGGACCTCGGACGGCTGCTAATTGAAGTCATGGCACATGGAGGCTGAAAGCAGAGGTCAATTATTCCCCCTTCCCTTTTCTTTTCTTTTTTCTCTTTTACCAAGCAGAGTAGGGGTTTTTTTTTTTCAGGGTGTAAAATTCCTGTTTTGTTATATTCTTGTAATCATCATATAGGAGATATGACGACATTGGAGGGGCTCGGTGTTGATGCCATATAGTCATAATATTCCTTCAACACGTGTTGAAAGAAATAATTAAAAACATTTTGGTAACTTTAAAATCAATTACTGCCCTTTAAAAAAAACAAAATAAATTTCTTAAAACCTTAAATATAATATTCCCATATAAAGACTCGTCCCTTCGTCATGTTTTTTATTTTATTTTTTAGGATTAATTCATTTTTATAATATTTTTTATGATATAAGGACAATCCCCCCCCAAAAAATCCAGCCGCGTCATAAGGAGACGTCTTTTGAAATATCATATAACCTTTATTTACATAGATGCTGATTAAATAGAATGTTACAATAAAATTATCGCGCGTATGGATGATGTTTGATCTATGTACATGAAGAACTCAGAGCGCCTGAGGAAAAAGTATGCAGTCCATACTATATATATATCTATAGATATATCTATAGATATATCTATAGATATATATATATATGTGTGTGTGTGTGTGTGTGTGTGTGGCGGTGCCTCCTCATCCTTTTCTGCGCTGCGCACCGGGGGCCTTTCGGCAAAACACGTTTCTGCAAACATGCCAAAAATACAAATAAAATAAGCAGAAAGAAAAGAAAAAAAAAAGTAGTGTGACTCGTTGACACATCGAGCTGTGCGTGGGAAAACAAAAAGAAAACAAAAGGGGGCGGAGGAGGGAGGAGGGGGGGTCATTTATAGATTTGGCACATCCGATTTCCTTGAACAAGAAGAATGCGAATTAATGGCAAACAAAAAAAAAGAATAATTGCACAACTTTCCACACACACACATACAAACACACACACACGCACACACACACACACACACACACGCACACACACACAACCCCCCAAAACCGAAGGTGAAATATTCAAATGTTTCTACACAGGTTGCAGTCTTCCTGTAACATAACAGTCTGGAGAGGAACCCGGATACTCCTCCGATACGTGGAAGGTTTATCAATAAGTCCGATTAATAAATTAAAAGTGGAGGAGAAAGAAAGACAAAAAGAGGAGGAGGAGAAAAAAAAAATACTTTCCTGAAATGTTTCTATATTCTCCTGTTTATGTCAATATCCGTGCAAAAGTTTGGGAAGAAAAAAAATGCCCCCTTTTCTTTTTGTAATATTCTTTCTGTTGTTGTTGTTGTTGTTGTTGTTATGAAAATCACAGGCCCCCGCGACACGTCAATCGTCCACCTCGATCTCCTCGTCGTCCTCCGAGAACTCATCCGTGGTTTGGTCTCTGGACGAGGAGGGGGACGACTGCGGGAAGGCCCGGTGTCCCCCCTGCGAGGTCGGGGAGACGCTGGGCGAAACGCCGCCGCCGCCCTGCTGCCGCCGCCGCTGCGCGTCCTCCTCCTCGTCCTCGTCCTCCTCCTCCTCCTCAATGTTCTCCATGCTCACGAGCTTCTGCAGCGTCTGCGGCGTGATCTTCTTCAGCGACTCCACGTCCGCCTTCATCTCCTCCAGGTCGCGCTTGAGCTTCGCCCGGCGGTTCTGGAACCAGGTGATGACCTGCGCGTTGGACAGGCCCAGCTGCTGCGCGATCTGGTCGCGGTCGGCCGGCGACAGGTACTTCTGGTACAGGAAGCGCTTCTCCAGCTCGTAGATCTGGTGGTTGGTGAAGGCCGTGCGCGACTTTCTCCTCTTCTTCGACGTCTGCCTCTGGCCGAAGCCGTTCACGTGCTCGCGACCTTGGGGAGGAGAAGGGGGGAAAAAAAGAAACGTGCAAAGGAGTGAAACGACCGCTAAAGGGGGGCCACATCATATCCCCCCTCCCCGGGCTGCAGCAACAGCAACAGAAACAGGCCTGTCCATTTTAACTCCACCATAAAAATCATAACAGCAAACAAGACTTTTTAAGAACTTGGCTGAACCCAGAGCGTTTCACTGGAGAATCAGTCACAAAAGCAAGAATTTAATCCAAATATGTGGATTGCTATGTCAATTATTTACACATATGATCACAAAATACACAGCATCCATGTGCCATCTGTCAATCTGTGCGTTTTTTTTCCAACATGGCACGTTATGCATAATGGCCGGTTTACCGTTTGGCAAACATGCAAACCAATTTTAGCAGTTTGTCTTTTAATGCGTAAACATTTGGACACATTCCGATAGTGTGGCTGCGTCCTCGCGTGTGTGCACACTTGATACTGTTCAGACTTCCCTTCTATCCAAAGTTTCTCTAACTGTCCGAAAACGTATACGTATATTAGACATAAGCGTGCGTAAAATGCCCAAAAGTCTTTACCTTCCGCCGCCTGGATCACGCTCACTTCCAGCCCCTTGAACGTTTTGCTCGCCAGCTCCTCCAGCGCGCACAGCGGCGACGAGGGAGTGGTGATCCCGTTCCTCGCCGAGTTCGAGCCCGCGACTTTCTGCAGCAGCGCCCTCGTCGTCGTGGTCGTCGTCGGCGGACGGATCGCGCTGGCGACCGACTTCTTCACCGAGGGCTTGTTGAGGATGTCCTCGATGCTGAACGGCGTCAGGGGCTTGTTGGAGTTGGCCGGCGGCGGCAGCTGGTCCAGGGGAGCCCGTCTCCTCTCCTCGCCGCCGGACTGCAACACTGAGCCCGCCTTCATGTCTCTACCAGAGGTCATCGCCGCAGTCCCCGAAACAAATCGCTGCTGCACGCAGAAGTTGGGTTATTTCATTCAAATGGTCGTTTTGTTGATGTCTTCTTACGGGTCCACAAGTGTCGTCCTCGGCGTTTTCTCCAAGACCTCCCTCTAAATGTTGTTGCAACTTTAGTTCGCCGGGGAACTTTCCTCCAAAACAACCATGCTTCTGGCGTTACAGTTGCAAGAGGCAAAGCCGGAGGACTCGTAGCTATTCCCCCCTCAGAGATCCGTAGTTCCTCTGCCAAGCTCCATGTAAGATCTTTAGGAAGTATAACCGACCGGAGGGGAGTGAATCCCCTGCACAGGAAGAAAAAAAACCAAGCTGTCTCTCTCAAGCAGCAAGAAAAAGAAGAAGAAGAAAAAAGGGCGACTGCTAACGAGTTATTGTTGATTGGGCGAAGTTCAATTAGAGAAACACTACACTACTTGCTGACCCGCTCGCTTGCGTCTTAAAGGGCCGGAGCATAATAACTAATTGGACGTGGGGGGAGAGGAGGAGTCTGTCGCTGCCGAGGAGGAGGAAGAAGAAGAAGATGACGATGATGCCCCCACGAAATGTTTGTGCATCTGTTTCCCTCTGCTGGTCTGTTCCTCCTCAAGAAAAAAAGAAAAGAAAAAGGGAGAGTTAGTTGATGCCCTGTTTAAAAAAAACCTGCCACCACCCTGCAGCATTATGGGAAAGTTTTGAAAGGAACACAACCAAGTGTGCCAACAGAGGTCTCCAGCCGTGATAGCCAGTTTGTCATTTTTTTTTTGTGCGTAATTACGCACAGGGGCGTTATGCGTAAAACGTGTGCGCATTTGGAATTTGGCTTCAGAATAGTCACAATGCATTGGCACATGTATGGATTTGGTTTAGAAGTATATAAAAAAAAATACTTAGGAATATTTTCCAATGCTGGTGATGATTTTTTTTTGTGATTATATAAAAACATGAGGGTTTTTCCCCTAATTCCCATGGCAACAAATTACAAAGAAAGACATCATAACGAGCATCACTCATTTGTTTTGAACTTGATAGTTTTCTTTATGTATTTGACGTCTTGTATTTGTTCTTTTGTCCTCGTGCGTCAACGTGGGTTAGGGGCAGGTAAAAAAACAACAACCCACCGCCACCCCAGTTTTAGTTACAGTGTAATTCAACGCGGGAGCAGCGTGAAACGAGCGTCTCCAGATGAAGGTGACGCCTGCTGAGGCTCAGAGGATGGATCATGTGAATATTAATTTTTTTCTTTATGTTTTTATTGATGTAAAGAGATAAAAAAAAAGAATTGGATCGAGTTGGACACCGAGAGCAACAGCAGGTAAGTGCGTTCAGAGGAAACACTCACTGTTTTTTATTTGAGGCTTGTAAAAATATATTTGGCTCGATTCGTTTAAATGTTTAATGCCTTTTGTAGAGATTACACATTGATCTGCAGGCATAACGGAATGAGCACTTTGCATTTTTAAGAATAAGAAATAATAATAATAATAATAATAGCACTAAAAAATATTGGCAACATTGTTTATAAAACCTATTTGAATGTAAAAAAAATACAACAAACAGACATTTCTTTACACAAAATGGAACAGAAGCTGCTCGTGATGAAAACTCGAAATATATCAAATCTGTTTATATTCCAGCATCTGAATTATAATCCACGTGCCAACTGCCATCAGGTGCCAGAGGTTGAATAAAACAAATTATATACATATATATATATATATAAATACAATAATTAGCCTATATAATATTTTTTTCTAATCACAATCCGATTACTCCGACACGTTTGGGTGGAGGTCTGCCGCCCGGGGGGAAGAAGCCACTGCATGCGGAGCTGCCGGTGCCAACGCGGAGCATATGGTGACATTGGTTTAGGGACAGAGTTATAAAAACAGCAGGACATTCTATTAGCCGCCTCGGAGGTCCGACCTCCCGTTTGTTGGTGGCTGCTCCGAATGTAGTTGTTTCTCCACAACGAGCAGGAGTTTATACACATTTGGTTTTGGGACAATTTTTTTTGATAACAAGGAGCACGCATCATTCCGATAAGAAAAATCCAGCCTGGTCCGAGCAGCTTTTACCGTAATATCACAATGATTCTGATTTACTTGGATATTTTTTAAAGACTTGGTTCCAAATTGTTTTAATTCAGACTGTGGCGTGGAATGCTTTTTTTTTTTTTTTAAATTTGCATTATGCATTTACATTTGTCAGTTATTATTTTTATTTAAATGTTTCACAGAAACACCAGAGATTACAGTAAAAGAAAAAAAGAAGAATATTACAAATCTTTAAACTATGGATTCATCTCCCTGCAGGCCTGTATCATCCACACACACACACACACACACACACACCCGCACACACGCCTCCTCGTTATGAAACAGAGGAAACCCCCTCTGAGGATGTTTTCCCACTGGTAATTTTATCTTCAGAGAGAAAAAGCCCTGCTGCACCAACATGACCCGCGCTGCTGTCGATCATTAACCCTCAACTCTTTACCACAGAAAACGTCGCTTCCAAATGAGCTTCAAGGTCTGACGCTGAAAGTTTTTTTGTTAATTCTTCTTCTTCATCTTACTTTAAACGTTAATTAGAAGCAGAGCAGCTGACATCATCAATCACCAGCTCTTGGACGGATTTAATTGGATGATTCGCTTCGATTTTTTTTTTTTTAAATCTCCAATCAAGCTCCTGGATCCTTTCTGCAAAAAAAGAGAATATTATTATATTATATTCTCTTGCATTTAAATTTCACAGGTCACCTTTTTTTAAATGCTCGTGTCATGATCCTGCAGCTCGATTAAAAATTAAAAAAAGAAAACCACGCCCTCTCCCGGTATAAAGGTCAGACTTTGTGTCATTAATCACGTGCACGTTAATTCCTCTGCAGCGTTCCGGAGCCGAGATCAGGGCGATGCTCACCGGGCTCCACGCACCTCAGCCTCGGCCTCAGCCAGCGCAGAGAACCGGAGAAGGTGACGACAGACGCAACGACTGCCATAGCAATAATAATAATAATAATAATAATAATAATAATAATAATAATAATTCTGAAATTGTGATTAGTTACAGTGCTTGTAACGCGTCCCCGCTCATCAATGCAGCAAAAAACAACATGTTTTTGAAGCAAAGAGGCTTTTTAAAAATACAATTCTTTCACAAATTCGATTGGTTCAAATATTTGATGCAGTTCAATATGCAATGAAGCACAAATACTCCAAAAAAAAAAAAAAAAAGAAGCACATTCTGCGATTACTTTTTTGTCTCATAAAATCTCCCTAAAATCTCCAACAACAGCTGGGCTATAATAACATTTTATTACAAAATGTATTGTAGGAAACATATAACCGTAAAAAAAAAACAGTAATATTAGAAACAATTAGCTCCCAATATATAAGTGACATCTGATGACACATTGTAGAAATGTAAAGCAATATTCATGACTTTAAAAAATAAGTTAATAAAGATAAAGACTGTTGAATCAGCATCGAGTACCACACATATTTCAGAGACATTTGGGGTTGTTGTTATTGTTATTATTATTATTTTTAATACTATGCTGATTTTATCCTTTCATAATACAGTTGAATATTAACAGTTCATCTGTTGAGGCCTCGGTGTTTTGTCTCCAGTGCTGCAGTGAAGAGGCAGCTCTCTCTCTCTCTCTCTCTCTCTCTCTCTCTCTCTCTCTCTCTTGCAGCGCACCGTGTCGGCCCGCGTGCGTTTTACGAAACCCAGCAGCTGTAAACGCCTCACGGCGAATATAACATGATACAGGAGGAGGAGGAGGAGGCTGCTCGGGGCTCGGGCCGCTGCGGGTGTTTGTGTCCATCCTTCCACCAACTGTTTCCACTGTGAAGACACACAGCGAGCGGAGGAGCCGAGGGGCTCGATGAGGCTGGATCCCCCCAAATGACCTGGGCCTCGACGTGATGGACAGTGTGCGTCTCTTTTAATTTTCTTTTTACAGCATCAATGTTAAAATAGTTTACAGGAATAAACAATCAATTTCTTAAGGCTAAATGTATAATAATGAAAAGAGCAATACCCCCAAAAATATAATAAGAATGTGTGTGATCATTCGGACACTGTACACAAATAAAAATGATAAAATCATTAGTAGATATACATATTTTTATACTTTATTATATACTCGTGTGTAATGATGGATACGTCATCCAGCTCATATCCCACCTGCCCTGCGCGCGCGTGTGTGTGTGTGTGTGTGCGTGTGCGTGCGTCGGCGCTGACAGCTCACCTAACTCGCGTGGCGCATCATGCTCTTTTTCCCCAGCTGTCCTCGAACGCACCGTCGCAGTCGCACAGGTGTTCGTCGTCCTCTCGCAGCAGCGTCGCTCCTGTACGGTGATGATGATGATGATGATGATGATGATGACGATGCGTCGTCTTCCTCATAGGCCGAGGGGCCCGAGGCTTTGCATTACGTCATTGTCCTCACAGGTCTTTTGTTCCAGTGCAGCAGCATCACACTCCAGAGGTGTTTTAGTTATCAGGGACTAAAATCAGACATTAAAATCTTGAGAATATTGTGCAGCCAAACAACAACAACATGTGTCATTTGTGCTTTATGTTTGTGGTCTTAATGAAATTCTATATAAAACAACCAAGTGAAAATCCATCCATCCAAATTAAGGAGTTTTGGTGTATTATATTAAAATGCCAGAACCTGACACCATGCAGGGTTTCATCTATTATTATTATTATTTGGTTATTCTGTTATCGATCAATCTTTCTTTTGCACCCTCATCAATTCACTCATCATTCAAATGTAAAAAAAAAAAAGTAAAAATGGCCTTTTGAATAATTTATATTCGCAATTGTTTCATCAGACTAACAGAAACCAAAACACAAAGGTATTAACTTTACATTTCTATGCAACAATTGAAAGGCAGCAGATTCGCGAATCTGAGATGAATGTTTATCATTTTTCGTGCTTGACAAACGTCTGAAACGATTATTCGAATATAGTTGACTGACTATTGATTAATTGATGGATTTATCGATTAATCACATATTCCTTTCAGCTCTACATTGAGGCCCTTTACAACCACCAGCTAGAGAATAATACCCTGCGTCTCTGCTGCATCAGCAGGGAGTATATGTTCAGAATGTTATACTTTATTCTGCCTGTGCTTCAATATATATATTTAGTATAATACAGGCACTTGAGGATGTGACAACATGACTAGCAGCTACTGTTGGCATGAAGAAATGAGTGTGGTGTTCATGGACACTTGGTTTTTCCACAAGGGCGACAAACAATTGAAATACTGTAAATACTCAGGACTGCAAACGCACAAAAGGGACAGATTCTGTTAATATCTATGATGATGACTAGATCAGAGTGTTTCCCTCACAGTGGATGAAGTGAGTTTTCGTGGTGCTGCACCGATTTTGGTTGTGTTGATCTCGTCTGACTGACATCCCGATTGTCATTCCCAGCGGCTCGGCACAGATTCCCAAATAAATAAAACAGCAAAGAGTTTCCAAGACACAACGCAGCCGAACACAGAACTACCTCAGACCTTTGTGGCTGTTTTTTTTCTTCTTTTCTTCTCCTTCATGGCCTGAGATCACACACACACACACACACACACACACACCCACACACACACACACACACACACACGCTCCCGAGGGTGGACTGTGGTCGTCCCGTGTTCCCCTCTTATGGCCCAGCGGCGCCCATTCGACATCATAAAGCAGGACATGTGGAGGATTACAGTTACATTAAGGCTGAATGTTTCTCCTGTTTGACTCTTGATTAGCCTCATTACTATTCAATTAGTCCGTCGACTCCAAGTACATCAGCAGTGGAATCTGAAACCACATGGCAGATTTATATCAACAACATTTATATTGCTGGTGTGTGTGTGTGTGTGTGTGTGTGTGTGTGTGTGTGTGTGTGTGTGTGTGTGTGTGTGTGTGTGTGTGTGTGTGTGTGTGTGTGTTTGGGGCCCAAAGCCAAACTCGCCGCTAAGAGCGACTAGAAATGACCAATGACATCATACTAATTCTGTTGTTATTGTTATAACTAAAGTAAAAAATATTACATGATTGGAAAAAAAGCAATATTTAAATTTTGGGTTGCTTTAATGTCACAAGATGATTTATTTTTATGTGTGTGTATTAAAGCATAAGTACAACTTTCTTTGACCGTTGAGTTATACCTGCAAACATTATTCAAAATTTAAAATAAATAAATGAAAATATTAAAAAAAGAAAATTTAAATATTGTTATTGTCAACTGATCAAAATTCAAGTACAGGTTTTGGTAGGTAGCTCAATTGTTTTTACAAAATATTACAAAAAAAATTCCAGCATCAGAAAAGATCAGTGGGCTGAGTTTTGAAGATAAGGGACCATTCATTTTTTTAGGCAAAATCGTTAACATCGGGGATTTGACAATTCATAATTGGAAACTGTATGAGACTGAGTCTTTATCAGCATCCAGCACAAACACACACGCACACACACACACACACACATGCACACACGGAGTGCACGTGGTCAGATCTATTTATAGGTAATGATGGACGTCTGCTGCCGAGCTGCTCTGTGATCAGGACCGACCGCGACGCGAACGCTGCGTCCACAGTCGGGAGCAGACGTTCGACCTTCGTGACCTCCGTTGTTGAACAAAAGCAATGAAAAAAACAAACTGCAGCTGGTCGTCACCAAGAAGGAAAAACAAAGACAAATCATGGATATTCTCAACAAACATCCGCTCGGAGTTGCATTGACGTATTTCTGTTGTGTTTTGTCGCGGAAAAAACCTTCATGTGTTAAAATTGGATCGACTTCTTTCTGAAAAGTACGGAACACGATTCTGCAAAGAACAAGGTGACGTGAGTCTAACAACCTCAGTGTTTGCTTGAATCGACATCACGCGATGCACAAATGTCCCGAATATAAACACATTTAAATGTCGATATCAAACCTGTTTTCCGTCTTCATTCAGAATCAGAACAGCCGGAAACATTATGGTTATTGTTCAGGCAAAACCCAACAACTTCCAAACCTGACTAATAATAATATGCAGACAAATCTCATTTTGTTATCCAACGTCAAGTGCAACAGATTAAACTCATGTTAAGTTTTTGTTGCAGTGAAATCACGTCGAGAACCAAACACCTCCACATTCTGTGCAATAATGATACAATTATCCACTTAAACATAATCGTGCTCATTAAATAATTTATCCGTTCAATTGCCTCATTCTCTAGACTTTTATTCATACGCTGCAATCACATCGGTGAATTATTGCGCCGACTCTCCCCTGGCTCCTGCGCAGGCAACCAAACCTAATGTATGTCGCGGCGTTACGCCCCCGATCGTTTGTCCATTAGTTCCACGGGTTTGAATCTGAAACCAACCGAGGGAACGGTTTTGATTTTCGGGAGCTCGTCAGCGAGACTCGGAGAAACGTGTAGGACTTTGTTTAACAGCGGCTTGAAACTGTTGTCCCCCCCCCATCATTCAAGAATATAAAAAAAACTCAGAAACAAATACCGGCCAGGACTCCGAGGGCCCCGGCCGCTCGTGTCACCGCACATATCTCGGCAAATGAAGACAAATGCTCGTGAGTGAGCACGACTGGTTTTTCCAGGGGGAGCTTTGGTACAAATTAATCACTTGCAATTCTGCCCTCGTCCACTTGGGTACCCCCCCCCCCCCGTCCCCCCCGGTTCGGTCCCCGGTGCAGCGTCCGATAGGTAATGAGGTGGTGGGGGGGTTTCGCACAATCGTCGACCGCTCTTTACGAGCCCGAGTTTGAAATGAGAAGAAGAAAAAAATGAGTAAGTGAAGCCACTCTCTGGAGGGCCGTCGCTTTCTCGAGGTGGTGTGGCGCCTTGACCTCCGAGATCAACCCCTCCACCAAGTCTTCGCACATCAGGATTTCATTAAGTGGTGAGTAGAGACCCCCACCACCACCACCACCACCACCACCACCACCACCACCCCCTTCAAATTCACTCCACTCCATCACCACCCTCCTCCTCCTCCTCCTCCTCCTTTGCTCTCTCTTTCTCTCTCTCCTGCGCCACTTTGCTCCCAAACCAAATGAGGAAATAGCTCGTCTGGTCGCTGACAGACCCCGGGTCGGGCCGTAAAGATAAATGACCCAAAGTATTAAAGTTTAACACGTTGACAAAACCCACCTGATCTGCAGGATTAATGCAACAAAAGATCCATCTGTGGAAAAAGAAGGAGAGGGGGGGGGGAGGGGAGGAGGTGGGGGTGACGGGGACTCACAGGAGAGTAATAGCCGGGCACTGGGAAGGTCAAACAATATTTAGGATAAGTACATATCCAGGGCTGAGGGGCAGAAGTTTGCAGAGGCCGTACGTGTTCCTGTACGTCACCGCGTGGCAACACAAGAGCCGAATACGCACAACACCTACAACACACACACACACACACACACACACGCACACACAGTTAGGACTTCTGGTACTTCATTGGGTCGAATGGAGAACACAAGGAGTGCTTTTACTTAAAATCACATTCATATTCTGACGTCATCCGGAGCGGAGGTTCTCTCCTCGGAGGGTTTTTTTTCCGACCACAACAAAAGTGTTTTTGCCCGAAACGTGAACGCGCTTGTGATGAAAATACAGAACCCCGAAGCACAGCAATATATATTTTTTTTAATCTTTGTCCAATTGGAAGGCATCACGCAGCTTTAAATATAAAACTATCGCTGCTGGTGTTCGTCTACAAAAGCCTGCATACTGGCGTCTGCGATGTCGCTGGTGGCAGATATTGAGATGCATCTTATTTGGCCTTTAATCAGGACACAAGGTCATTTCCACAAGGGACATTGTGGACGTGAATGCGGTCGTTGTCCTCATCGTTTCGTCCGAGAGAGGTTATGACTTCCCCCACGGGGGGGAAACGGGGCTGATTGAGTTTGTGTTATCTTCTTGTTTAAAGTTGAGGCCAAAGGTGAAAACGCTGCGTATAACTCACTTGCACTCTGTCAGTATTTCGGATGATATTATAGGACTGATGTGGGAAACGTCAGGAGTGTTACTCGATTAGACGATGAGAGTTCATCTCGGTCCGTTTGTTGTTTTGCTGATAAATGGACAGTTGCAGCTCAGGATCAATGGATGGATATTCAATTTCAGGTCCAAGCTGATGAGCTTCGGTTTGTACAACTCTTTATTATTATTGATGCCTTATAATTGCCATTTTAATTGACAAATATTTCTCCCTGATCAATTTTCCCCGCTTAAGATATTGCGTATGGAACGCTTTCACAGTTTGATCCTCTCAGATATATGATTACACGCATGAACAAAATCCTTAAGTTAAATATAACTCCGTCTGTTTATACACCTGCACAGATCAGTCACAGGCAGGTTATAAAGAACTTTTCAGTGTTTTGTATAAAACTCAACAAAAGACTTGTTGAACCTGAGAATGAAAAAAAGATGATATGTGAATAAAAATTAATATTTAACCTTCTTTGTTATCACATTTTGTGGATCAATAACTGTTTATATGCTAATTATGAACAGGATCACAGGATTTCATTCACAATTTTTTAGATAAATTACCTGAAAATCTCCTCATATGTCCGTACAACTACACGTGTATAAAGAGTTTATCACGTTTTTATTGCTTCACTGGTTCTAAATATGAAGTCGCGAGGTTTTGAAATACAGCGTCATCACAGGCACTGTCACTTTGTGTGCGTGTCTGAATGTGGACAGGACACGTTCGAACACGACATGTCAGTGTGAGCGCAGTGTTTGTACAGTATACACAGGGGTGTAGCAGCAAATTCTGGGGCCCCATACATACGCTGTGTGTCTGTGGGCCCCCCCGCAGCTATGATGCTGATTAATTTATGATACTGTGTATGTGTTCTAATATTAACTAGCTAATTAACTCCTACTTTATTCATGTAGTAAAAATTACAGTTAGCTAGCTAGCAGCCTTTAATATATATATATATATATATATATATATATATATATATATATATATATATATACACACGATGCTATTAATAGGCACTGAGTTGAGAAGTGAAACTCCTCGGTGAGCATCATTAATCCACTCCAGACTGAAGATTTGTTCTCCTCAGATTAGACTCCCAGTCTCCCACTCACTCACACTCACACACGACTGCCAGTAGAGTTACGGCATTCATTTTTTGTTGAAAATAATTGTACTGTACATCGCCGTGATTAAGATTTAATGTGAAACCCCCCGCGCTCGCCTCAGCAGGACAAAACAAACACCAAGAATTATTAGCGCGCGGTCGCGCGCGCACACACACCGCTGCTATTTTGGCCCCTGATCGGGATGCGCCGCGCGCGATGATGAATGTGTCCACGCAGGTGAAATACAAGCTGCTAAACCGAGAGGATCGCAGCCGAGGTGCAGACGCAGTCGGCGCTCGCTGGAACGGCTTTGGATTGTTTCTAAGCCAGCCGTTAAATCATTATTATTGCCCGCTATTTTTTTTCCACACAAGATTTAAATTGAAGTTTCTCCACTTGGAAGACGTCCTCCCCCCCCCCCCCCCTCCTTCCCAACTGAAGTATTCAAATCATGATAATGTGCAGGAAGTTCCAAAGTAAAACCATTAGCCAGATGGCTAAACCTGTCTTTTGTTAGAGCTGTGCTGATGTCACAGGCTTTAGGGGGGGGGGGGGGGGGGGGGGCCTCATTTCTTATGAAATGCAGGATAGTTATCGGAAAAATATAATGATCACATCTCACCAGATTATTCTGTATCTCTTTAATAAATATGAAAAGTTCAAAAACAAAGACGTGACAGACTTTTAAACAGCCAGGCCGCTGGGGGGGGGGGGGGGGGGGGGGGGGGGGGGGGGGGGGCAATGACATTTAATGAGCTATTTACTCTTTATGATTTATTTTCTTTGTGTCCGACACGTTCATACTTTTCCTCTCATACACTTTCTTTTGACTTATGTCATTGAGATATTTTAACGTAGAGGAAAACAGGACAAATTGAAATAGTGGGGGGAAAAAAAAGAAGAAGAAGAAAAAAAAAGAAACCTGGGGAGGGGGGAGCATAAATATCGAGGGAGTGAAAACACTAAGCGAGGTCTTGGCCCGATCCGTGTCCATAACTTACCCGTGTCGCGGTGGTGCATAAATATTAAGGGGAAAAAAAGGTTCACACTCCGTCGCGAACCATGAACAATGGATCCATGGAGAGAGAAGAAGAAACAAACCTCTTGCGTCCTCTGACCGTCGGACCCTTTGTGTCTGCGCCTTATTTTATATTTTCCAAATCAGCATCGAGACAGACTCGGGCTCTCAAGAGAACAGATGAACCATTTTTTTTCTTCTGTACCGAGCGAAAAATCTCAAGGGGGTTCGTTTATTCCCTCGTCCGTGCAGTTACAGTAATCAATATCTAAACTGTTGACCATCACCAACATACATTTTATAACAGATTTGTGTGACGCTTCCAGCTTTTCCACAGCAACTTAGCACACGAGTTCCACTCTCCTCCCCGTCTCCTTCAACACCCCGTGGCTCTGCATTAATACAAATCACAAGAGCACAGGCGGACCCAGCCCTCCGCCCAGTCACTTCCTCTATGAGTTTATTTCCTGCCGCAGAGCCATTTTAATAAATTTCCTCCGGTGCGTTTTAACGTTTTCACGCTAAGTGTGTGTGACTGCGACTGAGCGCCCGGCGCGCCAACCCGGTGTTAACAACAACAACAACAAAAGAAGAACTTTTGAAAGTTATTCTACGCCTGCTGTGCAGTTTTATGTCTTCGGCGCGTTCCAGATGTGGACTCACGAGTCTCAGGCGAACACTTTGCAACGGGGGATTCTGGCTTCTCTTCTCATGTTTGTGAGAAACTGTGCTCACCCGAGAAAAAACTGTTTCACACACACACACACACACACTCCACCAAGCCTTAACCATCCTGTAGCTGCAATATATTGAGAGAGTATACAGTTAAAAAGATGTACTTTCAATATCAGTGTTCCATATTTTCTACATTGAAGAACAAGGCAAGAAATGTTTCCCCAAATATTTGGTGAAAATTATCTAAAGGATTTATTTTGCCTTCATATGAATGTGAATGCGTGGAGATTGATATTTGAGATATTTTAATGATTACATGTAGATGTATTCCGCATCGTACCAACCTTTAAAGGTGTTTTTTGGTGTATCCCCAAAGTATTTTGAGTGCATTGTAATCTGTATTCAGATTTCAATGCACTTTAATGTCAAGTGTGAACAAGGCATTAGTACAGAGCCCCCCTATAGGCTCAGGTGAGAAAAAAATGAAGAGCCATCCGTACCCACGGTTTACTAATCCGTACCCACAGTTTTGCATCTACCCGCTTCTTTCTTCAGCAAACAAGGAATTAATTTTGCGAAACATTTCTCAGCGATTGCATTTGTACATCCACACACAATGAATGCTGTGAATCTCAACATAGCATTAAATCTACCCTTAAATAGATACATTGGATTTACTAGGCGGATCGATCGCCGGTAATGGATGTCGTGCTCGCTGGAGAAAGAAGTGGAAAAGCAAAACTGTGTGTACAGATTAGAAAAACTGTGGATATGGATTACAAGCTCTGTGGGTACGGATTACAAGCTCTGTGGGTACGGATTACAAGATCTTGGGGTACGGATTACAAAAACTGTGGGTACGGATTACAAAATCTGTGGGTACGTTTTACAAAATCTGTGGGTACGGATTACAATTAAACCTTGGGTATGGATTACACATGGCTCTCTTTTTCTCACCTGAGCCTAGGGGGGCTCCGTAGAACAGGAAACGCCAATCTGCATTTTCTAACCGACTCTCCCAACGTGTCTTTTAAAACAACAAAACAGAGCAATCTATTTTTTTTAAAAGCTACTTGAGCAAATCCGTCAACTTTGCGTCCCATTTTATTTATTTTTTGCTTCCCCTGGCTCGACAGTCTGTGTGCAGTGGCACATGGCGCACCCCTCCGTGACCACATCCGCCGTAAGCAGCCGGCGAGATGAAACGATATGGAGATTATCCGGACAAAAAAAGCGCCTCCCAGCTTGTCACGGGATGCAGACCGTATTGTACATCCACATGTATTGAACACAAACCTGTCACCGTCCGTGACAGCCCCATTCATCACACACAAAGCCAATCCTGTCAGCGGCACAATGCGTCCTATCGGTCCCCCCTCCCTCCCCCCCTTCTAAGTGACAGCGCTGAAATGAACATTAGGACGCCTGGGTATATATTCAAATGATTTGGAGTTTTTTTTCTTTCTTTCTCTGCCTTCCAATGAAGCCAATTTCCAGAAGCTAATAAACCTGGGAATTATTTCACCTCAGACGAGGGATGGGCTTTTTGCACGCTGACACATCATGAGGTCCCATGGGGGCGGCTGCCATGGAAGTTGGCCAATCTGTTATTTCAGATCAAAAGGATTATCAGCAGGGAAAGTTTGACGTACAAAAAAAATTAAATCAACGCAATCATTATGTTATATTATATTCTAAGTAATGGTTTTACATTTTTCATTGTACTTTGCTCTTTACGTTGACTTGATGCTACTTACGACATCTCTCCAGGTATAATGCACCAGCACTCATGTAAATGAGTTATTCTGTGTCTAGTCGTTCGATGAACTTCTATTTTATTCCTTTTTATAATTTTCCTATTCTATTGTATTTGATTGTATTCTGATTCAAACCTTAATTCATTCTGTCTTTGGGCTGCTGTAAAGGATTATCTTATCTGATCATATGGTATTGTATCTTATGTTATCGTATCTTATGGTATCTTATGGTATGGTATGGTATCTTATCGTATCTTATCGTATCTTATGGTATGGTATGGTATCTTATCGTATCTTATCGTATCTTATGGTATGGTATGGTATGGTATCTTATCTTATCTCTATATGACGTCCAACCGGGCAAGTTTGCCTGCAAGTTGTAGCTCTGGACATTTTTCCCAAAACTTTTCCTTCCGACGCCCAAGTGAAATTTCTGGACAATGTCAGAGTGAGAATGCCATGTGAGAATACAGCAGGAACATCTCCGGAAGATCCACGGCGAGCGAGAGGGCGCTCTGCCCAGGCTAGCTGATCCTAGACGATGGAAATCATAGTGATGAATGGATCTTTGAATTGCTTTGTTGCAAGTCACCCCTGACATTTACATATGTTGACCTCCAACCAGTGCCCTGTCGACTGTGGCTTAACTTAACCAACGAGGTTGACTTCTAACTCCAGAGCAGCTCTATGACTGAGAATATATGACTACAAGTCCCATCTGCAGTCTGTGCCAGTGAAACACACTCTGTCCCGTTGGCAGTTGTATCGTCTACTGCACGGGTGTGAAATTCGGAATACGCTCGTCCATGTGTCCGTGTTCGCATGTGAGCCGCTTGCTTGTGTTCAGGGGGTTTGTGTGTGTTTGCGTCCTGAGTCAGCAGAGTCTCAGTAATTGCCCACAGATCCAGAGGCAGAGGGGCCCGGCGGTGCTGACAGGGGGAGCATCATTTCCCGAGTGTTCCCGGGCACCGCAGACTGCAATAACGCTGCTCAACAGGCCCATCAAGTTGATCCACATCACGTCTCCACACAATTGCAAACACCTAACCTATTTATGCCGTAAAACAACAGCGGCAAGCTAATAACACGACTCATTGCCGTGTGCGGATGTAATCCAATGAAGTGCCTTCTTAAATAATGTCTCTTGTACTGTACACGATATTGGGGGAAAGAAAACACTGGCCCTAATATGTCTTTGATGAACATAATGAGACTTTTCAATAACACATTCATAAAGAATGTATGAATTCAGGCAGAACTCGGGACATCGGCGCCGACAAGGTCTGCTGCGGTGCTCGCTTTCACTTTGCGTCACTGTCCCGCGAAGCCGGAACCGTCCAAAAACGTCTGAGCGCCGCCGGTATCGACGGAGAATCGCAAACCTCATCACACGGGCTGATCTGACGGCTCATTGACATTTGAACATCAGCTGCTGTTTGTCTCGAAGCTGTCACGCCTCCTGGGAACTGACAGACAGGTCCATCAGCCGAGTGGCACTTCATTGGATAACGTCTGGACGATGACTGTTGTTATTTCATGTGCTGATATTAAGATAATCTCGTTTTATAAGGTGCAAAACCACTTTTAGAAAACTCAAAAATGTTGTAAATTTTGGTCATATACATGGCAAGCATTATCTCCCGCAGAATATTATACCCTGCTGATTCAACATCTACCCTCCATTAATTCGCTACTAAAACGACAAATTTTCAAAGTTTTCACCTGAAAAATATAAGGAAATCATTGAAATGTAGCAGAGAATAGTTGAAAATGTATGAGTTGCATCAATTTTGGATGCCAGATTAAATTTTTAAGGGTCATTCTGGTTTATTAAAAGCTACATGAGTCTTTTCTATCTGCAGAAATAACATTTTTTATCAAATGAATCGCTAATATAGAGTGAAGCGGCAACATTTCTACAGAAATGTCAGATAGAGCAAGAAAAAAAACATCACTTTATTGTGAAGGGAATAAAGGTTATTAGTTAAATTAGCTGCTGTAAACATCCATCCACGTTTCAGACTCACTAAATCCATTTTCTTTTTCAATAAGGAGACATATTTTAGGTACATTCATTTTCAGATTTACATCAAAATCAATTGCTCTCCATCAAGCGGCTGAATCAAGTGCAATGACCCTCAAACTTGAATATCCTTGTTTTATTTTTGTATATATATTTTGTAAATACACGTTTAATTATGTTACCGTAGATTTATCTTATTTTTATTGTTAGTCATTGTTATCTTTTATTACTAACTTAACTAACTTAAAAAACATGGTTCTTTTTACACGTTTACTCTCATATCTCGATCCCTCTATTGCGACAAAAGACGACACAGAAGTTCCCAAAAATTGAGAATAGTTCAAATTGACTGGGTTGCATCTAATCCATTTCGAAGTAGTTTAAAGATTTTAAAGATTCCAGCTTAAAATAAAAGGGAAAATCAATAAAGTTGAGCAGCTTCAACCTGGGCTCACCTCACAAACACTTCCACGAAGCTACTGGAGTGAGCTCATTTGGAAGTCAGCACACTTTTCCCCGGTGAATACACCCCCCCCCCCCCCCCCCCCCCCCCCCCCCCCCCCCCCCCCCCCCCCAACACCCCTTGTGCCTTTTATTTTTAATTAACCTCTCAAAGATACTCTGTTGTTGCTTCCTGTGTCTGTGCGAGCGAGGTTAATGATTCCACGGGTCCAGGGAGACGCAGCGGAGGGACAGATCAATGCACCTCAATTCCCCCTCGCCCCGTGTTCAGTCTCAGTTGCCGGACCACAGTGAAAAGGAGCAGGGGGCCGATACTGATTGTGTGTTGCCGCGGACACCTCTTCCCTCTTGACACGGGCGGCAATCTGCATGTCTGCGGACGGACAAGCGCACAAACACGTACGCGGCTAACTCGCACCAACATCCACACTTAAAACGTTTTAAATACCCGCGGAGGCACGGAGACAGATGCACTCGGCGTCTAAATAGCCTACTTGGATCAAGACGTGACCCGAAGTCCAACCTGAGTGAATTCCAGCAAAGCAACGGCCGCCGCTCGAGTGAAACCATATATTGCGGTTGTGTTATATGTAGAAATGAGATGACAAATGTGAAAATGTAGGTCACTGAACGTACAAAAAATGTTTTGGTTTCCCTCAACAGAAAACACGATAGATTCACGTTTTATTCACTCTTTCACAACTTAACATCTAAATGAAACATTAGATGAGACAACATCCTCATAACGTGATTGGAGATTACCTCGTCATACAGCATTTAAAGTAATGGCTTTTCATGGACTCATATAGTCCTTTTTGCCAAACGGACACTTCCGCATTGGATTCACTTTCTAGATCCGGGGTCTGCATCCATTTTTGTATACAGTTCTGTTGTCCTGGAGACAGAATAATATATACTCTTTAAGTATATATACACATATATTTATACACAAATTACACATTTGTGTTACCAAGACTACACTAACTGTTTGTCATGTTAACAACAAGAAAAGTACAATGTATTTCAACCGGACCGAATGTGATAATCAGTTGTAAGTAAATTATAAGCACAATCCATTTCGTCTATTGTTGTTGTTGTTTTAAATAACCGCAGCTTTAAACACTCTGCGCTCCTTTAATGGAGGGTAAAGAAAACAGGCCCTAATTAATTGCGAATCTGTCAATACTGAGTTGAAAAGCGCGAGGTTGCGTTTACTCATTTACACGTCCAGCGGAGGATCATTGACTTTGCGTCGGCGTGGATGTTTATTTTTAAATGATATTGATCCAAAGGGTAATAATGATCCACCTCTGGGAAACCATTGCATCGAGAAGTCACACCGATGAGGAGTTGTGCTGCTTTTTCTTTCTTTCTTTTCTTGAATGTCTGGGTAAATTATGACAACCAGCAAATGCATAAGTGGGAGTAGCACTTCAGATGATGATGTGTTGTGCTGCAATTTTGTTTTTTGGGGAATTTCATACATTCCCAGGATGAGATAGTGGGGATGGCTGCGGCTCGTTGCAGGATCCACTGAGGCTGGCAATTTTTTTTCAGGACTTAGTAGCTTTGTATATATTTGATGCTCGGTTCAGATCTGGGCCGACTGGCCAGGTGTTGCCACGTGTAAAATTTCAAATTAAAAACGATTGAGAATTGAGAAATGTTATGCCTCAATATCTCCCCCCAAAAAAAATAAATAACTGAACACACATGGAAACTAACAATTTCAAGGCTGGAAAAAGGTCTGGATCTCTGCTGCGTCTCCCCTCGGACGCGAATAACCGTGAAGCATTATGAAACAGTGTGTGATAGAGCCGTTAGAGCAGCAGAACTACGTTGGCCGGCTGACAGGAGGACGGGCCGCTCCCCGCTGAGTTCATCTCAGCGTGTCTCCGCGACTATCTGTGAAACACTTACTCTTCCACTCACAATAACCCCTTCCTTCTCTCTGCGCTCGTCCCTCGTCCTTGATATGTAACAGAACTCGGGAGGGAAGACGGAGTTGATAATCAGAGCCGGGCCTCCTCCCCCATTGCGTCTCTCCATCAAGCGATTGCTAGCAGAACCGTCGGCACGATGACCCCCCCCCCCCCCCTGCCCCGCTTGTGAACACTTTGGAAACATCAAAACTGACCAACCGTCGGGAGCCGGTGCACTAAAAACAGCAGTGCGGCAGGTATGCGGCGCTTTGGCCTGGGCTCTGAACTGACCCCACGCTGGGCTCTGTTCACATTTGGATGTCTCTATCTGTGGAAAATTCAACGACCCCCCCCATCCCCACCTCAACCTCCCATCCCCACTCCCCCGCCTCCCGCTAGCGTGGAGCTGGCAGCCCGGACGCATCAATCACCGCACGCCGGGGAGATGACATCATGGCGCATTGGCAGGGCTATCTAAGCAGGGACGGGGAGTTTTTTCGGAGGGCTAACGGAGATAAATAGAACTCCTCCCGATCCCATCCCGCTCCATGAGAAACCTCGTCTTTATCAGGGCCCGACGACGACAAGCCGCCTGACTTGCGTCCTCGGTTTTTTTGGCCCCGCTCTCCACTTTTCTTGCCCCTGCCCCCATATATGGCGGTCTGACATTCATTTTCATCAGCAACAAACTTTGTTGTTCTGTGTTTTGCCCTGCAGCTCTCGTTTGGTGACACGAACTCAGAAGGCCCACCGAGAGGATCAACAAACCCCTCTTCGAACACTTCTTATCCAAAACGTAATATCACAGCTCAGTTAGAAGCTTCTAGGATTTATTGAAGGCAGAAGAGGTATTACGGAGTCGAGACGTAGTGCAGATACTTGCCAGTGTGCATCACAAACCAATATGGAATTATGTTCACGTGAAAATGAACAACAATTATCATCAACTGCTTGCTTTTCGATGAACTCCGTTTGTGTGCAGAACTGCTGATGTGGTCAACCAGGTTATTCCTTTACCTGCTCTTCTGTTATTTTAATTTT
The DNA here is from genome assembly GCF_022379125.1 of Scophthalmus maximus. Classification (NCBI taxonomy): domain Eukaryota; kingdom Metazoa; phylum Chordata; class Actinopteri; order Pleuronectiformes; family Scophthalmidae; genus Scophthalmus; species Scophthalmus maximus. The sequence continues at coordinate 21,896,308 of NC_061523.1, read as the reverse complement.
GCACACTCTCCGGAGCATTTTTGATCTCGCTAATCTGAAGTAACGGTACAACACACCTCTCCTCCTGAGCACTCTCCTGCGAGCGTTGACTGACAGAGGCGAAACTGATACGGGAGAGAAAATCTGGTTCTGCTTTCGCCCCTCGTCTCTCTTTTGGCCCGCGAGAGCCAATAAATCCCACATCCAGAGCTATTAGATTGACAGAGCCGAGCGCCGTTTGATGTTCAGATGTCTGAGAGCGGCCCCGGCGCATTCCAGGGGCCAAATGCAGTTTGGCTGTCATCGGCATGCCCCGACTGTTTTGGACAATCGGTGCCGTGCAATGTCAATTATCCATGCCTTTGACAATTATGTGTCCGCGATAATGCTTATCTTTTTCACCTTTTCACCTGCGTGCGGGATAAGAAAAAAAGGCTGCGAGGCTCGCACCGTCGCCATGGTGAAGATACTACACAGCAACCTCAACCTCGCGCTCAGTCGCACGACTCGCTGGGAAGACATTTGCGAGATAAATCCTCAGGAGAAGCTAAACGTTGAGCGTAACAGAAAGAAGGGAAGAAATTCTGCTAATCTCTCAGGCTGATAAAAGATCTAAAAATACACTGCTAATGATGTAAATGGGTTTTGGCGGAAAGCCTTCGCGACTACAGAGGTCGAACAAAAGCATGACAAAGAATCCCCCGAAATCAAGGAGAGCAATCAAGAAAAGATAAATCCTCGCAAGATCGCAGTCGGGACAGCGCAAGTTATTACATTTACAGTGCAGGGTTTGATAAGAGAAAACAAATGGAAGAATTTTTGTGAGCGTTCTGCTGTAAGTCATACTACATCCAGCCTGGACAAAAGATGTAAACGGTTATGTCTCATGAACAAAAGAGGAGGGAAGACGTTGTGTCGTCGAAAGGTGGGAAGCTTAATTCTCATGCTCCCAACTCCTCGCTCGAGCCGGACAGCAGTCGGGATAATAAATTACCCTCTCAAGTACACCGTTGAGGTTTTAAGCACAGGGATGAGGCCGAGGGAAAAGGGAAAATCGCGTGACCCCGGCGACCTACAAACTCTTAACCCCTGGCCCAAGTCCCGGGCGCCTCCCCGAGAGCTCTCGGAAAAGCCCGGGGCAAACATCACATTTGGACTTTTGTCTCCGTGACCTTTACGCGCGCTGTCACTCCGGGTTGTGGCTATTCCGTCTTCACTTCAATACACCTTCGGGGAGGAGAGAGATGAGAGCCACGGAGGATGGATAGTCTTGGTGATTAAAATTAAACACACACCGCCTGCAGGAATTTTCTTTGCCGATTCCCATTATTTTTCCGCATTATTTTCTTCCTCTCCTCCCTTCCCGCTCCTCCGCATAGACGCCGAGGATGCGAACGAGTGAGGGACACGCTGACACGAGGGTGCTAAGTGGATTTGAGTTATGGGCAGTTGGGCGATGTGTTTGTTTAACCATCTGGTAGCGACTCCCTCTGTTTTGTGATGGAGTGCCTGTGGAAGGAAGGAGTCCAGTCCCTATATATGGATGCATACACACACACACACACACAGCGCCGATTTGATGGGGTCGAGCTGAAAGGGAAGGAGCCGACCTGATTGATGCACCTCTGATGAGCTCATTTTCCAAAATGCTACATTTTTTGGTGGATGAATAACCTGTAATTTCCTTGAAAATCAAATAAATCCTGGAGCATCCTTGAAATGAGAGTTGATCCGTCTGCCGTTTACTTTTTCCAGCAATGCTTTGTTTCCATTTGGTAATACATTTACTGAATGAGCCTCACCGAGATGTCAACCCCCCCTGACGCGAGCCCCCTTCAACAACAGAGGCATACACTACACACTGCGTACCTCACAGACATTATATATTCCCAAACCAGCGTGTTTCCTCTAATGTCTGTGTCTAAGAATCCCTGTTATCATCGTCTGAGGTTCTTCTTCGTGTTGAATCTGGTGTGTTGCGGGGGCGACTTCACGCGGCCGGCCCTCGCTTTGTGCGCGAGGCATTGTTCATCTTCGGCAATTACAACGTGAGGTGGCAGTAACCGAATTAGGCGCCTCTTATTGAAGCGGTGACACGGAGTTCTGAAGTAATTACGCCGCCTTTTAATAACGCGCCCGGCGAATTCACTTTTTTAATCTCAGCATCCTGAATTATTAAGCAGCTGTTTCCACCCTTCGGTCTAGATCACTTCCTCTCTGCCTCCGACTGCCGAGCACTAGCAGACAGGGATATGGCGGTCTCAGTACTGATCCTTCAAATTTTTACTTCCTATCTACATGGTAGAAATTGAGAAATTCTAGCATTGTAACCATAAGTGTAGATTTCTGAGAGAGAATAATTGTAATTTGACATTAAATTGGATTTAACTTATAATTTTCTATTATGTCTGAGTCCAACACCTTTTACTTTTCACTAGCACACTATTTTACCGCACAGCAGATACACGTATGAATATGTGACATGAGGTTATTCCCAAAAATCTGCAATTGAAATGCAACCTTCTGCAGAGGGGGAAGGTCAACAGTGGGTTCAAGAGCAAATACGTTCTGCTGCCTCAGGCATCATTTTGGCTGGAAATGGTTTGAGAATCCGTCGACAGAGTCGAGCAGTGCAGTTTTCCATAAACAACAAACTCAAATGTCAAAGACGACACATGGGTAGGTCAAATTTGAATAGATATGGAGGCATATAATTTCATTCAATTCATGAATAATCTTGAAGAGTAGAAATCAATCCAACTGTAGATTTATGTTAGTCAAATTGCAAGTCATTCATCTATAGATCTAGATGTTAGAACCTGGGAATACTGGTGCAAAAGGTTCTTCATAATAGATGCGCAATAATGTCAATGTTGCCTGACACTATTGACGGGGCCGTTTTAACATTCAAGCTAACATTTCCCCTTTACAGCAAACTTTAAAGTAATCTATGAATAAGCTACAACTGGATGTTCTGCAAACATAGTCGCCTTAGTTCTGCCCACTTTTTTAAACAAGGCTGAATCCATATTACTACGTTTCCGGTTTTAAATGCACCGCTGTTGCCACGTTTGCGCCTGCCGTCCTCACCTCTCCAAAAACGTTCGAGCATCTAAAACTGCGGAGTTCAGAAACGCTGCTGGTCCCATTTTAGTTGGAGAAAAGCAATCTGGACGGGCGAAAACAAAGATGGAAATAGTTCCACATCGTCGCCAGTCCACGAAAAGAGCTCTTCATTTTTCTTATCCTTGTTGATTCTTGTATTTTCTGTGCATGAGCAACTGCAGAGTTGACAATCTGCTTCCTGTTTAAACCGGCATGCCCAGTGTACCTGAATGGTCACGTGACATCCGTCTTCAGGTGTGCCAGTACGGGCGGGGATTAATACTGATATGGAGCGACCTCATAACGCTTTTTGCCCTCACAGGGCGTTTTTTCTCACAGAAAGTTGCTCGTCGCTGGGAAGCAGAGAACTTGTGTAACCATTTCGTTAGCGTGCTTTTCTGCTCAACCTTCGCAACGGTGATGTCAGAGTCAAAGACTGCAAAGTCTCAAAAAAACCACCAAAACCAATTTAATGTTCACTGTTTTGTTCCAGCGGAAAAAAAAAAAAAAAAACGAGAAAGAAAACAGGCCAGTGGGCAGAGCCGTACTCTTCCCTTTTCACTTTCCAGTAACATTAAAGTGACAGAAAAAAGCTAATAAAACTGCATCATGTCTACAGAGAGAGAGAGAGCAGCAAGCAAGTTAGTGTTGGCAATCACGCAGCATCGACCCTTCGGTGAAGTCCCAGAGTTTGGATCGATAAAAGTCATTCCCTAACGGGGCTGCAGATGGAAGTTGAAAAATCCCGATTTTCGGCTTTAGCACCTCATTCCGTTCTTCACCTCCCCCGTCTTGGAGAAATGTCAGGAGAACAATAAATGTATAAAAGGTCAGCGGCGTACTAACGGACCGTTCCAAGCTTTCATTACATTTGCCGTTGGCTGTAGCAGAGGCGCTTGGGCAGCCGCGCTGACATTTGGTTTGTTTTTACACCATGTTGAGTCTCACACAGTCGCAGCTCCTAATAATGTCAGGGGGAAAGATTCCCGGGGCAGCCCGGTCGTGTTTATTGCTACCGTGCGGGGGCAGAAATAGGGTTACGACTCATATCACAAGACTACCATCGACACCGCAATCAATACCCAAGGTTACGTTCCGCCTTCAAAGTCAGAGGAAATACCTCTCTCCTGGCTTAGATCTCTACTTTCCTTTCCCATTCACGGTGATCGGTGCACTGTTGGGCGAAATTTTGCGGCGTTCACCGCGCCGCTCGGCGTAAATAGGAATTGGCGTAAATGCTCGGCGACTTGGCAGTTTAACTCAGACGACGCGTGCACTCGGGCGCTTCCGGCGTTTTCGGTGGCCTGCTTCTCTTTATTTTGGGTAAAGGACGGAGACAGAAGGTGCTGAGTTTCAATCAGGGGGAACTGGCCTCTGCGCAACGCTAGTGAGTGTTTTGCCACTCGCCGTGACAAAATCGATTCGGAGTGATTTGTGCTCCGACACTTTAGGAGCAGGAAAAGTATAAGAATCAGATGCACGCCTGAACATGAAGACATCCATGTGGTGAGGAGAAAGAACGGGGGGGGGGGGGGGGGAGATGTTCTCCCGCAATTCATCACTCCTACTGTGACCATATGAAGACATCAAACCCTACCGAGGCTGAAATCTCCACACTGGGTCAGCAGCGATTTGATGCTCGAGAAGAAAGAAAGACAGCACGGAACCACGATGACAGATGAGATGATGTACACGTCCAACCCTTTGAGCTCGTCACACTCCATAAATTGAGCTCAAGTTATGTTTTCACGTGCAAACCCCCGCCGCTCGCCCACTGTTCCGCTCGGGTCTGTTTCCATATCAACCCCCCGAGAATCCAAGGGAGAAGAAACAAACGGCACAAACACTTCTTCCTCCTTCAACGGCCGCAATTCCGACCTGGAGATAATTTTCTTTCTGCGCCACGCTTCACCAGCTGATCAAGTGACTGCATCAAACCGCGGCGCCGGTTAATAAAGTTTGGGTTGCAAGCGTGTAAATTGTCAATTTGCCTCGGCCCGGGCCACTCAAGGGGGGAGGGGGGGGAAATGAAACACAGTCGGGTGACTCACTTGACACTCCTTCCAGGTCAGAGGTTAATGAATGATTATTTCTCTCTCCCAGCAGGCGCCGCCCGCTCTCCCGTGGCCAGGAGGGTGAAAGAAACTCAATTTAGGCAAAGATAAATCCCAGGGAGATAATTTGCCGTGATTTAATCAGCAGCGAACTGATTGCTGCCGACAAGGAAAACATAAGTGAGAGGAATTGGTTTATTGATCCCCCCCCCTACTTAAAAAACAACAACACACTGACTTGCAAAAGGATCCAGTGGGTGTTAATCCATAGAAAGTGGTTCAATGGCCAGTAATTACTGAGCATTATCAGTGAAGGGTTCGGGTCGGTGGAACTGTGAAGGATTCACTGCGTTAAACGCGGTGGATTAACAGGACTGGTTGTGATTATATGTTCAAAAAACAGGGATTAGGCAGTGACGCCGACAGTGTTGTTGAAAAATAAGAAAAGCAGCATTTAATGTGGTTCCTTTTTAATCCCGGTGATGCAACATCTTTGAAACACATTACTGTGTGAAACTGTCTGTGTGAGTGTGTGTGTGTGTGTGTGTGTGTGTGTGTGCGACCTGAACCCGAATCTCTCCGCCCTGACTCCTGACCCAGAAACGTGCTCACGGGGAACTGGCGAAAGCGAACAGAGAGGAGGAGACAGGGTTCCGGGATAGATTTGATTTCATTCCGCAGGGCCAGGTGTGGGGCTTTGTACTCGCCACGAACCGCACAGGCGCTCCGGGCCTTCCCGTCCAACGTCCAGCGTATTATTTATTCCCAATGCTTGGGGACAATGTAACGGCCAATACCTAAATCAGATACCACCACGCGGCGTTCTGCAAAAAACGTGATGCCTGAATTGCAACAGCATCTAGTGCTTTTGAGTTTTGTATGAGGTGCAGAACGTCTAATTGATGTGTATGACAAAGATAAGGACTTGGCATAAAACAATGACCACTCTGTCAAGTTTTGAGGGGAAAAAAAGTCACAATAAAGTCACAATTCCTTTCAGACCAAAACCCAGTTTTTTTGCATTCACCCATCTTTAACTCGGCTTTCTTTCCTAATCTTGTCCAGCTGTCCTGGCAGATTGTAGCTGCCTCAGAGCATAGGAGGCTAATGCTAACTACGTTTGTTCCCCTGTGAAGCCTGTCGAGGTTGAATCCGAGGGAGTTTACGCTGCTCTCAGTTTCTCATGTGCTGACGATCACAAACTCATACATGGACTGCAAGCGGCTGTGAAGAGGGAGACAAGCAAACGAAACCCCGCTGAAGTCTGAAATCTGCAGCACAACTCGTGTTCTGCTTGAAAACCTCGCTTCCTTTCACAAATTTGATCCTTTTGGGCGAATCTTTTTGTTTGGTTATTATTGAACTTCCATAGAAAGGAGTTTCCTGTATTACCATGACGGTAGTGGCACTCCCATTTGGGGTCAAATAGAATTTGCTGGGAAAATCTGTTGAGTGTTCGTGTAAACTGGCGGTAGCAGCAGATGGTTGTGAGATTTATCACATCACTATGTTTCGTGTTTGTGTCAGGTACAGTCGGTGATTAATCACAGATAAGCTAAGCTAATCGACGTCTGAATGCTTCCGTGTACTTGTCAAGATTCACCGCGTCGAAGCGTTCCGGTGAACCCCTCCACACCTGGCGCTGACTGGGGCTGAACGGATGAATCGGAGACACGAAGAAGTAGCGTGATCCAAAGGTGTCTTGATCTTTCCTTTCAGAAGCAGTCTTGTATTTGTCATTTGAATATGCCGCACACTGACCTCTGACCGACCCTACTTGGCTTTCTGCTCCACTGATTTGAAAGTTTCCCCCTGACGCCTTCTCTGGTCCATCAAAATGAATTCAGGTTTTTCATGTAGTGAGCGGATTCATACTGGTTACGAAAAAACAAGACGTGTTCTCATGCAGGATGTGAAGTTTGACACCGTGATATCAGCGGCTGCTCACGGACTCTGAAACAAAGCCACATTCACTCACACCTAGAAACCTAGCCACCCACTCCAAAATATTCCGCAGCGAACTCAACTCTGCGGCGGCTCAACATTTGCCTGAACCGGCGTCGGGGGACTTCATTTCTCACGCCGGTGGTGGACAGTCGTCCGGTGGGTTAATGGCTCACTGAAGACCTGAATCAGACCCAGATGAAAGCGACCAAAAGGGCCCTCATTTTTCCCCATTAATCATCCTTGTTTTCTTTAAGGTGATCTTTTCACCCCGTTTTTAAGTACCTGTCTCTTTTCTAGAAGGGGGCTCGTCCAGGGTCTAAGGGGCCAACCGGAGGCCTGTCCAATCTCCCCCTGTTCCCTCCTCCTAAAGCAGTCCCCGGAGCTCAGAATCAGGCCCCCAGGTTTAATGGCTTTTGTAATGGCAAATTATAAGCCGCTACAAGGGCAAGATTAATTGAAGGGTGGTCTCGGGCCGTTGCTTGGCTCGGGCTACAGCGTAACTTGAGACATTAGCATCGCACTAAAAAATGCGGTCGGCTGTCCCGTCCGACCAAAGGCAATCGCGGACTTATGAACTCTTGTGACATGACGTTTCGCCGAGGCCCATATTTTGGTTGCCCGGAGGGGGCCCGTCTGACTTTAAGAAAATCATTATCATTTGTAAACTTAACCAATTGTTTTGTCAGATTTTTCAGCGCCGCCATCATTCCTGCGCTAATAGATTGGCTGTGAGTCAGTGGCCGCTTACTTCACTCCCAGGATATGTGGTCACAATGCTCGGTATTATAATTTGCTCAAAGAAAACACTAAAAGCTAAAGATCCCAATCATCTCTATCGCAGCGCGAGCGGTGATTCAGATTGCAATGTATGGGGAGGAAAAAGGAAAAACAGCCCCAGCCTCAATTTGTCAGAATAACCGCAACGGGTCCCGAGACTGTTCTCATTAGTCTCACCGGGATACGAAACACAGCTCGTGCTCTGAGTAGAGCAACAAAGAGAACAAGGCTGGAGCATTCAAGTGGATGCTGATTCCTAACGTTACACTAGGAGCGGCCCAGCGCTGCTTTTATTTTCCTTCCTTCCTTCTTTTTCTTACATGTTTCACTTGGACCGGGATTTCGTAAAGGTCTCCGAAACCACAAGTTTAATGAGTTTATTATCTTTAATATAGAACGAATCAGGAAATAGAATGTCAAGCTAATTGCGGCTGCAGTGTTCAACGACGGCGCTGCGAAACCGCAATGTCATCGCGTGTTTGATATTTCAGAATAAATAAGAGTGATTAGTTCTCTCAAGAGTGTTTTAGCAGGATTAGAGGACTTAAACTCAGACGGAGGTTTTTCTGTGTCTTTATTTTGTTTTATTGTCCAGGAGGAATTCAAGCCCTTTAACACTGTCAAGATGCTTTTCATTTTGTTGGACGTGATCTACTTTATTCTAGAGCCGGTTAAAATTCTACTTTGCATCTGAGAAACTTGGTGGTGGTCTTTTCCTTTTTTGTGCTGTTAAAAGGGCAACTGCATTCCAATGTTGTTTCATTCAAAGTTTACCAACCTTGGATTAAAAAAAATACGTTTGATTTTTTGGGACGCGAGTCAAATTCTGAGTCAGTGAAAATGTCAGTTCGTCAATCACGCGGTAAGTGAACGCAATCAATTATCTCAAGCAGGACAAGAAGGAAAAACCTCGCTGCACGGCGGCCACTAAAAACAGTGTGAGCTTCACCTCCTCGCACCTCGGCACCAATCGGGCCTCCGTCGCCGCGAGCAGGGCGCGGGGGGAAAAGCGCAAGCGGCGGGAAAACTGGACCAACGGCTCGAACGTGCCGACACTTATCCACTCAGATCCGTCCACGTGGATCGAATTTTTTTCATATTGCTCTTTGGTAAAAACGGCAGTGCAGTCTTGGCAGTGTTCACCTCCGAACAGCATTTGACCTCTTCCAAGAATGCAATGGAACAGGAGGACGAGGAAGAAAAAAAAACGAGAGAGAGAAAGAAAGAAATGCAAACGAAATGGGAGGCCCAAGCACCCCGCTCATATCTCATCTCTATTAACGGGTTTACGGGTGACCCCAGGGATCCTCGTAAAAGTTTATGTGGAGGTTTCAGTTAGAGTTCGCTTTAAAAGAATGAAAGAAATTGGTTAGTTTATGGTTAGCCTTCAGAATTTTATGGCATGTTTTACTTAAGTTCCCATTTTTACAGATCCTGGTTCCAATTAGCGGAGTAGCAGTGCAGAGGGCTAAACCGAGCTCCTCTCCACTCTGCGGGCAAAGACGACTTTTAAAGAAAGAGAAAAAATACGAAGGTCGAAACTTAATTGACTGTCGATCTCCGAGGACACATTCAGGTCAAGTGCACAGGCGTGGAGATGGGCCCAGTCGATGCCACTTCGGCAACACCGTTGACCTAGAGCTGGGGAGGAAACGGAGAAATCTGATCTGGCTGCACGAACCCCCCCCCCCCCCCCAACGTGCAGTCACCGTTTGGCAGTCAGTAAACAGAGAGCAGACATTGTTAAAAGCCGAACTCCTGGCTAATTTCTGATCTTGAACTATTTCATGTGTAATAATATTCTGTGTGGTCTGCAGATCGGAGCTTTAAAGTGGTCTCGACGCAGGAATCTGATTTTCCTCTTGTTTGTTTAGTTAAATGAAATATTGCTCGACTGTGTATTTATTCCAACTGAGAGAAACGTTCGGTGCCATCTTTTTTTCTTCTGTTACTCTTGTTCTGACTGTAATTCACTTTCACTTTAATTGGCTGAAACACACTTTTTAAGCCAATGTTGTACTTTCCTCATCCGCAGGTACGCCAGGGTCCGATGCTACCGACCGCGCATGGAGCTCCACTACACCGCAGGGTCTCCAACACACTCAGACTGAAGTGGCATTCGCTTCAACGCGTCAACGCGAGTATTCCGCCTGAGGTCAAATATTTCATATTCGCCTCACCCGACTCAATGACGGGAAATTCTAGTTGTAGTAAACTATGGTTTACTACAACTTTGTTCTTTGTTCATTGTTGTTTCTGTAGCTATAGCAATAGATTCTATTGGTCATGATAACATTTTGCCCCCAAAGTAATTTCTGAGCTCTCGAAACAAAGCAGGATTTCTAGAGATATGTCCAACAGGGCAAATAATAAAAGCAGTTATATGATCATGTTAACAAGCTAATAGTTAGTTACTTTATTTGGAGGTAGTGAGCACATCAGCTGGGTCTGTTTACTACCTATACGATCATCTGATATCCCCAGCAACAATTAAGCAACTTCGCAAACATCTCAAAGACCCTTTTTAACGTCCCCCCCCCCCCAAAAAAAAAATAAAAATGAAACACACATAACCTTTCCAATAAATTAACCCGGTCAGTCAGTCAGTCAGCCAGAGAACCAAGGAGACGCGGGCTGCGGAAGGCTGTTTATGTGGAAAGAAAAGAAGAAGAAAAATAGCTTGGAGGAAAAAGTGCGACGCGCAGATGAATGATGGAACGTGACACACAACGATAAGTCAGTGATCCGGCGGAGGGCGTTCAAGGTAATGTGCCCCCGGGCAGGAGGTCACTCCGCGGTCTGGCGTTCCTCTCCGAACGGACACCTCACCGCCGCCGTCATCACCACAGCATGTTTACAACTCCACAAACAAACTGTCACACAGCGCAGCCGTGTTATCATTTGACACACACACACACACACACACACACACACACACACACACACACACACACACACACACACACACACACACACACACACACACACACACACACACACACACACACACACACACACACACACACACACACACAGGAGTATTGCCAAAAACATTTGGCCCCCGACGTGTTCCCAACTCGTCCTTTGTGCCACGGTGTTATTCAGCCTTATAGAAACGATCATGCAGGAAATTAGTTTGCTGATTGACAGGTGAGGTAATTGACAGTGTGATGTCCTTGGAGAACCAGCCAATGTCTGCGGTTTGTGATTATTAGATGACCAACAGGGCACGTGTGGCTACTTTCAGGAGTCTCCATTTTTATTTATAGTTACTCACGTGAAATGTTTTTTTTCCAAAAATGTTTTTTGGAAATAATGTTTGTGAAACAGTTGATTTAGTTATTTTCACCTCTGGCGTGGAACTGAGGTGAAAGGAAAACATGAGGGGAAACTAATTTTAGCACAACACCAATTGTGCATTGTAGTCCCCTTTTTGTTTTTATGTGCATACACTTTTATGTGCATACACTTATGTGCATACACTTATATTGTGTATATATATATATATATATATATATATATATATATATAGGGTATATAAAGTGCACGAGGATCAGTCTTTGTCACCACACACACACGCGCGCACGCATCCTGCAGATCTCCTGTGTGCCTCTGCGCCATGCGTTAGGAAGGAACCATACCCATAACACAGTGGTAGTTTCCTGTCTCACAGGAGCTTTACTAGGCGACGGGGCCGCTGACTCACCAGGCGGGCTTGCGGATGTCTTCCCTCCGAACGCGACGCGGCACAACGCGCAGTGAGTCTGTTTTGAAGGTTGGGAGGTAGATGTTACTGTGAGACAGTTGTAATAGCACAAACAGGAGCAATAACCATGTTTGTATAATGTGCAACATGAGAGCAGGTTTTATAATGCTTGAATAAAAAACACTCACAGTGATCACGTGCGAGAGACGTTTCTTTTATGTCCCCGTAGAACGTCTCAGTGATCAGCACTTGTCGGTCAAATGGGACGGGACGGGGCGGCACTGTGGCATCATTTTTATTGGGATTTCTTTTTCTTTGTCCGCACCGACGCAGGCGCTCTCTCAACTCCCACAAACCACCTTGTTCTCATTCAAAAACGCTTCGCTTCCAGGACCTGGGGAGAGTCATAAAAATAAAAAGGGTTGTATCAGTTACAGAGGAAAAAGTTAATATCTTTCTATCTTTCTTTATTAATCTTTAAATTATTTTTTTTAAAATAAAAAGGCCTCTGTTGTGGTTTTGGAGCGATCGCGACTCGACGCCTGTGACCTCGTCTGCCCCCGACCCAGATGGGAGGCAACGGTTCTGGCTCGGCCCTCGCTCTGCGCTCAGAGGAGTCCAAGTGCCGCCTGGCCTCGGCAGTTATCGCCCAGTCCAAACTGGAACCCGGAGAGAAGTGCAATTGACGCCGGCGCAGCCGTCCAGCCTCGGCGGAAAGCTTGGCCGCACGTCCCGCGCGTTTGCTCCCAGATTCCGGATAGAAGAACGCCCGTTGACCCCGAACCTCGCTCGATCACCTGGAGACTCCCGGGGGATCTGCAGATGAAGGCCCCCTAATGACTGTTGTTGATTTAGTTACACGGCTGAATCTGTCACGTCGGGAATTTTGTAAAGCAAAAAATGACGTTATAAACGCCGTGCTGTGTTCAAGTGACAACAGACCTTCAGTCACAATACGCACCTGAACGGAGCTGAAGAGTGTCAGCACTAGTTGTCTTTTAAAACTCATCATCTGCTGCAACAGCAAGTGCAGTAGAAAGATTCTTGAAAACAGGCTGGTGAATAAGCAATTTTATTGCTTTAATAACCATGAATAAAAAAAATGCGTGGTTTTTATAGTTTCTGGTTTCTGATTCAAATGACAGCACAGAGTTTCGGCATTCCGGGGTCACCGTGACCTTCCGTTGGCTCGGCGCTCCGGGGTTCTTGGGTCAAATCCATGGCAAGAATTTATTTAAACTCCTGTTTGAAATATATCTTGTAACTACGAGCTTCCCTGCCTCGGTTTTCCCTTTTTTCTGTTTCAGACTCGAACCGGACTTTTGTTTTTTCTTTTGTCTGCCAACACATTTTTTTTCGTTGCTGTTCCGAGTGCGGCCCTGAGCACAATTCTAATTCTCCCCGTATCACGAAGGCTAACGTCACACAGAGTGTAGACACGTGCACGAGCTCACAACCGGAACGTAATGCAAAGAAATGATTACGGCCATATAAGAACCCCCGAAAACCCCCCATAGCAACACCGTTGGGGAGACTGGATCTTATTTCTGTTGGACAGGCCGAGGTTGAGAGATAGCAAGTGAGCGACAAAGTGTAGTGGAAAGAAAAAAGGGGGGGGGGGAAGAGAGAGAGGGAGAGAAGGCAAGGGAGGCCTGGCTTTATTATATCCTAATATGCCTTCCACACTCAGCCAGCGAGCAGAAGAGTGCCGAGACATAATTATATCCCCTCCCCGGGCCGTCTCCCTGCATTAGCGTCTCCTCTAGTTCACCGGCTGCGACAGAGACAAATGAGAGCGTTTTTCCAGCGGATCATTCTCATCCGTTACTGCCAGTTCCGTGTGATAGATCGTCGGAGCCGAGGCGGGGCAATAGATCACGGCGTAAAAAGGGGGACTCGCGAGCGTTGCCCCGGCGGAGCGCGGCGTCACAGATCACCGCCCGCCTAATGCGCACGCGGGCTCAGAGTCAAATCCCCGTTAGTTGTACTGGGAACCAACCGGGGGAGGGGAGGGGGGGGGGGGGGGGGGGGGGGTCACACGCCCTTCTCCCGATTAAACTGGAATAAATGGATGCGATTGCCCCTTTGACCCCCACAGTGTTGCGGTGTCACAGGTAACCTGCTGCTGCTGCTGAGGTGTGCATGTGGTGAAACCAGCAGCAGGCTCGTCTTCATTCACGGCGGATGAACTACAGGGTTTGACAAATAATGATTTTCGAAGGTTACTGATTCACGTATTAACACTCGATGTATATCTTGCAAGGATTTTCTGTTGTTGTTAGTATGGAGAAGTCTTAAAAAAGGCAGGTAAGGCTTGGCTCTGATGGCCGGTTCCAGTAAAGCGTCACGCTATAAGATTCTCTCAGTATATATATATGCCTGTAAATGTATAAAAAGCGCTTTTATGTTTTGATTTGCAAGGAACAGTTTATTGGAGATTAACGTTGCAGGATTACAGGGTTTTTTTTTTGCCAGCCATTGTCTGACAGATTTTTTTGGGGGCTTTGTTGCAAATTTTTTCTGTCAGTAAAAGATATTGACCTGGCTGTGGTCTGGTGAACGAGCTCTCCACCATTTCCTGTGTGGCTCATTCATTTAAACACAAGACAATTCATCATGGAATATACAAAATGAAAGCACAAAACTAAACAAGGGGTGTTGTATAAGTATCACACAGGACGAATGAGAATCTCCACAGACACAAAGCTAAAAATATCTAAGACTCAAAACTTGATTTTAACATAGGGACATGGTCTTTAAGACACAAAAATACACGACCAACCACATGTTAGTTGATGCTGTGATTTAAATGCATAATCTGACATAAATGTGCAATTAATTCGGTCGACAACACTTACTTGTACGTACCGTACTGTGCTTCTTTAGCGAGTGGAAAAATCACAGAGGACGGACTAACGTTATGACCCAGAGACGAAGGTATGGACATGTTTATTTTCATTATACACGATCCACGAGTGCCTGTCCGACTGTCCCGCGCAACCAAACTATTATTAACGCCGTTGTTGACAATGTTAATCCGTTCTCAGGGACTGCACAGCGCAGTACAGGCAGCGTCAGATAACGTGTACATCATGTACAAAATGGCCATGTGGAGGATGAATGATTAAAGCTGGCTCTCGTTTATCATCAGACAAATAGGAAAAGTGTACGTGTTTTCATCTACTGACACAAAAAACAACACACTCATCGGACAACAGATTAGGGAAAACGTGTTCCTACTAACAGCAACAACAGATATGACAATCTCTAAATTAGGATAAATTGTTGGTCTACCGCTGTTCTTTTGGATTTTGTCAAGGTAACTGGAACGGAAGTGTTTCCGGGGGACACTTAAAAGTGCTGCACACGACTGAACATGCTTGTTGATGCCGCGGATTTTGACTCACAGCTATTGAGGTTCTTTTTTCCGTCAGTGGTGTTGATAAAATGAGATCAAAAAATAGGAGTGATTATGATTTAATGAAAATGCCAAAAAAATCTGCGGTAACAACAAGCGTGCCCAGACGTGTGCATCACTCTCAAGTGTCCTCTGGAAACACTTCCGTTTCGTTGCGGCCTACATGTGTTGTCAAATTGACGAAGAGGTTTTTCCTAATTTGCCTGTCATTTGTCTATTTGCAGCGCCGTTGCTGTATATATCGCTAAAATAGCTTCATCTATATATTAATTGTATTGTATTCTGCACGTGCAAAGCCTCTAAAAAAGCATGCAGCCTTTGCTGCTGCTGCAGCACAGTCGGGTGTTTAGCTCTCGTCTCAATCAGGGGTGGTGAATGGACGTCCCTAAATAGCGCCGGTGCTTCTTTATATGCTGCGAGTAACGCGGCGAATTAGCGCCGCGGCACAACACTACAGATTTCAATTAATTCCGATCAGCACAGATGTTGTCGTCGCTCTCGCACGAGGCAGGCTCATTTTTATGCAAATTGGAGAAGCCGAGAGAGAGAGAGAAAGGGGGGGGGGGCGATATGATAGCCATGGAGGCTTGCAGGTAATTTACAGTATCACACTTTTGTTCTTTTCTGCTTTGCGTTGCGTGTTCTGAAAATTAAACGCTTGTAATTTTGGGTCTGGTAAACCGGAGTTGATTATTCCGACGCGACGATTCGTCAGCGAGAGGATTAATTAGAGGAAAGTGGAGTTTTCTGTAGTGAACAGAGGGGGGGGGGTTATAAAGTCTTGTGTTTTTTTTTATCCTGGCTGCGTGTGACTAATTGGAGCACTCTGGACGTGTCCTTTCCCACACGCACCACTGAAAATAATACGAGCGATGCCGTAATCCAAGGAAAGGGAGGAGTTTAAAGATGAGGCACAGGGCAGGGATGTCCAGCGCTTGTCCCACTCAGTTCCTGACAGGAGCCTTGACAGGAACCCCGAGAGCTCGGAGGAGGTCAAAGTCTGCTCGACCCCCCCCCACCCACCCCCCCTCCCCCCCTCCCTCACCCAGACAGGATATGCTTAAAGAAGGATGAGGTCTTCTGTAAACCTGGCCCCCCTGTTTTCTGTAAAAACGTGTCAAAGGACTCATTTTTCTCTTCCCTCCCTCCATGGTGGAAGGTGTGGGAACCCAAGGCTGCGGCGATGACAGGCAAAGGTGGCATCGGGCGCGTTCGATGAAGTCACACCATTGTTCGCTTTTGATAAATCGTTTAGATGGCTGTGACCTCCGCGGACTGGGCTTCCTCTCGCGACTTTGATGTATTGAAAGTGTGAACAACCCCTCCAGCCGCGGGGATATTTCACTGTTTTGCTTTTGACAGCTTCCTCGTCACACGGCGACAAATTGA
This sequence comes from Scophthalmus maximus, assembly GCF_022379125.1. Lineage (NCBI taxonomy): Eukaryota > Metazoa > Chordata > Actinopteri > Pleuronectiformes > Scophthalmidae > Scophthalmus > Scophthalmus maximus. Next base: position 21,879,933 of record NC_061523.1, on the reverse strand, counting down.
ATTGGAATCGGCGGAGACGGGGAGAAGTCCTGACAAATCACGACTAGTGAATGGATGTGCGTTATGTTCATGGATCAATCTTCGGGTTGCAGCCGAGACCTGTTGAAGTTTTGTGTAATTAGCATGTTTTTTTCATTGACTCGACCTTATTGAAGTAACAACAGAGTAAAGAGCAAATGTATCATGTCGCTTACTTTATGAACAGCAGACACAAAATATTAGAAAAAGGCCAATTTGCATTTTTGCACAGACACAATACTTATACAATACAAGCATAACCTACTGTCTTGCCGTATATGTGTGTGTGTGTGTGTGTGTGCGCGCGTGTCGTCTTTGTGTCGGAGCTTCGCCTAACACTTTGACGAGAGCGGCGAGATTCACCACAACAGGTGTCGGGGAGCAGGAACGGCGGAGGTCACGGCTTTCACATTTGGCTTGCTAAAGACTGGCGACTGGAAACCTGCGGCAAGAAAAGAATCCAGGATACTAAAGCATGTGATTTATCTCCTCTGCCAGAAGAAGTCTGCCAAAGGCCGCAAGAAAAAAACATAAAAATAAAAAGACGGGCCGCCAGGGTTTAGAAAACACTGTTGTCGACTCTGTCGTCGGTGTTTTAATCCCAGTGTGTCCACTGGACTGAGCCTTTATTTAAAAAATTCTTTATTACACATTAAAGCCGACAAAGGCCAGTTTTCCCGTCTACTTCTAGATATAGAGAGTGGAAATTCCGTGACAGATTTTAAAGGAAAAAAGGGGAATTTGATAATATGAAAAAATGAGTATTGAATTTATCTGACAGAAAAAAATAGGGATTAACATTTTTGTTCGTTCACCTTTCTGAGGAACAGTTGTAAAATGGGAGAATGGAAAAACAGAAAGCAGGAAAATTAAAAAATTTGAACACTTAAGAATCAACAAGTATAAGAAATAGTGTGACATCATACAGATACTGTATGTGAGGTATTTCATAAAGAGGTGAATCTCCTGACCAGGGATAGTTGTTTTAAAAATTCCTGCTAATGACGAGTTTGATTTCATTGTCTAAAGCGTAATGAGAAAGCACGCACACGCGCACACACACACACACACGCACGCACGCACGCACGCACGCACGCACACACACAGGCCCGTGAATTGTCTTTGCTGCTTTATTGATGAACCTACAACCACAAAGTGACATTGGAGATTCATTTGCTCACTGTTTACAAACTGAACACACACACACACACACACACACACACACACACTCGCACACACACACACCCACCCCACAGCCATTAACCGTCAACTATCCCCCCCATCAGTCGTGATTGGAAGTGGTGGCAGTTTGTGTATTTGTGCTCATGTGCCAGAGATGAGGGGGGTGGGAGGTGCAGTAGAAGGAACAGCCAACCAAATAACTTTGAGCTGTCACCACTGAATAAAAAACCCCCACCACGAACACACACACACACACACACACACACACACTCGCACCCTCCGCCACCGCCACCCTTGCCCCTGTCCCCCAAGAGGCGGCATACGGCTGTCATCGCCCCAAAACAAGATGTCGTGTCAAGGCAGTGAAATTACACAATAACGAGGCCCACTTGAGATTAGGCTAATGAGAAAAATCAAAACACAATTTAATTCTTGTCAGCGGCGAGGCGTCTTTAAATTACCTCTCGCCGTAGCATGCTGATTAAGAGAAGTCTGCCAGTCAGCCGGCTGCCCACTATAAATAGCCCCCGGGCTTTCTGGATCGCGGTCGGCTTTCTTCATCGCGGGGGGATATTAAGTGCAGATGGACACACGCATGCACGCACACACACGCATACACACACACACACACACACACACACACACACACACGCACTGATAACAACGAGCTTGTTACACAAACTTTTCCCCCTGATTGAAAATCACAGTGATGTTTTTTGCGATACCGCAAATTACCAAAAATTCCGCCAGGGACATTAACCCTACTCAACGCTATTTATTAGTCTCTGTATTAAATCAATCACTTATCACGGTATCTGCAACAATCTTGCGTCAACCTCCACACCCTCGTTCATGTTTCAGCCTGTTACTTGCAGGTACTGTACCTACTGCTTTGTAAAAATGGTCCGGTACAAATGGAATTTCTGTCCACTACATTTGTTAAAGATGCAGTGTGTAATATTTAGGAGAACTTATTCACAGAAATTGAATATATTGTTCATAACTATGTGCTCATATATGTATAATCACCTGCAACAAAGAACCGATGTTTCTTCGTCAACCTTGAATGAGTTAAATATAGTGACATGAGGTGGACCCGACCTCCGTGTGAGTCGCCATGTTTGTTGAATACGGTTGTTGCACAAAACGGTTCCAGAATACGTCGCATTCGCGTTGAATTTTCAGACGCTGCCGGAAACCAGAATTGGAATCAGAGGTGCGCCTCCATAAAGTGTCCCCTGTCGGTTGTTGAAGTTGGTTGCGGTTTGCCACTTTACCACCAGATGCCCCGAGAGAAGCGCAAAACTGGGGCTTTAAGTGATCTCCGCCAAGGAGGTTATTTTTTCAAAAGTCTTGTTTGTTGGTTTATTTGTTTGCAGGATTACACAAAAACTACCAATTTCAACCAAGCTCCAAGGATTACACTTTGGTGCAGATTTGGAATAATAGACGGATCAAGAAATGTCTTTTCACTTTTACTATGTTTTGTCACAAATGGATCATTTCAGACCACTTCCCTTTATTTCTTGTATTTATGAGAAGATATATTTTTACCACAAGAACAACAACAATGGAATTTGACCAGCATTTCACACGAGTCCAGACGACATCATCACCTTTGAATAAACTGAGGCCGGTCGAGTTGCTCACTATGACGACAAACATGGAGGACGGAATGTTGTGAATGTTTTTGGACAGCATGTATTTCAACTATCACGTTTGCTAGTTAGCAAGTTCTGTAGAACACACTTATTTTTCTTGCGCACCGAGTGTGTTTTACTTTTTCGTAGAAAGACACTTTAAAAGAGCGATTGCGTTGCGTTACACAAGCTATAGCAGAACGATGGCTACAGACCCGATGTCGCGAAATTAAGCCAAAGAAGAAGACGGGGGACAGTTCCAAAAAAAATAACTATTTTCAAACATTAAGCTGCACAAAATAAATTGTCAGTGACTTTTCTCTAGCTTGCAAACCATTTGACTTTAGTTTAAGGTTACACGATCTTCAACGACTGAGAAACAACTTGGACGATTTCATCTCTTTCAGGATGTGAGAGTCAAACTCAACATTGATAACAGGGACTGTTTTTTAATCATCTTACCCTGAAGCCTTCTCCCCCCCCCCCCGCCCTCCCTCTGAGCTTTTTACCAACACGGCATCTGCAGTTTGCTTCCACTTTTGATGTCACGATGGTAATTAACTGGCAAAACGTAAGCTGCAGCGTGTCACGATACGGCCACATCACTATTCCCCAAACAACCTGCGAGCATATGGCAGCGAATGTTACATTCCCCTAATAGCCCCAGAGAGCAGCCGGCGCTGCCGTCGAGAAAGGAAGAGGGAAGGTTGGGCGGCGACGGCGGCGAAATCGAACAGTCGAGCATTATGATCTTGCAGGGTTCTGCAGCGCTCGGGGCTCAAAATTCGAGATAGTCACAAGGCGCCGTATAATTAATTAATGTATTTTTTCACTGGCGGCACGAGAAACCGCCTCGGTGTGCTGGGGCACTGCCTTGCTCAAGGACATGGCAGTAGAGTAGTGTGTGGCATCTGCTGCTGGTTTTACCCATCGACTTAGGTACGACCAGGTACGGAAAACGAAGCCAATGCGGAAGTGCCTGAAGCCTGTATTCTCTGGAATCACCAGCAGAGGGCGACTTCACTGGTTGCAAATAGAAGTCAAAGAAAATGACTCTATTTCTCACTCGATTTATAACGTCAGTTGACCTTTTCCTGGGGAGTTTATGGTTTGATTAGTGAAATAAAATAGATGAACAAGCACTGCATACGTTGGAGCGTGGATACAGCGTAATTGACAGCCGGTACTGTCCAATCGGTGCATGGCTGCAGGTGTAGGTGGGCGCGCAGTGGACGAGCTCTCAGTCAGACCACACCCCCTGCTCCTACTTCTGGTTGACAAAAAACAAAACAAGATGGCGCTCGTCAAAACGCTAAACTCCAGGTTTCAAAATGGCCGCCTACAAACCAATGGGGGACGTCACGTGGGTTGTCAAACCTTTGTATTACATCATTTTAGTCAAGTTAAATTTGTAAGTAATTTGCTGTGCACCGGATGTTACTGTATCTATTTAGGATGAGAAATCAATCAATCAAGTCGGGCGCAAGTAAAGTATGTTGTTTTATTCATCTTCTTTCGACAAATTGTCTGTTAATTTCAATTCATTCACAAATCGGCAATACTATTTCTGGATCTTGACACGTAAGGATATTTTGTCTTCTAAATTTTTTAAAATATCTTAAACAGGGGCACTTATTTGTCACTGCTGGCAAATATCAACACTCAACACAAAGAGTGTGAATGACTTGTTAAGATGGATATTTCCTCGCCTGGTCAACTGACTCCCCCTTAATTTAAAAAGAAAAATCTGTCAAGTCTCCACGCATAACAGATGAATCTGTATCCAGTATCCGGACAGAGCTCTCTGTCACGTCTCCAAATAAGAGTGACCGGACCCGTGCTCCCCTCCGCCGCCTCCATCTTTTCCGCCGGTTCACCGGGACTTTGATTGCCGACGGCGAGCAGCCAAGCGGCTAACGCCACTTCCACCTCTTTACGTGCTCCGCTGCTCTCCCCCGTCGCCGCTCTCGCCGAGCCATATGGCTCGCGGACACGCTCCCCATTTTTCAGATAACTTCTCAAGCGAGAAGACAGGACACAAACACGAGGAAGATGTACACCCCCCCGGTACCACCGAGCATGGTTAGAAGGATAAACCAGTCGTCATTAGCTGGTGAGGAATCTTTTGGAGCTGGTCCTTAAAGTGAAATTGAGGTTGAGAGCAAAGCTGATGCAGACTGGTTTTTAATTACACTAATTTCCCTCAATGGAGGAACAGTAAACTTTCGCTTCAGCCTTTTAAAAAAAAACAACACTGCAGGTTTGATAAACAGAATAAATAAAACTTTAAAAAAATTGAATATAGCTTTAATATTAATATAAAAGCTTTTATTAGACCAATATAGTGCTCTGGTTTCTACACAACCACGTCAGAAGAACTCATGTAGCCTTTCATCAATACCATGGTTTACTCTGAATTAAGATTTTTACAGTTTCAGCTTCTCTGTTTGCTTCATAGCTGATTTTGTTTGACCAAATTTGAGGCCAACAAACCCTTCCGTTAAAAGCGAGAATCGAATTGTTTCAGCTAATATCAGTTTTGTTAATTGGCTTTTCAAAAAAAAAAAGAAAAGACAATGATCACACTTTGGTCTCTGTCCTTACTGTGACGTAACGTCTGCTACAACTACAACCGCGGCGAAAACCGTGAGCCGCGCCAAAGCTTTCCCATTATCAACGCTTCCCATTATCAACGCTTCCCATGTTTCGAGTCGCTTCATCCATCCTTTGTGCCGCGCATTCCTCAAATAGCTTCATAGCTTCATCCTCCCTGAAAGAAAAAACCCCTCTGAGGGCTCCGCGCCGCTGAAAGAGTTAAGGCTTCCTCTCTCTCCCGACGGCCCCCGATGTTGGCAATGCATGACAGCGCCAGTTGACAGCGCCGGCTATGGATGACAGATGACAGTGGAGGAAGGAGCAGGTTTGGTGTGTGTGGATTGGGGAAGGGGTGTGTGCATGGGGGGGTGATTATGAAGATAAGGTGTCCATGGGAGATCTACGAACACACACACACACACACACACCATCACATCACCACAACCAAGACATAAGCTCGCGCAAGCCTCTCAAAGAGATGCAGACATCGCAGTGCATTCAAACCTATATACGCACACACACACACGACATGCATGCACAATCTACCTCTCTCTCTCATTCTCACACACACACACACACACACACACACACACACACACACACACACACACACACACACACACACACACACACACACACACACACACACACACACACACACACACACACACACACACACACACACACACACACACACACACACACACACACACACACACACACACACACACACACTTCCCCCCCAGGCATCATCCCATCTATTTGACACAGTAATTACAGCACACACTGATTCCAATGATGGATGAACTCCCTGTCTGGGATGCGCAGTCTCTCCTTCCTCCCACTCTCTCTACTCTCTCCTCTCCTTCTCCCCTGTGTTCGCCCTCGTTCTGTCTCCCCACAACCTCCATCATTGTCGTGTCGCACGCACGCACACACAGAGCTCTACTACCTTGGACGTGGCCGTAGGAGGATGTGAGAGATGTTTTGTGACAACGGATATCAGGGATTCCGATGCTTCATAATGAGCTTTTGGGTTTATCAATAAATCTTTTTTTCTTATTTTACATTCTTAAAGTCAATGTTGTTATTCAACATATAAACTTAACTACAATTTTAATTCAGTTGTATTCTTCTGTCAACTCATTTTTAGTCTAATCCGTCATTATCCCTCCGATGCACATTTGCACTGTATGTGTGTACATGCTGCATCTGTGTATCTCTGTCGCTATCTGGCCATCTCTCTAAATTCTTGCACATCTCACCCAGAGGATTAATAAGTATGTCACCGAGAAGGATTAGCGTATAGCCGGCACATTATCCTCTTTCTCTCTTCTCTCTGTTATTGTGTCTCAGCCCCTCTTAGTGTGAAAAATGTGAGGGCCTCGGAGTCGGCGAGGTATTCACGCCACGCTGGCGTAGCAGCAGATGCTCGCTGGCATTTAATTGAGTTGTTAATGCAGCACACAAAAGCAGCCCCCCCCCCCCAATTCAATTCTGCTCTTTTTTCCGTCTCGACCGACTGCCCTCTGCGTCTCATTAAGGGCACACATGGAACACCTGGTGGGGGGGCCGGCGGAGCCGCCGTCACCTCGCTCTCCAATCAAGGTGATGGTCTTCGACGCCGGATGTGACAGTGACGAGTCTTACAGCTCGGAGCTGTACGCCGCAAATCTGTTCGGATACTCTTCAAGCTGGGCTGTTTATCTATCAGGGCTCCTGGTCCAAGAATGTCTCCGACATAATGAGGTCTCGGATAAAGACGACGGTTGGGTTTAAATCGTGCTCAGACTGACAATAGAGCAAATTTTAGACGTGACACGACTGCATGTAAAGTAATGCAAATATAACGAGTGGATGCAAATTTGAATGAATGTGAATTAAGCCAAAGAAAAATTAGACTTTATCCAATTTAACTAAACCTTTGCCAAAGTAACAGAAATGCATTTCCCGCATCTTGGTGAATTCTCAACGTGAACGCACAGAGAAAATCAAAGGTAAATGATAACAGTCAGTTTTGAAATCAAAAAGGAAAAGTTAAAAAGTAAAATTCACACAAGAAAAATGTGGTTGAATCAGTCTGAATGCACCTTGAGACTAAGCAGGTAATGTGGCTCTGATAAATATTGTATTTAATAAACAGTCAATCATTTCACAAACTTGAGATGTTAGAAAAATGTTAATAAAAAAAAAGTGCCATTAAGTCAAGCAGCTTTATTATTATTGTCTCATATACAACACGAATGATGTGTTGATTAAAAGATCAAGTGTTTTAATGTTTGAAGTCTAGTGAAAGAACAATGAATGAGAGCAGATCATGAAAAAATAGTGTGGAAGAGATAAGACTCAAAATATCAAGAATTTTGTTGAAAAATATTATTTTGAAATATGTCAAAAATATTCACCACGGTTCTTTGGTGACTTTGGTTCGTCAGAATCTTGCTAATTCTCACAGATGTAATTGTTTGTGGTAAGAAGATATAATACACAAATTAACATATGCCTTCCACAGTGAGCTGGAGACTGTCCCACAATGCACTGGGTGAAAAATGCGCTGCTGTGCTTATTTAATACCTCCGCTGCTCCTTGTAATTTTAGGCTGCTGTTGTGACCTTTAATCTTTATTCACCAGATTTGATCCATTTTATTCTGTATTTCTTTGTCTTATGTCATTTCATAGACCACATTTAAAAAAAGAATTGTATTCTCATTAAGTGTTGCACAGATAAAGGTTATTATTGCTGCTATTGAGTAGCGAGGGGGAGTGGAAGTAAGGATGAGGGAGAGGCGGCGCGGGGGAAAGGAGGGTTGTCGCCTCGGGCTACGAGCGAAGCGACGCCGCGTACGAAAAGGTCCGTCCTGCCCCGTCGTCACCGCCTGGCCGAGGAACCAGCCACCCCTGACGCATCAAAACCTGTCAGAGGGAGACACGGCGAGGTCACGGCGAACGGGACGGGCGACCTTCTCGACGCCTGCTGATGTCTTTTTCATTAGCCGGCGAGGGGAGGGTTGTGGGGGGACAGGGGGGGGGATGGCGATGCGGTCCGCCGCCCAAGCGGATTGGCCCCGAAATGCAAAGCAATCGAGGCTAATGTCATTGCCCGCGCAAATGAACGCGAGTGCCGCAACGCTGTGAGTGTTGCTATTCATATGGAGTGTGGGTTCTGCGAGGAATTGTCTAATCCCCTCAAGCATTTTATGATCTATGTAAATGCGGGAGGGGGTTGTAACTAAAAGGATGATTAAACTGTCAAGTGTTAGATGCGAAACTATCTTCAGTGGCGGAATTCCCAGTCTGACGAACGAACTGACGAACACTTTGAGTTCGAGATCGTCGGAGTTGTAGCGTGGCACAGGAAAAACATTTAACTGTTGCGTCGTGGATAAACTGTAAAACTGGTGTGTTTGTGCGTCGATTCATCACGTGCAAGTTGTTACGTGTGAACGAGCTAATGTAGCCTTTCCTTTTCATCGACATCTTCTGAGCACGAGCTAATGATTATTCAGAGTAATTGGGGGGCTAATCGTTGACTCAGATACATCACCAGTCAATAGCAGCATTTCCAGACTCATTAGAGCTTCGTTCCTCCCGTCAGGATGCTACAGTGCAGTTTGAAATCTCCAATATTCTTTGCATTGGAGCATGTAATTACTAAAGAACATCTGCTGGAACAAGAATACACAACTAATGGTTATTTGTATGGTTTTATGCTTAAATACAGTATAGATAGATAGATAGATGCACAATGTCACGAGAGCCGCAAGAGTTAATCGATTACTAAATTAATCGCCAGCTATTTTGATAATCGATTAACTGGTTCAAGTAAATTGAAGGAAAAAAAAGTCTTAATTCTCTGATTTCAGCTTCTTAAATGTGAATATGTTCTGGTTTCTTTGCTCCTCTGTGACAGTGAACTGAATATCTTTGGTGTGTGGACAAAACAAAACATCATCTTGGGGGGTTTGGGAAACACAATCCACATTTCCCACCATTTTATGGACCAAACAACGAATCGATTAATCGAGAAAATGAGCGACAGATGAATCGATTATGAAAATAATCGTTAGTTGCAGCCCTAAATGTCACATATAAGGAAAGAAGTTAAATACAAAGACCGAAAAATAACAGTTAGCAGTTAAAGAAAGGTGCAGTGACAGAGGTGATTACAACACTGCACGTTGACTAAATCTGATGTATTTCAAAGGTACTGAATATTGTCAAGTATTGACACTGTGCTCCAATGTGTTTGTTATTTTATTTTCAAAAATCTACACTCGACTCGCATCCAACCCCGGAGTGAAGCCAAATATCCTTCAGCTACTGGTCATTCCGCCGAACCTAGCGGGAATAATTTGGCCATGGCCGCGGCCGTAACGGCTTAACTGCCCGCACAGCTTCGCATGAGTCACAGCCACACAATGGCTCCGCCGGCCCCTCGTATAACTGGGACCTTTTCCGCCTCAGATATTGCAGGGGACTGGGGAAAAGGCAAACGCTTCCAGGGAGGATGTGAACATGGGCCGTGGGCACATTGTTGGCCTTGAGTCTCACCGCGCTCCCGGTCTTCCAGGGCTCTTGGAGTAGAAACGAGGAGGGGGTGGGGGGCGTAGTTGGTAGTCTACTCCTGCGGTTTCCTGTTCGCATGGCTTTTAGACCTACAAGACACCAGGGACCCGGCCACTGTGTAAGAATATTCGCAGGAGGGCGAGTAAATCCCCCCTTGACGTCAGCGGCGTGTCGGGTTCGCGTGATGTTGTCGACGGCGGCGGGGGGACCGGCGAGAATGGATCGGCCGTTTCCCCCCCGACGGCGTGACTCAGCGCTGTCTGTTTACAGAGGGAGACTACGAGCCGCTCGCTTCCTCCTGAATCACCGCAAGGCCAAATAAATGTGTGCGCTCCGTCCTGCAGCCAACAGCCAATGGCAAATGGTAAAAAAACAGATAACTTTTCCCGATTTTATTGACCCAGAAGTGAAATTGTAAATCATTTAATGGCATTTATGGGGTTTAGTTTTTTATCGTCATGAACTCTTAACAACAGCTCGCACATTAAGTAACGAGGAAAACATGCAATTCTTGAATGGTAAGAATCCGTAGAGGGAGAATTTTTAAACAATACTGTAAATATCCTCTAAAGATAAATATGAATTACAGTATACAGTATTTGTATTGTTTATATCTAAAGAGCTGCAATCAACCTTTTTTAAAAAAAAAAAAAGATTTCCAAACTCTCCCCCGACTAATGTCAGCGTTGCATAAATCTTGGAAGCAATTGTCATCACCTCAGGAGAGGAAAACATTTTCTCGCTCTGTATCCTTGTCATGTTTGCACATTGGCATGACCCCCTATTGTTGCGCGGGGGCCGAGCGCAGCTCTTTGATGCGCTAAGTGATTTACAGAGCGAGAGAACATAAACAAATGGTTCATTCAGGACGCTGGGCAGGAAGTGCCATTCCAACTTCAAACAGGAGCTCCGAGAAAAAGACAGAAAAAAAACACAATAGTCCCGAGTCGATTTCTCTCCTGTCATTATTTTTCTTTCACTGAGCCCGGTGGCACAAATGGCTTCTTTTTTTTCTTTCTTTGGTGTCCTATTTTTTTGCCTCTTATAAGTCATGCATCCACATGTATCCATCCTCCCTCAAAATTATTCTTCTCTCATCTACTTGTATGGTGAAAACCCAAGGATGAGGTGGGCACAGAGAGGCCCCCCCCCCCCCCCCCCTCTGAATTGAGTTTGTCCTCATTGGAAGAGCTCATATTAAACTAATATTTCTTTATTGCCACTTATCAGTAGTTTCTCCAACTCATACAAAAAGTAATGTAGAACTTAAGATAACCCAGGATGGTTCTTGTTTTCTGTTACTTTTTTTTATCAGTTACAAGGTTGAGCATGATGAGAGATTGTTTTTTATCCTTAGCAATTCTTTCGGTTCAACACGAAGAGCACGTTTGCACGACCACACATTCATGTTATGTAGTTAGTTGTGGCAAGATCAATTACGACAAACGACTGGGGGACATGGAAAAACTGCAAGAACAAAACCCCCTAAATGACAAAAGTCATTTTAGTTGACAGAAATATAAAAAGCCGAAAGCTCTGGTACAAAAAAAGTTACCTCTTCAGCAATGTGTGACAAATATATTAATAATTTCTGCTCTCATGTTAAGAGCCCATGGCAATTTTATATACATTTTGATGGTGGTAAAATCAACCACTGTCTTTTCAGAAATGTTCAATCAGACCTCACAAAAAAAAAAATCCAATTGGTTATTAAATCAAAAACACTCGTCATTTATGCAATATTGAAGACTCTGCTTCTGAAACATTTCCATGAGACCTTTCACATTCCCAGGTGAGGGCTGAAGCTCATGAATCTTAATATAACGGCATTGTTAAATGTCCGATTGATTCGGCGTCCACACCCCTCATACTGTCTTGTGCCAATGAGGATGCGCAGAGTAAAAACGGTGGCTGCGCGGGGGGGGGGGGGGTCGGCGGGGGGTTTGCCCTTTAAATCAGCATCCTGTTGTGTTACAAAGTGAGAAATAATCATTCATTAACCCCCCTGACCCGCACAGAGGAGGGGCAGGAGGTTCAGATCAAGCCCCCCATCCCCCCCCCCCCCCCCCCCTCCCCCCCCCCCCCCATATTGTGTCGTCCTGCTCGCCGCAGCTGGGTCAAGCCGATTGACAATGCACATAATGATCTTAAATGGATTAACTGGCCAAACACGCCCCCAAAGTTTCCTTTTCAATTATGAAGTGGATCAGTTTATAAAAATGGAGCACGGTGGCGGAGAGCAGGGGCCAGCAGAACCCCAGGGGATTACAGGGTGTGTGTGTGTGTGTGTGTGTGTGACAGAGAAAGAGGGAGGGTGGAGAAGAGATCGGTGGTGGCGGCCTTCAGAAAAGGCAGGGACCCACTTGGAAAGGTGTATTATAATGGGACAGGGTAGATGAGGGCTGAGAGGGAGGGATGGTGAGCTGGTGTATGTGTCAGCGTGTGTGTGCGCGTGTGTGTGTGCATGTGTGTGTGTGCATGTGTGTGCATGTGCGTGTGCCTGGGGGGGTCTCAGACATGTCATCTCTCAATAAGCTCCCTGAGGTACAGAGTTTATTGTCACAGTGAAGAGGCTGACAGACAAGTTAATCAATCTGGCAATTTGGTGTTGTACGCACCCACACACACACCCACCCACCCACCCACCCACCCACCCACCCACACACACACACACACACACACACACACACACACACACACACACACACACACACACACACACACACACACACACACACACACACACACACACACACACACACACACACACACACACACACACACACACACGAACAGACACACGAACAGACACACACACACACTGAGGTGGTTGTGTTTGTACTGCGACGTTTTTGCTTCAGTTGTTAAACAGCAGGTGGAAGTTATCTTCTTGTTATCTCAGCCTTTTCTCACAGACACAGTGAACTGAAGCCGTCGCGTCCTTCCGTTAAGGTTCCTGTAAGTGTTAACTAATGTGAAAAATTCTGTTGTGTTTTTTACGTTCAAGTATTTAGCTAATTTCTCAAGACCTAAAAGTAATTATTTTGCGTCTGATATGTGATGACGCCTATAAATGAAACTGTTTAAAAAAAAAAATCTAATAATACATTTAAAAGATCATTTAAATAGGTTTTTATATCTGAAAGTACCATAGATAAATAATTTAGCGATGTGCTCAGTGGACATCGGGTGAATAATTTGCAGTTTTTTCTGTTCATCCATTCTGTTCAATTTCTTAAATGTACAATGTCGTCCGCATTTTTCCTTCATTTTCTTCACTTTAAGTGTTTATGAGCTTTGAAAAAGAAACAATAAAAAAAGAAACATTGAACCATTAACCATTATCTTGCAGCAGGAAAAACAATTGCATGTACATTTGGGAGTGTGGGGGGAAAAAAAATAGAAAATATAAATTCTGGGTATTTTTCTGTAAATCTCAGTCGGAACTAAAAACAATGAATAACCACTGATGCATTTTTTTGGAGTTTTATATATTTGTCACAATTCTCCTGTAAAGTACAACATCAATCAAATACACCGAAGCTGCTCAATACTGTTGTCAAGGCCCTCTTGATAAATAGCGGTGCTCAGAAATGATCCGGAGGACAAACAAGCTTGTACTTAAGGGGAAAAAGCAACATCGGACGGTGGTTTCGGTTTTTGTTGTATTATTTATGGTGATATTATTTATTACCTATTAATGTTGACGTTGTCAATACTTAGCGAGAAATAGTGCTCCCTACTGAAACATTCGAGGCATGTTTTTTGGGGGTGTAGTTCTTTGGTCCTTGTTTGGTTTTTAAACACATCATTGTGTGTGTGTGTATGTGTGTGTGTGTGTGTGTGTGTGTGTGTGCGAGCGTCTGCATGCATCCTTTGCTGCACGTTCGAGTGTTACGTGATCTAAGTGGGTTGTGAAGTGCGCCGCAGAGTTGACCGCTGCACTGTGCGGCCGGCTGCTGTGACAGCTTTGATTAATTTGATAATGATGACCTGTTGTGGCATTTTGTGCTAAGGTAAGCACAGCTGTCTGCCCGGGTCAAGAGGAGTAGGAGGGGGGGGGGGGGGTCACAGTGTAAGAGAGTTAACTTTGTTAATGGAGACACGGCCGGAGGGGGAGACTCCGATCAAGGACAGGGATCAATGAAAGAGTCTTGTAATGAAATGGACAGTAACCTTGACGAGGACGTAGGTCATCACACAGTGACTCTAGTCTGCCACTTCCTTTCCTAGTCTTTCTCTCTTAGAGTGTTTTTCTGTACATGCATACTCACAAGTATTACGGATTCTGTAGCATCTGTTGGTACATTTACGATGACATTTCTTTGCTCCCTGCAGCACATCTATTCGCCGGCACGGTCCCCGAGTCCGAGTGGAAAGCTGCCGTTTCCCGTCGAGCTTTGGCCCACGCTGCGACGGGTTGGGGTTTTTTTTTCTACTCTTCCTGACTTTCTTAACTGGGAGGAGACGGAGACACTCGATAGCCGTCCGGGTGCCGGACAGTGAGTCATCCCTCCTCCAGCGTCGACTGGAACTTGAACCTTTAATCCCGAGGATCTCAGAATCCGGAGGGTTGCAGATTCCTTTATCATTTACATTAATCTCAGGCATTTGCACCATGCCACGAAGACACAGGCTCCACTTACTTAACTGACACAGAATAGGGCAATAGCCATGGTGATACTTGACTGGTCTCAGCCACACAACCGTATCACGCGCTCGGTTGTAAATAATAATGTAATAAGATTGGCCGCGGACGCAGGTGTTTAACGTCATCCGCTCGGCAATGAAATCTGATTTCATAATGAGGTTTTTCTTCATTTAGAGTCATAATTATCAGCCAAACAAAAATAGTTTGATTTTTTTTTTACTTTATAGTAGTTTAACTGATTTCTAACATCAACCGATCGAAAGCTTTTAATCAGTAAGACGTTAACGAAATCCTACCTTGATTCAAATGATAAAGCTCCTCTGTGCTGAAGTTTTTATTACTACCTCAGAAGTAAAGATCTGCAGCTCTCACCTAGAGCTAAAAGTTCAACGTCGTCTCTCGCCAAGCCCTTTGAAGTGATCCCTTCAGGAAGAAAAACTCCAACACTTGTCCATAAACCATGCCAGGCCCTGTACCAATGCCCATATGTGAAATCAATACCTATTTCGAAAAACCAACCCCTCCAAAACTACACCACCACTTTCGCGTTACACACGCCGTAATCTGCCTCCTGAACTCCATAAGACTCGCCGTGAAATAAATCGGCTATCGGGAAGACGACTTGTAAATAAATCTTTCGCCTGCATTTGTGGGGGGAAAAAAAGATCTGGATGAAAACGATGGCGAAGGACATCCAATCTGCTCGTTGGAAAACGCCGCATCGGTGTAATTCAAGACAACGCAGCAGCTGTAAGGATGACATTGATCGTTTCGAAATACCTCTTTTTTCCACTTCTTGATATCGGACCGCTGTGGCTGCCGGAGATTTCTTTACCAGGAAACCAAAGAAAGCGGCGGCTTCCCCTGAAACGTTTGATCAGAGACACATACAGAGGGGAGCAGAAGTCACATGTTGGATTCATCTCAAGAGTTACTGCGCCACCTCAGACTTCAAATGTCTGGCTAACGTCACTTTGTGACACGGATCATTGTGACAGTCACAAACCCAACCTGTGGAAGTGGATCGTCGCAGCACGAAAAATCCATATACATCTTTGTGAGAAGGGTAATTTCTGCGGATCCCAACAAACAAATTGACATTCACCACAGTTAATATGAAAGTGTTAATTTGCCGTAGCGCACGCTCACAGTTTCGTGGCCCGATTACATGTTGCTCTCTGTGTCACACCACGGGAATGTTAATTCAGCCTCAGTTTGCACAGCGGAGAGGGTGGTCGGGAGGATACGGCCTCCCAGAATAGTGGAGCTTTGTAATGGACCGGCCCCCTACCGCGGTGAGTATTTGCTAATGGCCAGGATGATGCCTCCTCCCCAGTAGGTACCGCCTGCCGCAACAGTCAGCGAGTTAAATGTGGACAGTTGTATGAAATATTTTGGTGTCGTTGCGGTGCACATACCAGTCTTAGTAATGATCTCTTATAATAGATGGGGGGGGGGGGGGGGGATGTCTGTAATCATTTAAGGTTGAAATGGGACAGGCTTTGTTTGAATTATTATTTTTATTAGTAGTTACAGAAGTAGTAATATTAATTATGGTGTGATCATGGTCTGGACTGTCAGTACTGAGAATTTGTCAAGCACCAAATCACAGGGAACTTTACATTGTAGGGTCAAGACCTTAGAATATGATTAAGACAAAAGCCAACAATTTCTCACAATGAGCAAACACTTTGCAACAAGGATGCTAATATATGGGGTCTAGGAATCTAGCTACTAAATATATAATATTAAGAGAGAACAGTATTAACATCGATGACCTTGCGACCTGTCCGGGGGTGTTGCCACCCCTCACCCAATGTCAGCTGGGATTGGCTCCGGCCCCTACCCCCGTCGCGACCCCCCGTAATAGTTCTGCTGGTTTTTTTGGTAATAACACGAATTAATTAAAAGTACACAATGAAGATTTTTTTTTTAAAACAATCAGCCTTTTGTCCAGATTCAGGGATATAGCCACTGATATTGCCACTGCTCTGTATATCGTATTTATATACCTTTGTTTTTTATTTAATGTTCTTTTTTTGTTATATTTTGTACATACTAACTTTGTAAATTTCTTTATATACTCTTCTGTCCACTTTGCTGCTGTAATGCCCGGATTTCCCCATTGTGGGACGAATAAAGGTATATCTTATCTTATCTTAGATTATAATAACATAAAATTGGTAACTTGATATAGCTCCAGTCTAACTGGGTTTCATATTGAGAGGGTCACTGAATCAAATTATGTCAACGTTTTCCTTGAAATTTGAGGATTTTCTATCTGCTCCTGATGCTTGGCCTGTTGTGTAGAAACACACTGAAAGAGGTTAGTTGTAGTACTTTCACTATCAATTGTAGACTATGGGGTTCTCATACACTGACATGCTGCTGCCCCCATTCAGTCCCATTGAACACTCACCACTGCAACCAATCTGTATCAACACATCCCTCGGTGCTAAATCGCCATTGTCCCATCCATGCTAGTCTGGCCTGACCAGCTTAACCTGGGACAAATATCATACATGAGTAATAGTTATTGGCCATCTCAATCGTCACAATTCAACAGCTATACCTCATGTTCAAATTGTTTAATCTTGATGATACTCTCTCTGCCAGGTCTCTCTTCAAAAGATGGCATCAGCTCCAGTAAAACAAACACAGAAAGGGTGCACACAGTCTTGAGATTTATCTATCAAGGCAGAAAGACAAGCATCAAGACAGTTAAAGCTCTTTTTGGCTCTTTCTACTGCCAGTTATTTTTCGTTGTATGGTGAAGGGTATTTCTGTGAAAGCAACACTAAGTTTAGAAACAAGCCCGGTCACAGCGCAGGGACCAAATCACCGAAACATTTATCATTTGATTTACAGTCTAATTTATCCCCAACCTCTGAGACCACAAATGGAGATTCCGAAAAAAACATTCAAGAAGCAGAGAGGCTTCTCTCTTTTCCCAAAGTTATTATAGTCATTGAGAACGCAGGTTAAACCCAAGATAGAGGGCCAACCTTAAATATAAAGCAGCAGGAGATGGAAGAGTTGGCTTTCAAAGGGAGATATATGGCCAGTACAAGACCAGGATCAGTTGCTTTGGGAACCTAAAACCTCGGATGACAGTGAGAGCCATTTATAATATTAAGATGAATAGGCTCATCCTGGCAACAGCTGGCATGGCTGGGAGTTTGTCTCGTTTGATGCAAATGAACCAGATCGCCGTGTGTTTAGAGGCTATTTAAAGGCAACACTTTGATTTAAAATAGGAGGAAAACAAACTTGACGGTGCACTTGGTGGTACTGTAGGTCTATATGTAAGTCTTAGTTTTTTTTAAATATCTTCTGGGAAGCACTTTGGGACGTCTCACCTTTTAAAAGGTACCATATAAATAAAGTACTTACTGTGCATCCTAACACAGCAGGGGGAAAAAAAACGAAGGGAAAATAGTTAGGTTTTACTCTGAGTAAAGAGGTCCAGCCTTTTTCTCTGGCTCTTAGTAGTTATCCACCTTGTTGATTTTAGTTTACAGGCCTAATCCTTTACAATTGAAGAGGTATGACAGTGTCAGGCTCACCCCCATTTCGGGAGTATCCCACTGTGGCAGGTAAAATCTCCCAAATCAATAGCACATATGTTCCACATTACAGTGGGAAAAGGACTCCAAAAAGCCCCTTTTTCTCTCCGAGAGTGGCCCACATCGACGACAGACGTGTTCTGATTCCACATATGTTGAAATGTAGAAAGCGTTACATGGCCTCTTTGATACAGGATGATTTATAGGGCCTTGACACCAGTTGCAAATGTCTTCGGCGAGGGCACGGGGAGGCCTTCACTGCAAGTGGATAGTGCCGATCAAGTCACATTCAGGGCCACAACAAAATGGATTGCGTTTCCACTTGGAAGGTTTCTTTTTTGACCTATTGCCTTTTTGTCCCTCGTTTGGTCATTGTTGTCAAATGTCAAGTTGATTCTTTTCCTTAGATGGACAGAAGGAAACAAAAAGAAAGAAAGAAAGAAAGAAAGGATGGCTAAAATTACAACCGTGTGGTATATACTGACAATGCCATCTGGATGAAATGAGGAATTTTAATCGGACATCTCTCAGTTTTCCTGTTGTGCACGGATTTCATGCTCCAATTAGACAGGGTTGTGGCAGATACAAGCAGGGGGGAAGAAGAAGAAACAGCTCGGCAAAATCTCCCCGGTGTACATGAAGGACGCTGCCAAAGTGGGCCGCATTACAAAATGAGGTTGGCTAAGGTCACTGTCTTGCGAAGTATAATTATATCGTAAAACTAAGCCTCTTGCTCCAACATAATGGTAGATAAACAGAGTCTGATTTGTGACACTTCTCAAGTTCGAAATCCAGACTGATGCAGCTAATTCAATTAGCAAATGGGGGATCACTCAGCCCCTTAATAGGGATTTGTGGGGATGAGCGGACTTGTTCTCAAAAATTAATTACATATCACATTTCTTGTGGTCATCAAAGTACCCCGGGGCTAATGGCACGGCTAAATCCATATTCAGCGATGCGCTCATGTTCCATTAGAAATGTCAGTCATTCGCTTGACAGAGCAGTTCAGTAATGTTCGAGGTAGACTCACACCCTTCAGCAAAGGCCCTAGCATGCAAACGAGGTCTTTAGCTACGTCTTCGGGATGGGGTAATTTGGTTTGGAGGGCATATATAAATATTTGAGCACAAACTCCTGGTCAGGTAGAACAGCCACAAACAAACCTGGCTACAAGAGGGCAATTAATATCTACAGTTAGGCCTGACAACCCCCCGAAGGACGTAGTGTAAGTGACAGCATGCAAGCAGAGGCTTAATGTCATTTTGCATCTCCATTACGCCACGCTCTATTGAATAATACCTCAAAACCTGTGCAGCACTGACAATCAGCTGCACGCTAGACCGCGTCACGAACTGCGTGAAGTGTGTGCCTCAGCAACCGCTTACTGTACTGCATTTATTTTAAATGTTGTTTAAGTTTATGATGAGAAATACTTTAAAAGTAGTTGAATATTCTTCTCACCCCTTTTTCGAACATGTAAAGCAAGTGTTGGACAGTTTGTTTTTGCTTTATGTTTTCATTGTTTGTGAATATTACTTTTCTATGTTTGTCCACTTGTTTCATTATTTTCTTTTGTTGTGTTTTCCTTGTAATCAAAGTACCTGAATTCTCTTATATACGTTTCCCTGTATGGGAAATGGGTATAAGGGACAGGTATTAGAGTGAAGAAAAGCCTAGCAAAGTCATATTTGTAGTAATGTTACTCAGAAACCTGGCACAGTCTCTGTAGATTGTGGGTTTAAATTGAAATTAAAAATTTCCTGAGTGACCGAAATTCCCCTTGGGAAGATGATACCTGCTACTGAATGACAGGTAAAAGGTTTTATTTTATCCCTAAGGTTTGTGTTGAGAATGATTGGATCATGAACCAACATACATAACAAAAGCTATTGCTTCTTTCCTGTTAAAATAAAAAAAGTAAAGAAAAAGATGCCTATACAGTGCAGATGCCTTAACTTGTGTTGATGTTCAGTTTCATTCGTAGGTTTATTTTTTGATTGTGCGATTAAAAGTTATTTAAAATAGTAATGTTGCAGGGGTCATTATTTTTCATAACCGCCCTCTAATTGCTCCACTTAAATCATTATATGTTTATGACATTGACACTGCTCTTTAAGGCACAGCTCAAGCTTGAAGAGATGAAGACAACTTTACCACGGGTCACGCGCAACTGCTCTGCGGCTGTGGGCGCAGTACACAGGTATGGTATGGCAAGCGTGTGATAGAAACATGAGCCTGAACCGTAAACGTGCCATGAAGGCTTGGGAATGTCCCGAGTTGCTGGGCTGAGCTCGAGATTGAGTTTTCAGTCAGAGGGTGCATTCATGTATCCTGTCAGTCCAGTTTACGAGGTAGGATAATGACGAAGGGCATTTAGAAACAGCTGAAATGTATAAAATCATTTTTTTAATGTTTTTTCTTCCAACAGAAGTTCCCCTTGATTTTGGAGGTCATTTGGTTTTACGTAGGTGAGCAGCACTGGATATAATATAGCAGGAGAACTTTAATATGTCATAAAGTTTGTATTTTGAAATGACACATTTTTCATTAATAGAAATTATATCCGGTTAGAAGGTGAAAAGAGTAACTTTTAATGAAACTATACCCGAGACAAAGACTTTACCCAATCTTTCCTTTATCTAAGGAGTTTCTTAAGGAAATTATTTCAGCTTTGTTTTAACTGATATTCTAATAAGCAGTCCTTAACGTTTGAACACACAAAGCATTTAATTGGAAGCCAACAAACCCTATATTAAATGTGTTTCTGTCTTCAAGTTGCTTTTGTTTTTAAATCTCAGAAGACAGGGAAGAAGTACACTTTATAAATTTCAACTCACAGTCTTACTGTGACAGTCTGGATCTCTGAACTGACGTGGGCTTTTGAGGCACAAGCACTTTTGCTAACATCAAACAAGCGACGGGGACAAAACCAAAGCCCGGAGCTGTGAACACAATGTAGTCTTCACGCTGGCAGGTTGTTTGTTTACGCGTGGCCTTAGATAATTAGTCCAGAAGTAATGACTGCTCTCTGATGACAGCCGCTGAAACCTGATTCCCCGGTGTGACATGCTCTCCCCGTCACTCTCCCCTGCCCAACAACTGCAGTGTGGTTATTTTTTGCCCCGGCTGCTAGCGGGGGCTAACCTGGCGCCAGCCCCTGGGACCTGGTGATCTAAGGGGTCTGACAGGGCCAGCGCTGCCATTCGCCCCTTAACCTCCCAAACCCTTCTGATGCCAAACGGCACACGGAACCCAACACTGAAAACACGGTCATGGCGTCCCCCATTGACAGAAAGAAATAAGAAAGATATCTGAGGTTTGGCTTCAAAGAGTTTAAACTGATTTCCGGTTTGAATGTGTTGCCAAAGTTGAAAAATGTCACTGAAGAGGTTGATACCTGAGTCCAAGTGCATCAACTAAGAACAATCGAGAGACATTGGACAAAAGGTGCTGGTTGAACTTATTCTCACCTATCAGAAACTTTCTATTTGCATTTAATGCTTTAAGAATATTGTTGAGCTTGTTTTTTTTAATTACGTCAGCTTCTCTTTCGATGACTTCGACTGTCCTACAACAGCCTCTTTGCAATGACCAAGCAATATGAAAAACAACTCTCAGAGGTACGTGAATTATCTATCATGTTCTAGAGGGCAGCATCGCACCCGCTGGGTCACAGCTTAGCCGAGGCTATGTAGCTTGATCTTCCTCAAATCTAAAGCAAACAGGCACAACATGGCAATCATGCCACACTAGCACACTGCAGCTTTAGAGGGAAAACAGTGACTTTCCCTGAGCAGCTATCAAAGCTTTGCTGCCCGCCAAGTGCAAAGGCCTCCCAATCCACGGCACTCGTTGAGGGTGAGGAACCTGGCCGGCTCCCAGTCACCATCTGTCCTTTTCAAGACCTTTAACTTCTCTAAGCGGAGATTCTCAACAAATCTGAAACTTTTTTTGAAACTTGCACTGTCATCTAAATTTGACAGCCACAACGTGAGGAGTTTGGATGACACAAACGACAAGGAATGGCATTGCTTAAGCAGCTAAAAGACAGCATGCCACAGACAAGCGTCTTTCTTTTGAAGATGATCCCATGTCTCCGGTTGTCAGTTGTCTTTTGGTTCCCCTGAAAAAATATGCTCTTCAAAGAAGTTAAGGAGGAGGGCACGGCTAGCAAAAGATATTTAATTCATGTTTCTGGTGCTGAAACAAGAAACGTACGTAACTGAAGGTCTATTTCAGGATTGTTTATTGAGCTTGTCATATTGTTGAGTATTTTGAGACATGGAAAGTTGGATCCACTATTTTTTCCCCCCAGGAAATATCAATTCAAAGCTGATTTTTTCAGTGTTAGCTTATTTGTAGCTGTGGCCTCTTAGGTTTTTATGTTGACTATCTCTAAAATGTCTCACTGATTTATTATCAAATATTCAGTCGTGTGAATGATATCCAAGGTTTAAATATATAACCTATATTTGTGCAGTGAAAAGACAACAAATAATTTATCCCCAATGATTTATTTGGTATAAATCTCACGAGCTTGATAACTTTATGTCATGATCTACAGTAGTAACTGACATGAGGCGGGGATGCCCACCACGGATCTCTTTTCCTCTCAAAGGTTTAGAGGTTACATCCTTGCTCTTGAAAGGCAGACACTAACATTTAAAAGGCCTGAAGGACTGAGGGGTTGCCACTTGTGACCTCCAAATGGTATTCATTCCTTGTCGGTCTTGTGTGTGAAACATTTCTGTTGACACCCTGCAATGCGGCGTTGATGAGTTAATCTAGCAGCTGAGTGTGTCCTTTAACTACACCCAACCCCCTGCAGATTTTCAGAAGAAAAACACCCCTTATCTCCACGGGAGAGGGGGCGAAATAGGGGCCACAGTGGCCATAAATTCACAGGATACTAGCGTAAAAGTGTGGCCTCCTTCGTGTACAGAACGCTCTATCATGACTGTGCGCGCAACCTCGCTCAAGAGCGGTCTTAGTCGTAATCGGGTATCCAGTTTAACTGAGGACTTTGGAAGCGTAGAGTATTTTGTATCTTTGTGTTGGGGGGTGGAGGGGGTCTATAAAAGGAGAACACATTCCTCCTCTGGTTGAGCAAGACTGCAAAAGACAAGTGAAGGGCATCGCATAAAAAAATGCCCTGCCCCCTATTCACAATTTTATATAAATTGAAGTTTCTTTGGGACTCCGTAACCGGTATTGACCCATCACACTTGAACCCTAGTACCTAAGCCTGCAGGTCCCAGTGGAGTCAACAGGACCAGGCAGTATTACCGGTGGATATTACTTTAACCATCCTGGACAGGGTCCAGTGTTGCCTGAGATCAGGACAACAAAAATAGGCTTAGGGTATGCTCAGCCCTAAGTATGAAATCCACACTAAGGCTCACTGCCTCATTGTATGTGTGGGCCGCTGTGCGGATATCATTTACTTCTCAGAACCATCTTGTACCCCGGGCTTATTAGACAGTCTTAATAAGGACATCTGACAGCTGAGGCAAGTTCTTCTCGAACCATACCGATGTAGGTTTTAACATACTGATGAGTTGGCTGCCTTGACATCATAGATTGCATTAATGAAAGTGTTTCCATCGGTGGAGGTGTTGTTGCCAGAATGGATAACAACACTAACACTAACACTAGCACATAAAGTCTCAAGTCTTGACACAATATTTGTTGCATCTCTTGTCTGATTGATTTGGGCATTGACCTAACAACATTGTCAACCCTTGGCAAATAAGCTTACTTACTGTTGCATATAAAAAGTCAAATAATAAACCATGTAAGAGCCACACATGAAAACTGTACTAAGAGCATACAGAATGACTGTATACAAGAAAGTTTTTTTTACTGTGGGAAAGTCTGGCTCATCCTCAGCAGGGGTCCTGCTTGGGAAAGGAGTTTGCATGCAAGCTCGATCTGAAGGTGGTAATGACCAGTGTATTCTTTCACACTGACAGCTCCTCTGACATCTTGGAATTCATCTCTTGCAGTGCATATTCACGGGCTTAAGACAGCTCCGTGGTTGCCTCAGGGGTATATCTCACTTACTGTACAGGCAGAAACAGCTGTAAATAGTGATCCGAGTGGCAGAGCAACAATGATTTGACACATCACACCTACAAGAATGTGCAGCGTCTTCCAAAGGTCCTCTGTGAGAGCCACTGTTTGTCTTTACGGGGGATATTGGTTTGTTTATGCCATGCCCCCGTTTCAGTAAACTCCTGGAGGCTGTGAGGTTTCTTACTGACAGTTTGACACCTCTGAGGCAAAGGTGAACGGAAAGTGTGGCGCTATCAACAGCCTTCGCTTATTAGCCTGCTGCTTTGACACTAGTTCCTGAAGGCTTATTATGAGGCATGAATAATGTGAGCCAGAATAAATCAATCCACCCCTGTCTTATGAAACCCTGTCAAATCAGCATGGTGTCTTGCAAATGCAAATTATGTGCCACATGCAGGAAAAAAAAATAAAGAAATACAAATGAGACGACTGGCAATAAGAGAATGGGGATGGGTGCTTAATTTCAACACTAACAGCCTGTGTAAGCCCTGACATTAAACAAACTGTTTTAAAACCGGAATAAAACAAATGGAAAATCCTCACAATTAATTGAAGATATTGTTTTATTACGTGATATCCTCCAAAGAAGAAATAATATTATTCACCATTTGTCAAATTTTAACCTTGCTTTGACTGTCTTTCAACTGTAAAATACAAATCTCCCATTGAACCTGATGAGGTTATTATACATTAAGCATAAGTATATTATGTTGATGGTAGATATTCCCTGATGGTGAACACAGACAGATTGTATGGTTAATTCTCATTCATCTTCACAACTGTTCTGAGTGACACTGGTTACAATGCACATGGCTCAAAGAGGGTTTGCACTTTTACCATGTTAACATGCTCACGTGCTCTATGTTGGCACACACTTATTAATCTTCTTGTTTTTAAGTACTTCAGGTGCCCCCGGGAATAATGGGCCCAATTCCAAAAGTGAGTAAAGACCATTTATTTCTGCCGGAGCGCAGTTGTTCTTGTCTTTAACGCACAGACACTCAAGCCACAACTTGAGCCCATTTGTTATCTCTTGCCTCAGCACAAGTTATTTAGCCTGTCAGCAGAATGATAAACTCTCCCCTGCCATGGGTGTCACTTTGACAGCTCGCTCCCGCATTAGCCAATAAATGTGTAAGGTGGACGGGAACGAAGAGTTTCAGCTCCAAAATGAGACACCAACCACTCTGAAAAGTGACAGCAGAGTGATCGATAACACTACAAGGTAACTAAGCTCCTACTTTTGATTAAACGTTGTGTTTTTTGGAGACTGGATCGGCCCCAATTTAACAATAGTGACTGAAGACGTTTATGTAACTTTTGTATAAACATAGATGCACTATACAGGCTCAGGGGTAGAGCCCTTAAAATATTTCAATAAAGTCTTTGGATTACATCTGAAATTCTGTGAACTGCGCTGAGGCTCTGGGTATTGTACAAAGAAAAAAGACTTTGTGCCTGGTACCGGCCATTAATCACAGTGAACTTGACTTTATAGGTCTTCATTTTTTGGGGAGGTTAGAGTCTGACGTGGGGTCAGAAAAAGGTCAAGGTTCATTTTTGTGAATTTGTCGCGGCTCTGAAATCCCCTATATTAGATTTTCTTTACAAAAACCAAAAGAGGTACATTTTGCCTTTTCTTATCAATAATCTATTGATTTTCTCAAGCAT
The DNA here is from genome assembly GCF_022379125.1 of Scophthalmus maximus. Taxonomy (NCBI): domain Eukaryota; kingdom Metazoa; phylum Chordata; class Actinopteri; order Pleuronectiformes; family Scophthalmidae; genus Scophthalmus; species Scophthalmus maximus. The sequence continues at coordinate 21,853,965 of NC_061523.1, read as the reverse complement.
TTGATAAGGATTTTATTGTGCTGCTTAAACATGTTTAATGTAAAAGATATTTTCCGGCATAAACAGGCTTGATTCACCTAAAAACAAATAACTGTAGCAAATGATAGAAAGCTTACATGTTTGTTTTTTGCATGCAGCCTCAGCACTAAAGTCCCTAATCACATGAGAATGGCCATTACTCTTCCCCATAAAACCATGATGGGATGTTTTGACAGTGGTCACTTGTTCAATAGTCCCTCTCTTTCATTGCCCTTCCTTGATGAGTTGACTTTTTGGGATCCAGGCACCATGTTATTAGCCCCAATTAGTTAAGTGTTGTCTTACTCTTCTTGCTAGCTGCGTGTGGAAATTGCCACCTCTGATTGATTGGCTTCCTGTCATCAAGGGGATTATGAATGAACTTGCCCTTTCTTCGTGCGTCCTGAAAGATCCTCACGTGCGGGACACTTAAGAAACTCCACCGCTCACGATTCCTCACAGTGGGAATCTGAAAGAGGACCAGCATGCCAAGAGGTAAAAGCAAGTGGCATCCTTAAAGTTCTGCATACTATAGGCATACCTTTAATGTTTCCCCTAAACCTTATCTGATCATACATATTTTAAAATTTATATATAAAGAGCAATCTTTTCTGGTGCATAGACGATACATTATTATCACTATTTGTTATTATGCACACTAATACTACATATATGTGGTAGTACAAGTGAACTAAAAAAATCTTCTCATGTTTTTATCTCATTCACATGTATTTTGAAAGTCTTTAAACAGTTGAAAGAGTTCCAACAGAATACTGTATATTTACTCACATTGTTAGGCTGTAATAATGATACAACTGAAGACATTTCTATTTGCTAATGTTTTTATTTTCTCCTTTTAATTATTGTATTTTAATGTGATGTGTTTCTTCGCAATGCTTTACATGTTTTATGTAAAGCACTTTGAATTGCCTTGTTGTTGAAATGTGCTATAAAATAAATTTGCATTGCCTAAAACTTATCATGCTAATGTAATTTGAGTAATTTGACTTATAACAAAATATTCCAGTAACAATTGCTTAATTTTAAGATTATCCTAAAAGAATCCTTTATTCATCCCGCAACAGGGAAATTTGGACATTTTGATACTTACAATGGTATGTGATTGTTTTTGTTTGAGGGTTTTACTTTGCTCTCCTGTAATCTGACTGTAAATGAAGGAATGTCTGGCTGTCGATTTGCCCAAGTTCCCTTTTAGTGTCCAAGTTTGTCCAATAAATCTCCATCGATGGCATTTGAACCTTTTCCCACTCAACACAGCATCATCTTAAATCAAAATCCTTGCATTCAGGAGTAATTACACCAAGCAACTACTACAAGTTTGTGTTGTGCCAAGTTCAGCTGTGACTTTACTTTAAAAGTGTACAGAATGCCCTCACTGTTCACTTTGAAGAAAAAGTGTCCATCAGATGGCTAACACTCTGAGGAATAGTTAAGCTTACACGTGGAAAAAAAACTTGGAATGTGCTGTCTCTACTTGGCAAGATGTCGCAGTTCTGCTCTGTACATTTGTCGTGACCCCAATTCTGTCTGTTGCTTCCCTTTTCCATGCATCCTCTGCCGCTGTTGCTGCTCTGATGGAGCTGGCAGCTCAAGCTGGGACAAACACCAAGCTGAGGTCTGACCCCTGCTGACAGAAATGAGGTTTGTATTTAAGAACTGTTGCTGGGGTATTACATTTAACATCAGCGTCTGGTCTGACTCCAGCCAGTTAAATGCAGTTTGCCCTGATCCAGCATGAAGTGCTAAATTGGTTATTGCTTTAAAAAATGTTGCCACAATGTGAGGGATTTTAAAAAATCGCTCTCCTGTAGCTGCCCGCAACTGTGAGCATGTATGTGTGTGGGTGTGGGTGTGACCAACTGTGTGGGCATGCCATGCTCATTTTCATTGATGTGCATTCAGTCCTTTATACGTGCATGCAAGTATTCATTTTTAATTGTATGTGTTCACGTGTGCACACACACGCATACAAATGCGTGTATGCTGTTGTTTTCAAAGCCTGTTGCCATGGTGTCAAACAGAAAGACAAGTCTTTGCTGACTGACCAGCCACCTGCTGGAGAGAGCCCCACAGAGAGGCAGAGAGGAGGTGACGAAACAAATGTAGAAACGAGAGGACAGAGGACGGGGGAAAGTAAAGGAGACAAAAAAAGAAAAAAAAAGAAAAGGAAGAGAGTTTTTCTCATCCACAAGCTGAGGAACACATTTTTAAGCTACATGGTCCAATGGCAATGTCACAGCCTGGCAAGTAGGCAGGTCTTTAATGTGATAAACATGAAATGGGACCACTAGGGCTGATTGTAAGCCAAGTGACACACATTTTTGCTCCACTTCCACACGCAGCTAGGCCTCAAATGATTTGCTGGGTGATGAGCGTGCCAAGTGTTAAATATTATTTGGCTTTTTACACTCCGTTGCTGCCAAACACAGCATGAGCTGTTGTTACTCGTTAGAGATCAGGCCTCTAACGTTCACCAAAAAATACAATTCACAAACCAATGTTTTGGAATGGTTTCCCCAGATTAACACTTGGACTGGGCTGAAGTCAAACATCTCCACCGATCTTGATAGTGTACCAAACATTTATATTTTGTAATGTTACCTTGAGAAAGCTCCATAATTAAAGTGCCATATAGACAAAGTTTATATAGTTTAGTTTATATTTCCTCTACATCTGATGACCTGCCTACTGTCAGCTGAATGATGCTAACTTTAGGGGATCCATACATTTTTTCTCTTACACCAACAGACCTTTTAACAATTTGGATTTTTTTTCTAATGAGTTCCATACCTTTTTGTACAACCATCTATGGTACCCAGCCAAAGTATCTGATTGATTGTGTGTCCTCTACTTTTCCTGAAATTATTGGATGGATTAACATAATTATTGTCTCTTTGGTGAATCTTTTACATCTCTAATGCCATTATAAGATCACAATTTAAATTTGTCAAATACTTTTGTTGTATAACCAAACATCGCAAAGCTAATGCCTATATTCATCAGCCTCAGCTTACACTCTCTTTGGTGTTGATGAGCAAGCGTTAGCATGCTAACAAGTTAACATTAAATTTGGGAACATGATAAACATACCTACTCAGCACAAGCATATTAGCATGGTAGCATGGGCCCATTAGCATATGTCAGAACACAAAGCCGCTAGCATGCCTCCAAACTCATGTTAAAAGTTAATGAGAGCAATAAGACTCAATCATATTGTATACAAGCAACCAGGAAGCAGATTAAAGTAAGGGAAACGTTGGAACTGCTACACGGATGAGCAGGTGAGTACCAAATGTCACTTGTTAACTACTATTATTACCGCTGTGGCCATCTTTAAGGCCTCTCAGACAGTGCAACCGCCATAAAAGCAATAGAAATTAAAGCTGCGAGCAGCGATGATCGGGCCCTCGCACTCTCGCCGTCGGGGACGCGCCGGCAGCCGCTCTCCACGCGTCCGCCGGGTCTCGCGACGGCCGGTCGGGACGCGACGATTTCTCTTCCCCACCCTAGGGAAGCGGGCTCCGGAAACCGTCCAGTGGCAAGAAGCGGCCCATGTCGCGGAGTGGACGTCCCCAACCCCCCCTTGCCCGGCTCCCCGGGGGTCCTAAAAATATGCGGCGAAGTGTACGTACACTTCAAAATACCTTAGAGCTGAGGTCAGGGTATTCCAATTGGACAAAGGCAAGGTGGTCTCTTCCACCCGGCCAGCACAGTCCTCCTCAGTGGGGGGAACATGTCCACTCGGTGGAAGTGCAACCTACCCCAGGGGCCCCCAGGTACCCCCTGGGGGCCCCTGGTACCCCTGGGGCCCCCGGGGCCCCTGGTACCCCTGGGGTACCCCCCGGCACCCCTCGGGCCCTCCTCCCAAAGTCGGCAAGTGAGTTTTGGGCCGATTGGACTCTTGGCCCCCGGGGGCCCCTTGTGCCAAGGCCCCCGGTGTCGGCAAGTGAGTTCTGGGCTAATTGGACTTTTGGCCCCCGGGGGCCCCTGGTACTCCCGGGCCCCCCTCAGGCCTCTCCCCCCGATGTCGGCAAGTGAGTTCTGGGCTAATTGGACTTTTGGCCCCCGGGGGCCCCTGGTACTACCGGGCCCCCCTCAGGCCTCTCCCCCCGATGTCGGCAAGTGAGTTCTGGGCTAATTGGACTTGTGGCCCCCGGGGGCCCCTGGTACTCCCGGGCCCCCCTCAGGCCTCTCCCCCCCGATGTCGGCAAGTGACTTCTGGGCTAATTGGACTTTTGGCCCCCGGGGGCCCCGGGGGCCCCTGGTACCCCGCCCCAGAGTCGGCAAGCGAGTTTTGGGCAAAAGGGGGCCATTTACCCAGAGTGGACAAATATTCCACCGATTGGACATATTTACTGTACCGTACTGTACTACCATGACAAGTTCTGCGATGTCGACAAATGTACCACGAAGCGGACACCCAAAAATTTACAATGTGAATGAAGTGGACAAAAAGGTCCATCAGTTGGACAGGTGTACGAGTTAGGGAAGTGGTAGGGGCCCCTGTGTCCAACGGCAATACCCGGGGCCCCCCCCCCCCAGCCCAGAAAGGAGTGATAGCGCCACCGACAGGCTCAGTGGCTTCGGCACACTTTGCGTCCAATTCGTGATCTTAGTCACAGCCATATGACACCCTAACAGGGACGCAAGTCCATTGTGACGACCTTTGACCAATGGCAGGAAAATGGCTGACTTCCGGTTGGGCGGAGCTAATTGCTCCAAGAGGCTTTTTGGTAGGTCGTCGGGAGGTACATGAGCCGACCGAATTTGGTTCTTCTAAGTCAAATTTAAAGGCGTTAGAATTGACTTTGAAATGTTGTAGGGGGCGCTATGGAGCCATTTTGACACAATTGGACAAAAGACACATATCAGACATATTGTCTTGCCACTCTGAACATGTCTGCCAAGTTTCATGAGAAACAAAGCATCATAAGTGCCTCAAATATGTAACGTATTTGATGGCGAACAGGGCGTCACCATGGCAACAGCGTTTGACATATGGTCAAAAATTTCACAGTACAATATCAGCCATGTCTCACAACTAAGCTGACCAAATTTGAGGTTTCTCCAGTGAACCTGCGAGGCAGAGGACGTAAAAGAAGAATTTCAAACTTCCTATCACCATTAGGTGGCGCTATGACTTATGTCCAATATTGACATGTAGATGTGTTTAGGGTGGGACTGTTATCACGCCTGAGAAGTTTGGATCAGATCAGACCATGTAGCTTTGATTTGGAGCAACTTCCTGTTCATGGTGAATCAAGCCTCACCGCGGCCACGCCTTTCGATGTGGAGTAAATCTTTTGATATCGTTTGATCCGGAAGGCCTCCTCTACGCGTTGCTAGAGTTTGAGGCGGATCCGAACAACCGCCTAGGAGGAGTTCGTCAAAGTACGTCACCTTCCGTTCACTGCTTACACCAAGGTAAAATCCGAAATGGCTGACTTCCGGTTGGGCGGAGCTAATTGCTCCAAGAGGCTTTTTGGTAGGTCGTCGAGAGGTACATGAGCCGACCGAATTTAGTTCTTCTACGTCAAATTTAAAGGTGCGATAATTGACTTTTAAGTTTTGTAGGGGGCGCTATGGAGCCATTTTGACACAATTGGACAAAAGACACATATCGGACATATTGTCTTGCCACTCTGAACATGTCTGCCAAGTTTCGTGACAAACAGATTATCATAAGTGCCTCAAATATGTAACGTATTTGATGGCGAACAGGGCGTCACCATGGCAACAGCGTTTGACACATGGTCAAAATTTTCAAAGTATCATATCAGCCATGTCTCACAACTAAGCTGACCAAATTTGAGGTTGCTCCAGTGAACCTGCGAGGCAGAGGACATAAAAGAAGAATTTCAAACTTCCTATCACCATTAGGTGGCGCTATGACTTATGTCCAATATTGACATGAAGATGTTTTCAGGGCGGGACTGTTATCATGCCTGAGAAGTTTGGATCAGATTAGACCATGTACCTTTGATTTGGAGCAACTTCCTGTTCATGGCGAATCACGCTTCACCGAGGCCACGCCTTTCGATTTAGACAAAATCTTTTGATATCGTTTGATCCGGAAGGCCTCCTCTACGCGTTGCCCAAGTTTGAGGCGGATCCCATGAACCGCCTAGGAGGAGTTCGCGAAAGTACGAGGCCTTCCGTTCGCCCCTTACGCCAAGGTAAAATCAAAATGGCGGACTTCCGGTTGGGCGGAGCTAATTGCTCCAAGAGGCTTTTTCGTAGGTCGTCGGGAGGTACATGAGCCCACCGAATTTGGTTCTTCTACGTCAAATTTAAAGGTGGGATAATTGACTTTTAAGTTTTGTAGGGGGCGCTATGGAGCCATTTTGACACAATTGGACAAAAGACACATATCGGACATATTGTCTTGCCACTCTGAACATGTCTGCCAAGTTTCGTGAGACACAAAGCATCATAAGTGCCTCAAATATGTATTCGTATTTTATGGCGAACAAGGCGTCACCATGGCGACAGCGTTTGACATATGGTCACAAATTTCATAGTACCACGTTAGCAACTTCTTACAACTTAGCTGACCAAATTTGACGATGATGTGGTCAACCTATAAGACAGAGGGCGTAAAAGTGTAGACACATGTTACTTCCTGTTGCCAGTAGGTGGCGCTATGACCTATGTCCAATATTGACATGGTAATCTGTTCAGGGCGAGACTGTTATCATGCCTGAGAAGTTTGGGTCCGCTCGGAGCATGTACCTTCGATTACGAGCGACTTCCATTTTCATGGCGAGGGATCGAAATTCGCCACATTTTCGCCACGCCGTCACAGCATGGGCCTCTGACGTACACTCAAGCTTTTGATATCGTTTCATCCCATGGGTCTTCAGATGACACACGACAAATTTGAAGTTGCTCATGTGAAATTTGTAGTAGTAGTTCATTAAAATATGGCACGTGAAATATGGATTTTGACACAAAATGGCCGACTTCCTGTTGGTCATAGGAAATTTTGCCAAGAGGTTTTTTGTCAGGTCCGACAAGATGTATCTGCCACCCAAATTTCATTTATGTAGGATACTCCAAAATTTTTTTTCCTATACCTGCTGATTTTTCCAGGGGGCGCTGTGAAGCCCCTGGGCCACACCCAGTGCCGGGCCTCTAGGCCTGAGTAGCGGGAGCAGTTTCTGACGTGTGTGCCAATTTTCATCCGTTTTCGCATATGGGAACAGGGTGTAAAATGAGTGAACGATGCTGAATAAGAATAATAATAATTAAAGCTGCGAGCAGCGATGATCGGGCCCTCGCACTCTTGCCGTCGGGGACGCGCCGGCAGCCGCTCTCCACGCGTCCGCCGGGTCTCGCGACGGCCGGTCGGGACGCGACGATTTCTCTTCCCCACCCTAGGGAAGCGGGCTCCGGAAACCGTCCAGTGGCAAGAAGCGGCCCATGTCGCGGAGTGGACGTCCCAAACCCCCCCTTGCCCGGCCCCCCGGGGGTCCTAAAAATAGGCGGCGAAGTGTACGTACACTTCAAAATACCTTAGAGCTGAGGTCAGGGTATTCCAACTGGACAAAGGCAAGGTGGTCTTTTCCACCCGGCCAGCACAGTCCTCCTCAGTGGGGGGAACATGTCCACTCGGTGGAAGTGCAACCCACCCCAGGGGCCCCCAGGTACCCCCTGGGGGCCCCTGGTACCCCTGGGGTACCCCCCGGCACCCCTCGGGCCCTCCTCCCAAAGTCGGCAAGTGAGTTTTGGGCCGATTGGACTCTTGGCCCCCGGGGGCCCCCGGGGGCCCCTTGTGCCCAAGCCCCCGGTGTCGGCAAGTGAGTTCTGGGCTAATTGGACTTTTGGCCCCCGGGGGCCCCTGGTACTCCCGGGCCCCCCTCAGGCCTCTCCCCCCGATGTCGGCAAGTGAGTTCTGGGCTAATTGGACTTTTGGCCCCCGGGGGCCCCTGGTACTCCCGGGCCCCCCTCAGGCCTCTCCCCCCGATGTCGGCAAGTGAGTTCTGGGCTAATTGGACTTTTGGCCCCCGGGGGCCCCTGGTACTCCCGGGCCCCCCTCAGGCCTCTCCCCCCCGATGTCGGCAAGTGAGTTCTGGGCTAATTGGACTTTTGGCCCCCGGGGGCCCCTGGTACTCCCGGGCCCCCCTCAGGCCTCTCCCCCCCGATGTCGGCAAGTGAGTTCTGGGCTAATTGGACTTTTGGCCCCCGGGGGCCCCGGGGGCCCCTGGTACCCCTCCCCAGAGTCGGCAGGCGAGTTTTGGGCAAAAGGGGGCCATTTACCCAGAGTGGACAAATATTCCTCCGATTGGACATATTTACTGTACCGTACTGTACTACCATGACAAGTTCTGCAATGTCGACAAATGTACCACGAAGCGGACACCCAAAAATTTACAAAGTGAATGAAGTGGACAAAAAGGTCCATCAGTTGGGCAGGTGTACGAGTTAGGGAAGTGGTAGGGGCCCCTGTGTCCAACGGCAATACCCGGGGCCCCCCCCCCCCCAGCCCAGAAAGGAGTGATAGCGCCACCGACAGGCGCAGTGGCTTCAGCACACTTTGCGTCCAATTCGTGATCTTAGTCACAGCCATATGACACCCTAACAGGGACGCAAGTCCATTGTGACGACCTTTGACCAATGGCAGGAAAATGCCCATTCATTCTCAGCCACGAAGTGGAAAATTCCCTTACCCGTGTCCCGTAGGAGGAGTTCGTCAAAGTGCGTCGCCTTTCGTTCACTGCTTACCCCAAGGTAAAATCCAAAATGGCTGACTTCCGGTTGGGCGGAGCTAATTGCTCCGAGAGGCTTTTTGGTAGGTCGTCGGGAGGTACATGAGCCGACCGAATTTGGTTCTTCTAAGTCAAATTTAAAGGCGTTAGAATTGACTTTGAAATGTTGTAGGGGGCGCTATGGAGCAATTTTGACACAATTGGACAAAAGACACATATCAGACATATTGTCTTGCCACTCTGAACATGTCTGCCAAGTTTCATGAGAAACAAAGCATCATAAGTGCCTCAAATATGTAACGTATTTGATGGCGAACAGGGCGTCACCATGGCAACAGCGTTTGACATATGGTCAAAAATTTCACAGTACAATATCAGCCATGTCTCACAACTAAGCTGACCAAATTTGAGGTTTCTCCAGTGAACCTGCGAGGCAGAGGACGTAAAAGAAGAATTTCAAACTTCCTATCACCATTAGGTGGCGCTATGACTTATGTCCAATATTGACATGTAGATGTGTTTAGGGTGGGACTGTTATCACGCCTGAGAAGTTTGGATCAGATTAGACCATGTAGCTTTGATTTGGAGCAACTTCCTGTTCATGGTGAATCACGCCTCACCGCGGCCACGCCTTTCGATGTGGAGTAAATCTTTTGATATCGTTTGATCCGGAAGGCCTCCTCTACGCGTTGCTTAAGTTTGAGGCGGATCCCATGAACCGCCTAGGAGGAGTTCGTCAAAGTACGTCACCTTCCGTTCACTGCTTACACCAAGGTAAAATCCGAAATGGCTGACTTCCGGTTGGGCGGAGCTAATTGCTCCAAGAGGCTTTTTGGTAGGTCGTCGAGAGGTACATGAGCCGACCGAATTTAGTTCTTCTACGTCAAATTTAAAGGTGCGATAATTGACTTTTAAGTTTTGTAGGGGGCGCTATGGAGCCATTTTGACACAATTGGACAAAAGACACATATCGGACATATTGTCTTGCCACTCTGAACATGTCTGCCAAGTTTCGTGACAAACAGATTATCATAAGTGCCTCAAATATGTAACGTATTTGATGGCGAACAGGGCGTCACCATGGCAACAGCGTTTGACACATGGTCAAAATTTTCAAAGTATCATATCAGCCATGTCTCACAACTAAGCTGACCAAATTTGAGGTTGCTCCAGTGAACCTGCGAGGCAGAGGACATAAAAGAAGAATTTCAAACTTCCTATCACCATTAGGTGGCGCTATGACTTATGTCCAATATTGACATGAAGATGTTTTCAGGGTGGGACTGTTATCATGCCTGAGAAGTTTGGATCAGATTAGACCATGTACCTTTGATTTGGAGCAACTTCCTGTTCATGGCGAATCACGCTTCACCGCGGCCACGCCTTTCGATTTAGACAAAATCTTTTGATATCGTTTGATCTGGAAGGCCTCCTCTACGCGTTGCCCAAGTTTGAGGCGGATCCCATGAACCGCCTAGGAGGAGTTCGCGAAAGTACGAGGCCTTCCGTTCGCCCCTTACGCCAAGGTAAAATCAAAATGGCGGACTTCCGGTTGGGCGGAGCTAATTGCTCCAAGAGGCTTTTTCGTAGGTCGTCGGGAGGTACATGAGCCCACCGAATTTGGTTCTTCTACGTCAAATTTAAAGGTGGGATAATTGACTTTTAAGTTTTGTAGGGGGCGCTATGGAGCCATTTTGACACAATTGGACAAAAGACACATATCGGACATATTGTCTTGCCACTCTGAACATGTCTGCCAAGTTTCGTGAGACACAAAGCATCATAAGTGCCTCAAATATGTATTCGTATTTTATGGCGAACAAGGCGTCACCATGGCGACAGCGTTTGACATATGGTCACAAATTTCATAGTACCACGTTAGCAACTTCTTACAACTTAGCTGACCAAATTTGACGATGATGTGGTCAACCTATAAGACAGAGGGCGTAAAAGTGTAGACACATGTTACTTCCTGTTGCCAGTAGGTGGCGCTATGACCTATGTCCAATATTGACATGGTAATCTGTTCAGGGCGAGACTGTTATCATGCCTGAGAAGTTTGGGTCCGATCGGAGCATGTACCTTCGATTACGAGCGACTTCCATTTTCATGGCGAGGGATCGAAATTCGCCACATTTTCGCCACGCCGTCACAGCATGGGCCTCTGACGTACACTCAAGCTTTTGATATCGTTTCATCCCATGGGTCTTTAGATGACACACGACAAATTTGAAGTAGCTCATGTGAAATTTGTAGTAGTAGTTCATTAAAATATGGCACGTGAAATATGGATTTTGACACAAAATGGCCGACTTCCTGTTGGTCATAGGAAATTTTGCCAAGAGGTTTTTTGTCAGGTCCGACAAGATGTATCTGCCACCCAAATTTCATTTATGTAGGATACTCCAAAATTTTTTTTCCTATACCTGCTGATTTTTCCAGGGGGCGCTGTGAAGCCCCTGGGCCACACCCAGTGCCGGGCCTCTAGGCCTGAGTAGCGGGAGCAGTTTCTGACGTGTGTGCCAATTTTCATCCGTTTTCGCATATGGGAACAGGGTGTAAAATGAGTGAACGATGCTGAATAAGAATAATAATAATAATCCTTACGGAAACAATAGGGCCTTGCACCTCGGTGCATGCGGCCCTGGTGCATGCAATGCCCCAGGTCCGCGCACCTCGTGCTCGGGCCCTAATTAAAGCTGCGAGCAGCGATGATCGGGCCCTCGCACTCTTGCCGTCGGGGACGCGCCGGCAGCCGCTCTAGACGCGTCCGCCGAGTCTCGCGACGTCCGGTCGGGACGCGCCGATTTCTCTTCCCCGTGTCTTCACTTTCAAAATGCCGTCTTCCTGGTGGGTTCAGTTCGTGGCACTGACAGACTTCGGCCTGTAGATACGTTCGCCGGTGATATTTCGTACGCGCGGGTGGCTTGGTTTTTTTGTATTGTAAGGAGCGCTAAGGAGCTGCTTTGCAACGGCCGAACTCAAAACTTGTATCCGATCAAACCTGTCCATGTTTGTAATGCGTGTGCTGTGTTTCGTGCCTGTAGAAGCATCCCCGACACAGTGAAAAAACACATCACGTTTCGTGGCGAATCACGCTCCGCTGCGCCCGCACCTTTTGTCGTAGACTGTAAAACCCTGTGTGCCGTTTGATCGGGAAGGTCTCATCTACGCGTCGCCCAAGTTTGAGGTGGATTCGATTAACCGCCAAGGAGGAGTTGGTAAAAGTGCGTCGCCTTCCATTCACTGCTTACGCCAAGGTAAAATCAAAAATGGCTGACTTCCGGTTGGGCGGAGCTAATGGCTCCAAGAGGCTTTTTTGTAGGTCGGAGGAAGATACACCAGCCGACTGAATTTCGTTCATCTACGTCAAATTTAAAGGTGGGATAATTGAATTTTAAGTGTTGTAGGGGGCGCTATGGAGCCATTTTGACACAATTGGACAAAAGACACATATTGAACATATTGTGTTGCCACTCTGAACATGCCTGCAAAGTTTCGTGAGAAACAAAGCATCATAAGTGCCTCAAATATGTATTCGTATTTTATGGCGAACAAGGGGTCACCATGGCAACAGCGTTTGACACATGGTCAAAATTTTCACAGTATCATATCAGCCATGTGTCACAACTAAGCTGACCAAATTTGAGGTTGCTCCAGTGAACCTGCGAGGCAGAGGACATAAAAGAAGAATTTCAAACTTCCTATCACCATTAGGTGGCGCTATGACTTATGTCCAATATTGACATGTAGATGTGTTTAGGGCGGAACTGTTATCATGCCTGAGAAGTTTGGATCAGATTAGACCATGTACCTTTGATTTGGAGCAACTTCCTGTTCATGGCGAATCACGCTTCACTGCGGCCACGCCTTTCGATGTGGACTAAATCTTTTGATATCGTTTGATCCGGAAGGCCTCCTCTACGCATTGCCCAAGTTTGAGGGGGATCCGATGAACCGCCTAGGAGGAGTTCGCGAAAATACGACGCCTTCCGTTCGCCGCCCACGCCAAGGTAAAATCAAAATGGCGGACTTCCGGTTGGGCGGAGCTAATTGCTCCAAGAGGCTTTTTGGTAGTTCGTCGGGAGGTACATGAGCCCACCGAATTTGGTTCTTCTACGTCAAATTTAAAGGTGGGATAATTGACTTTTAAGTTTTGTAGGGGGCGCTATGGAGCCATTTTGACACAATTGGACAAAAGACACATATCGGACATATTGTCTTGCCACTCTGAACATGTCTGCCAAGTTTCGTGAGACACAAAGCATCATAAGTGCCTCAAATATGTATTCGTATTTTATGGCGAACAAGGCGTCACCATGGCGACAGCGTTTGACATATGGTCACAAATTTCATAGTACCACGTTAGCAACTTCTTACAACTTAGCTGACCAAATTTGACGATGATGTGGTCAACCTATAAGACAGAGGGCGTAAAAGTGTAGACACATGTTACTTCCTGTTGCCAGTAGGTGGCGCTATGACCTATGTCCAATATTGACATGGTAATCTGTTCAGGGCGAGACTGTTATCATGCCTGAGAAGTTTGGGTCCGATCGGAGCATGTACCTTCGATTACGAGCGACTTCCATTTTCATGGCGAGGGATCGAAATTCGCCACATTTTCGCCACGCCGTCACAGCATGGGCCTCTGACGTACACTCAAACTTTTGATATCGTTTCATCCCATGGGTCTTTAGATGACACACAACAAATTTGAAGTTGCTCATGTGAAATTTGTAGGAGTAGTTCATTAAAATATGGCACGTGAAATATGGATTTTGACACAAAATGGCCGACTTCCTGTTGGTCAGAGGAAATTTTGCCAAGAGGTTTTTTGTCAGTCCCGACAAGATGTATCTGCCTCCCAAATTTCATTTATGTAGGATACGCCGAAATTTTTTTTCCTATACCTGATGATTTTTCCAGGGGGCGCTGTGGAGCCCCTGGGCCACACCCAGTGCCGGGCCTCTGGGCCTGAGTAGCGGGAGCAGTTTCTGACGTTCGTGCCAATTTTCGTTCGTTTTCGCATATGGGAACAGGGTGTAAAATGAGTGAACGATGCTGAACAAGAATAATAATAATTAAAGCTGCGAGCAGCGATGATCGGGCCCTCGCACTCTTGCCGTCGGGGACGCGCCGGCAGCCGCTCTCCACGCGTCCGCCGGGTCTCGCGACGGCCGGTCGGGACGCGACGATTTCTCTTCCCCACCCTAGGGAAGCGGGCTCCGGAAACCGTCCAGTGGCAAGAAGCGGCCCATGTCGCGGAGTGGACGTCCCCAACTCCCCCTTGCCCGGCTCCCCGGGGGTCCTAAAAATAGGCGGCGAAGTGTACGTAGACTTCAAAATACCTTAGAGCTGAGGTCAGGGTATTCCAACTGGACAAAGGCAAGGTGGTCTCTTCCACCCGGCCAGCACAGTCCTCCTCAGTGGGGGGAACATGTCCACTCGGTGGAAGTGCAACCTACCCCGGGGGCCCCCGGGGGCCCCTTGTGCCAAAGCCCCCGGTGTCGGCAAGTGAGTTCTGGGATAATTGGACTTTTGGCCCCCGGGGGCCCCTGGTACTCCCGGGCCCCCCTCAGGCCTCTCCCCCCGATGTCGGCAAGTGAGTCCTGGGCTAATTGGACTTTTGGCCCCCGGGGGCCCCTGGTACTCCCGGGCCCCCCTCAGGCCTCTCCCCCCGATGTCGGCAAGTGAGTTCTGGGCTAATTGGACTTTTGGCCCCCGGGGGCCCCTGGTACTCCCGGGCCCCCCTCAGGCCTCTCCCCCCCGATGTCGGCAAGTGAGTTCTGGGCTAATTGGACTTTTGGCCCCCGGGGGCCCCGGGGGCCCCTGGTACCCCGCCCCAGAGTCGGCAAGCGAGTTTTGGGCAAAAGGGGGCCATTTACCCTGAGTGGACAAATATTCCTCCGATTGGACATATTTACTGTACCGTACTGTACTACCATGACAAGTTCTGCAATGTCGACAAATGTACCACGAAGCGGACACCCAAAAATTTACAAAGTGAATGAAGTGGACAAAAAGGTCCATCAGTTGGACAGGTGTACGAGTTAGGGAAGTGGTAGGGGCCCCTGTGTCCAACGGCAATACCCGGGGCCCCCCCCCCCAGCCCAGAAAGGAGTGATAGCGCCACCGACAGGCGCAGTGGCTTCAGCACACTTTGCGTCCAATTCGTGATCTTAGTCACAGCCATATGACACCCTAACAGGGACGCAAGTCCATTGTGATGACCTTTGACCAATGGCAGGAAAATGCCCATTCATTCTCAGCCACGAAGTGGAAAATTCCCTTACCCGTGTCCCGTAGGAGGAGTTCGTCAAAGTGCGTCGCCTTTCGTTCACTGCTTACCCCAAGGTAAAATCCAAAATGGCTGACTTCCGGTTGGGCGGAGCTAATTGCTCCAAGAGGCTTTTTGGTAGGTCGTCGGGAGGTACATGAGCCGACCGAATTTGGTTCTTCTAAGTCAAATTTAAAGGCGTTAGAATTGACTTTGAAATGTTGTAGGGGGCGCTATGGAGCCATTTTGACACAATTGGACAAAAGACACATATCAGACATATTGTCTTGCCACTCTGAACATGTCTGCCAAGTTTCATGAGAAACAAAGCATCATAAGTGCCTCAAATATGTAACGTATTTGATGGCGAACAGGGCGTCACCATGGCAACAGCGTTTGACATATGGTCAAAAATTTCACAGTACAATATCAGCCATGTCTCACAACTAAGCTGACCAAATTTGAGGTTTCTCCAGTGAACCTGCGAGGCAGAGGACGTAAAAGAAGAATTTCAAACTTCCTATCACCATTAGGTGGCGCTATGACTTATGTCCAATATTGACATATAGATGTGTTTAGGGTGGGACTGTTATCACGCCTGAGAAGTTTGGATCAGATTAGACCATGTAGCTTTGATTTTGAGCAACTTCCTGTTCATGGTGAATCACGCCTCACCGCGGCCACGCCTTTCGATGTGGAGTAAATCTTTTGATATCGTTTGATGCAGAAGGCCTCCTCTACGCGTTGCTTAAGTTTGAGGCGGATCCGAACAACCGCCTAGGAGGAGTTCGTCAAAGTACGTCACCTTCCGTTCACTGCTTACACCAAGGTAAAATCCGAAATGGCTGACTTCCGGTTGGGCGGAGCTAATTGCTCCAAGAGGCTTTTTGGTAGGTCGTCGAGAGGTACATGAGCCGACCGAATTTAGTTCTTCTACGTCAAATTTAAAGGTGGGATAATTGAATTTTAAATGTTGTAGGGGGCGCTATGGAGCCATTTTGACACAATTGGACAAAAGACACATATCGGACATATCGACTTGCCACTCTGAACATGTCTGCCATGTTTCGTGAGAAACAAAGCATCATAAGTGCCTCAAACATGTATCGGTATTTGATGGCGAACAGGGCGTCACCATGGCAACAGCGTTTGACACATGGTCAAAAATTTCACAGTACAATATCAGCCACGTCTCACAACTACGCTGACCAAATTTGAGGTTTCTCCATTGAACCTGCCAGGCAGAGGACCTAAAAGAAGAATTTCAAACTTCCTATCACCATTAGGTGGCGCTATGACTTATGTCCAATATTGACATGTAGATGTGTTGAGGGTGGGACTGTTATCATGCCTGAGAAGTTTGGATCAGATTAGACGATGTACCTTTGATTTGGAGCAACATCCTGTTCATGGCGAATCACGCTTCACCGCGGCCACGCCTTTCGATTTAGACAAAATCTTTTGATATCGTTTGATCCGGAAGGCCTCCTCTACGCGTTGCTAAAGTTTGAGGCGGATCCGAATAACCGCCTAGGAGGAGTTCGTCAAAGTACGTCACCTTCCGTTCGCCACCTACGCCAAGGTAAAATCCAAAATGGCTGACTTCCGGTTGGGCGGAGCTAATTGCTCCAAGAGGCTTTTTGGTAGGTCGTCGGGAGGTACATGAGCCCACCGAATTTGGTTCTTCTACGTCAAATTTAAAGGTGTTAAAATTGACTTTTAAATGTTGTAGGGGGCGCTATGGAGCCATTTTGACACAATTGGACAAAAGACACATATCGGACATATCGCCTTGCCACTCTGAACATGTCTGCCAAGTTTCGTGAGAAACAAAGCATCATAAGTGCCTCAAATATGTAACGGATTTTATGGCGAACAACGCGTCACCATGGCAACAGCGTTTGAGTCGTTTCAAAAATTTTCACAGTATAACATCAGCCATGTGTCACACCTAAGCTGACCAAATATGAAGTGGATCCAATGATCCTGAAAGGCACAGGATGTAAAAGAAGAATTTCATACTTCCTGTTACCAGTAGGTGGCGCTATGACTTATGTCCAATATTGACATGGGAATCTGTTCAGGGTGGGACAGTTATCATTCATGAGGAATCTGGTAAAGATTTGTCCAAATATGGTTGAGTTATGATGATTCCAATTTTGTTAGCCGTTAGCTCGTAGTTTTTCAATAGCCGCGCGGACGGCTTCCGACGAAACGTCACCGATTTTTTTATATGACATTGTCAAATATGTATAAGTGTACTGAGCAAGTTTGAGGTTGATCGGGTGAATCTGCGAGGCAGAGGAAATAAAAGTAGGATTTGTCACGTTAAATTGCCAGTAGGTGGCGCTATGACTTATGGCCAATATTAAGATGGAGATGTGTTGAGGGCGGTCGTCTTATCATACCCAAAAAGTTTCGTACAGATCAGACCAAGCACCTTCGATTCAGAGCTGTCACTATTTGCACCCGAAAAGACTCCCTTACATAAGGGGGCGCTATGGAGCCCCATGGCCACACCCAGTGCCAGGCCTCTGGGTCTGAGTAGCGGGAGCAATTTCTGACGTGTGTGCCAAATTTCCTTCGTTTTCGCATATGGGAAGTGCCTGAAAAGTGAGCGAACGATGCTGAAAAATAAGAATAATAATAATAATAATTAAAGCTGCAAGCAGCGATGATCGGGCCCTCGCACTCTCGCCGTCGGGGACGCGCCGGCAACCACTCTCCACGCGTCCGCCGAGTCTCGCGACGGCCGGTCGGGACGCGCCGATTTCTCTTCCCCGCGTCCTCACTTTCAAAATGCCATCTTCCTGGCGAGTTCAGTCCGTGGCACCGACAGACTTCGGCCTGGAGATACGTTCGCCGGTGATATTTCGTAAGCGTGGGTGGCTTTCTTTTTCTGTATTGTAAGGAGCGCTAAGGACTTGCTCTGCAACGGCCGAACTCAAAACTCATATCCGATCGAACCTGTCCTCATTTGTAACATGTGTGCTGTGTTTCGTGCCTGTAGAAGCATCCCCGACACAGTGAAAGAACACCTCACGTTTCGTGGCGGATCGCGCTCCGCTGTGCCCGCACCTTTCGTCGTAGACTATAAAACCCTATGGGCAGTTTGATCGGGAAGGTCTCATCTACGCGTCGCCCAAGTTTGAGGTGGTTTCGATTAACGGCCAAGGAGGAGGTGGTAAAAGTACGACACCTTTGATTTTCCATGTTTAGTCATATAAAATCCAAAATGGCTGACTTCCGGTTGGGCGGAGCTAATGGCTCCAAGAGGCTTTTTTGTAGGTCGGAGGAAGATACACTAGCCAACCGAATTTCGTTCATCTACGTCAAATTTAAAGGCGGGGGCCATGACTTTGAAATGTTGTAGGGGGCGCTATGGAGCCATTTTGACACAATTGGACAAAAGACACATATTGGACATATTGACTTGCCACTCTGAACATGCCTGCCAAGTTTCGTGAGACACAAATCAACTCAAGTGCCTCAAACATGTATCCGTATTTGATGGCGAACAGGGCGTCACCATGGCAACAGCGTTTGACACATGGTCAAAAATTTCACAGTACAATATCAACCACGTCTCAGAACTAAGCTGACCAAATTTGAGGTTGCTCCAGTGAACCTGCGAGGCAGAGGACGTAAAAGAAGAATTTCAAACTTCCTATCACCATTAGGTGGCGCTATGACTTATGTCCAATATTGACATGTAGATGTGTTTATGGCGGGACTGTTATCATGCCTGAGAAGTTTGGATCAGATTAGACCATGTACCTTTGATTTGGAGCAACTTCCTGTTCGTGGCGAATCACGCTTCACCGCGGCCACGCCTTTCGATGTGGAGTAAATCTTTTGATATCGTTTGATCCGGAAGGCCTCCTCTACGCGTTGCTAAAGTTTGAGGCGGATCCGAATAACCGCCTAGGAGGAGTTCGTCAAAGTACGTCGCCTTCCGTTTGCCACCTACGGCAAGGTAAAATCCAAAATGGCTGACTTCCGGTTGGGCGGAGCTAATTGCTCCAAGAGGCTTTTTGGTAGGTCGTCGGAAGGTACATGAGCCGACCGAATTTGGTTCTTCTACGTCAAATTTAAAGGTGTTAAAATTGACTTTTAAGTGTTCTAGGGGGCGCTATGGAGCCATTTTGACACAATTGGACAAAAGACACATATCGGACATATCGCCTTGCCACTCTGAACATGTCTGCCAAGTTTCGTGACAAACAAAGCATCATAAGTGCCTCAAATATGTAACGGATTTTATGGCGAACAACGCGTCACCATGGCAACAGCATTTGAGTCGTTTCAAAAATTTTCACAGTATAACATCAGCCATGTGTCACAACTAAGCTGACCAAATATGGAGTGGATCCAATGATCCTGAAAGGCACAGGATGTAAAAGAAGAATTTCATACTTCATGTTACCAGTAGGTGGCGCTATGACTTATGTCCAATATTGACATGGGAATCTGTTCAGGGTGCGACAGTTATCATTCATGAGGAATCTGGTAAAGATTTGTCCAAATATGGTTGAGTTATGATGATTCCAATTTTGTTAGCCGTTAGCTCGTAGTTTTCCAATAGCCGCGCGGACGGCTTCCGACGAAACGTCACCGATTTTTTTATATGACATTGTCCAATATGTATAAGTGCACTGAGCAAGTTTGAGGTTGATCGGGCGAATCTGCGAGGCAGGGGAAATAAAAGTAGGATTTGTCACGTGAAATTGCCAGTAGGTGGCGCTATGACTTATGGCCAATATTAAGATGGAGATGTGTTAAGGGCGGTCGTCTTATCATACCTAAAAAGTTTCGTTCAGATCAGACCAAGCACCTTCGATTCAGAGCTGTCACTATATGCCCCCGAAAAGACTCCCTTACATAAGGGGGCGCTATGGAGCCCCATGGCCACACCCAGTGCCAGGCCTCTGGGTCTGAGTAGCGGGAAGAATTTCTGACGTGTGTGCCAATTTTCCTTCGTTTTCGTGTATGGGAACAGTCTGAAAACTGAGCGAACGATGCTGAAAAATAAGAATAATAATAATAATAATTAAAGCTGCGAGCAGCGATGATCGGGCCCTCGCACTCTTGCCGTCGGGGACGCGCCGGCAGCCGCTCTCCACGCGTCCGCCGGGTCTCGCGACGGCCGGTCGGGACGCGACGATTTCTCTTCACCACCCTAGGGAAGCGGGCTCCGGAAACCGTCCAGTGGCAAGAAGCGGCCCATGTCGCGGAGTGGACGTCCCCAACCCCCCCTTGCCCTGCTCCCCGGGGGTCCTAAAAATAGGCGGCGAAGTGTACATACACTTCAAAATACCTTAGAGCTGAGGTCAGGGTATTCCAACTGGACAAAGGCAAGGTGGTCTCTTCCACCCGGCCAGCACAGTCCTCCTCAGTGGGGGGAACATGTCCACTCGGTGGAAGTGCAACCTACCCCAGGGGCCCCCGGGGCCCCTGGGTTACCCCCCGGCACCCCTCGGGCCCTCCTCCAAAAGTCGGCAAGTGAGTTTTGGGCCGATTGGACTCTTGGCCCCCGGGGGCCCCCGGGGGCCCCTTGTGCCAAAGCCCCCGGTGTCGGCAAGTGAGTTCTGGGATAATTGGACTTTTGGCCCCCGGGGGCCCCTGGTACTCCCGGGCCCCCCTCAGGCCTCTCCCCCCGATGTCGGGAAGTGAGTCCTGGGCTAATTGGACTTTTGGCCCCCGGGGGCCCCTGGTACTCCCGGGCCCCCCTCAGGCCTCTCCCCCCGATGTCGGCAAGTGAGTTCTGGGCTAATTGGACTTTTGGCCCCCGGGGGCCCCTGGTACTCCCGGGCCCCCCTCAGGCCTCTCCCCCCCGATGTCGGCAAGTGAGTTCTGGGCTAATTGGACTTTTGGCCCCCGGGGGCCCCTGGTACTCCGCCCCAGAGTCGGCAAGCGAGTTTTGGGCAAAAGGGGGCCATTTACCCAGAGTGGACAAATATTCCTCCGATTGGACATATTTACTGTACCGTACTGTACTACCATGACAAGTTCTGCGATGTCGACAAATGTACCACGAAGCGGACACCCAAAAATTTACAAAGTGAATGAAGTGGACAAAAAGGTCCATCAGTTGGACAGGTGTACGAGTTAGGGAAGTGGTAGGGGCCCCTGTGTCCAACGGCAATACCCGGGGCCCCCCCCCCCAGCCCAGAAAGGAGTGATAGCGCCACCGACAGGCGCAGTGGCTTCGGCACACTTTGCGTCCAATTCGTGATCTTAGTCACAGCCATATGACACCCTAACAGGGACGCAAGTCCATTGTGATGACCTTTGACCAATGGCAGGAAAATGCCCATTCATTCTCAGCCACGAAGTGGAAAATTCCCTTACCCGTGTCCCGTAGGAGGAGTTCGTCAAAGTGCGTCGCCTTTCGTTCACTGCTTACCCCAAGGTAAAATCCAAAATGGCTGACTTCCGGTTGGGCGGAGCTAATTGCTCCAAGAGGCTTTTTGGTAGGTCGTCGGGAGGTACATGAGCCGACCGAATTTGGTTCTTCTAAGTCAAATTTAAAGGCGTTAGAATTGACTTTGAAATGTTGTAGGGGGCGCTATGGAGCCATTTTGACACAATTGGACAAAAGACACATATCAGACATATTGTCTTGCCACTCTGAACATGTCTGCCAAGTTTCATGAGAAACAAAGCATCATAAGTGCCTCAAATATGTAACGTATTTGATGGCGAACAGGGCGTCACCATGGCAACAGCGTTTGACATATGGTCAAAAATTTCACAGTACAATATCAGCCATGTCTCACAACTAAGCTGACCAAATTATAGGTTTCTCCAGTGAACCTGCGAGGCAGAGGACGTAAAAGAAGAATTTCAAACTTCCTATCACCATTAGGTGGCGCTATGACTTATGTCCAATATTGACATGTAGATGTGTTTAGGGTGGGACTGTTATCACGCCTGAGAAGTTTGGATCAGATTAGACCATGTAGCTTTGATTTGGAGCAACTTCCTGTTCATGGTGAATCACGCCTCACCGCGGCCACGCCTTTCGATGTGGAGTAAATCTTTTGATATCGTTTGATCCGGAAGGCCTCCTCTACGCGTTGCTAAAGTTTGAGGCGGATCCGAATAACCGCCTAGGAGGAGTTCGTCAAAGTACGTCACCTTCCGTTCACTGCTTACACCAAGGTAAAATCCGAAATGGCTGACTTCCGGTTGGGCGGAGCTAATTGCTCCAAGAGGCTTTTTGGTAGGTCGTCGAGAGGTACATGAGCCGACCGAATTTAGTTCTTCTACGTCAAATTTAAAGGTGCGATAATTGACTTTTAAGTTTTGTAGGGGGCGCTATGGAGCCATTTTGACACAATTGGACAAAAGACACATATCGGACATATTGTCTTGCCACTCTGAACATGTCTGCCAAGTTTCGTGACAAACAAATTATCATAAGTGCCTCAAATATGTAACGTATTTGATGGCGAACAGGGCGTCACCATGGCAACAGCGTTTGACACATGGTCAAAATTTTCAAAGTATCATATCAGCCATGTCTCACAACTAAGCTGACCAAATTTGAGGTTGCTCCAGTGAACCTGCGAGGCAGAGGACATAAAAGAAGAATTTCAAACTTCCTATCACCATTAGGTGGCGCTATGACTTATGTCCAATATTGACATGAAGATGTTTTCAGGGCGGGACTGTTATCATGCCTGAGAAGTTTGGATCAGATTAGACCATGTACCTTTGATTTGGAGCAACTTCCTGTTCATGGCGAATCACGCTTCGCCGCGGCCACGCCTTTCGATTTAGACAAAATCTTTTGATATCGTTTGATCTGGAAGGCCTCCTCTACGCGTGGCCCAAGTTTGAGGCGGATCCCATGAACCGCCTAGGAGGAGTTCGCGAAAGTACGAGGCCTTCCGTTCGCCCCTTACGCCAAGGTAAAATCAAAATGGCGGACTTCCGGTTGGGCGGAGCTAATTGCTCCAAGAGGCTTTTTCGTAGGTCGTCGGGAGGTACATGAGCCCACCGAATTTGGTTCTTCTACGTCAAATTTAAAGGTGGGATAATTGACTTTTAAGTTTTGTAGGGGGCGCTATGGAGCCATTTTGACACAATTGGACAAAAGACACATATCGGACATATTGTCTTGCCACTCTGAACATGTCTGCCAAGTTTCGTGAGACACAAAGCATCATAAGTGCCTCAAATATGTATTCGTATTTTAT
This sequence comes from Scophthalmus maximus, assembly GCF_022379125.1. Classification (NCBI taxonomy): domain Eukaryota; kingdom Metazoa; phylum Chordata; class Actinopteri; order Pleuronectiformes; family Scophthalmidae; genus Scophthalmus; species Scophthalmus maximus. The sequence goes on along the minus strand of NC_061523.1, from coordinate 21,830,734 downwards.
GGCGAACAAGGCGTCACCATGGCGACAGTGTTTGACATATGGTCACAAATTTCATAGTACCACGTTAGCAACTTCTTACAACTTAGCTGACCAAATTTGACGATGATGTGGTCAACCTATAAGACAGAGGGCGTAAAAGTGTAGACACATGTTACTTCCTGTTGCCAGTAGGTGGCGCTATGACCTATGTCCAATATTGACATGGTAATCTGTTCAGGGCGAGACTGTTATCATGCCTGAGAAGTTTGGGTCCGATCGGAGCATGTACCTTCGATTACGAGCGACTTCCATTTTCATGGCGAGGGATCGAAATTCGCCACATTTTCGCCACGCCGTCACAGCATGGGCCTCTGACGTACACTCAAGCTTTTGATATCGTTTCATCCCATGGGTCTTTAGATGACACACGACAAATTTGAAGTAGCTCATGTGAAATTTGTAGTAGTAGTTCATTAAAATATGGCACGTGAAATATGGATTTTGACACAAAATGGCCGACTTCCTGTTGGTCATAGGAAATTTTGCCAAGAGGTTTTTTGTCAGGTCCGACAAGATGTATCTGCCTCCCAAATTTCATTTATGTAGGATACTCCAAAAAAATTTTTCCTATACCTGCTGATTTTTCCAGGGGGCGCTGTGAAGCCCCTGGGCCACACCCAGTGCCGGGCCTCTAGGCCTGAGTAGCGGGAGCAGTTTCTGACGTGTGTGCCAATTTTCATCCGTTTTCGCATATGGGAACAGGGTGTAAAATGAGTGAACGATGCTGAATAAGAATAATAATAATAATCCTTACGGAAACAATAGGGCCTTGCACCTCGGTGCATGCGGCCCTGGTGCATGCAATGCCCCAGGTCCGCGCACCTCGTGCTCGGGCCCTAATAATAATAATAATAATCCTTGCGGAAACAATAGGGCCTTGCACTTCAGTGCATGCGGCCCTGGTGCATGCAATGCCCCAGGTCCGCGCACCTCCGTGCTCGGGCCCTAATAATAATCCTTACGGAAACAATAGGGCCTTGCACCTCTGGTGCATGCGGCCCTGGTGCATGCAATGCCCCAGGTCCGCGCACCTCGGTGCTCGGGCCCTAATTAAAGCTGCGAGCAGCGATGATCGGGCCCTCGCACTCTTGCCGTCGGGGACGCGCCGGCAGCCGCTCTCCACGCGTTCGCCGGGTCTCGCGACGGCCGGTCGGGACGCGACGATTTCTCTTCCCCACCCTAGGGAAGCGGGCTCCGGAAACCGTCCAGTGGCAAGAAGCGGCCCATGTCGCGGAGTGGACGTCCCCAACCTCCCCTTGCCCGGCTCCCCGGGGGTCCTAAAAATAGGCGGCGAAGTGTACGTACACTTCAAAATACCTTAGAGCTGAGGTCAGGGTATTCCAACTGGACAAAGGCAAGGTGGTCTCTTCCACCCGGCCAGCACAGTCCTCCTCAGTGGGGGGAACATGTCCACTCGGTGGAAGTGCAACCTACCCCAGGGGCCCCCAGGTACCCCCTGGGGGCCCCTGGTACCCCTGGGGCCCCCGGGGCCCCTGGTACCCCTGGGTTACCCCCCGGCACCCCTCGGGCCCTCCTCCCAAAGTCGGCAAGTGAGTTTTGGGCCGATTGGACTCTTGGCCCCCGGGGGCCCCCGGGGGCCCCTTGTGCCAAAGCCCCCGGTGTCGGCAAGTGAGTTCTGGGATAATTGGACTTTTGGCCCCCGGGGGCCCCTGGTACTCCCAGGCCCCGCTCAGGCCTCTCCCCCCGATGTCGGCAAGTGAGTTCTGGGCTAATTGGACTTTTGGCCCCTGGGGGCCCCTGGTACTCCTGGGCCCCCCTCAGGCCTCTCCCCCCCGATGTCGGCAAGTGAGTTCTGGGCTAATTGGACATTTGGCCCCCGGGGGCCCCAGGGGCCCCGGGGGCCCCTGGTACCCCGCCCCAGAGTCGGCAAGCGAGTTTTGGGCAAAAGGGGGCCATTTACCCAGAGTGGACAAATATTCCTCCGATTGGACATATTTACTGTACCGTACTGTACTACCATGACAAGTTCTGCGATGTCGACAAATGTACCACGAAGCGGACACCCAAAAATTTACAAAGTGAATGAAGTGGACAAAAAGGTCCATCAGTTGGACAGGTGTACGAGTTAGGGAAGTGGTAGGGGCCCCTGTGTCCAACGGCAATACCCGGGGCCCCCCCCTCCAGCCCAGAAAGGAGTGATAGCGCCACCGACAGGCGCAGTGGCTTCAGCACACTTTGCGTCCAATTCGTGATCTTAGTCACAGCCATATGACACCCTAACAGAGACGCAAGTCCATTGTGATGACCTTTGACCAATGGCAGGAAAATGCCCATTCATTCTCAGCCACGAAGTGGAAAATTCCCTTACCCGTGTCCCGTAGGAGGAGTTCGTCAAAGTGCGTCGCCTTTCGTTCACTGCTTACCCCAAGGTAAAATCCAAAATGGCTGACTTCCGGTTGGGCGGAGCTAATTGCTCCAAGAGGCTTTTTGGTAGGTCGTCGGGAGGTACATGAGCCGACCGAATTTGGTTCTTCTAAGTCAAATTTAAAGGCGTTAGAATTGACTTTGAAATGTTGTAGGGGGCGCTATGGAGCCATTTTGACACAATTGGACAAAAGACACATATCAGACATATTGTCTTGCCACTCTGAACATGTCTGCCAAGTTTCATGAGAAACAAAGCATCATAAGTGCCTCAAATATGTAACGTATTTGATGGCGAACAGGGCGTCACCATGGCAACAGCGTTTGACATATGGTCAAAAATTTCACAGTACAATATCAGCCATGTCTCACAACTAAGCTGACCAAATTTGAGGTTTCTCCAGTGAACCTGCGAGGCAGAGGACGTAAAAGAAGAATTTCAAACTTCCTATCACCATTAGGTGGCGCTATGACTTATGTCCAATATTGACATATAGATGTGTTTAGGGTGGGACTGTTATCACGCCTGAGAAGTTTGGATCAGATTAGACCATGTAGCTTTGATTTTGAGCAACTTCCTGTTCATGGTGAATCACGCCTCACCGCGGCCACGCCTTTCGATGTGGAGTAAATCTTTTGATATCGTTTGATGCGGAAGGCCTCCTCTACGCGTTGCTAAAGTTTGAGGCGGATCCGAACAACCGCCTAGGAGGAGTTCGTCAAAGTACGTCACCTTCCGTCCACTGCTTACACCAAGGTAAAATCCGAAATGGCTGACTTCCGGTTGGGCGGAGCTAATTGCTCCAAGAGGCTTTTTGGTAGGTCGTCGAGAGGTACATGAGCCGACCGAATTTAGTTCTTCTACGTCAAATTTAAAGGTGGGACAATTGAATTTTAAATGTTGTAGGGGGCGCTATGGAGCCATTTTGACACAATTGGACAAAAGACACATATCGGACATATCGACTTGCCACTCTGAACATGTCTGCCATGTTTCGTGAGAAACAAAGCATCATAAGTGCCTCAAACATGTATCGGTATTTGATGGCGAACAGGGCGTCACCATGGCAACAGCGTTTGACACATGGTCAAAAATTTCACAGTACAATATCAGCCACGTCTCACAACTACGCTGACCAAATTTGAGGTTTCTCCATTGAACCTGCCAGGCAGAGGACCTAAAAGAAGAATTTCAAACTTCCTATCACCATTAGGTGGCGCTATGACTTATGTCCAATATTGACATGTAGATGTGTTGAGGGTGGGACTGTTATCATGCCTGAGAAGTTTGGATCAGATTAGACGATGTACCTTTGATTTGGAGCAACATCCTGTTCATGGCGAATCACGCTTCACCGCGGCCACGCCTTTCGATTTAGACAAAATCTTTTGATATCGTTTGATCCGGAAGGCCTCCTCTACGCGTTGCTAAAGTTTGAGGCGGATCCGAATAACCGCCTAGGAGGAGTTCGTCAAAGTACGTCACCTTCCGTTCGCCACCTACGCCAAGGTAAAATCCAAAATGGCTGACTTCCGGTTGGGCGGAGCTAATTGCTCCAAGAGGCTTTTTGGTAGGTCGTCGGGAGGTACATGAGCCCACCGAATTTGGTTCTTCTACGTCAAATTTAAAGGTGTTAAAATTGACTTTTAAATGTTGTAGGGGGCGCTATGGAGCCATTTTGACACAATTGGACAAAAGACACATATCGGACATATCGCCTTGCCACTCTGAACATGTCTGCCAAGTTTCGTGAGAAACAAAGCATCATAAGTGCCTCAAATATGTAACGGATTTTATGGCGAACAACGCGTCACCATGGCAACAGCGTTTGAGTCGTTTCAAAAATTTTCACAGTATAACATCAGCCATGTGTCACAACTAAGCTGACCAAATATGAAGTGGATCCAATGATCCTGAAAGGCACAGGATGTAAAAGAAGAATTTCATACTTCCTGTTACCAGTAGGTGGCGCTATGACTTATGTCCAATATTGACATGGGAATCTGTTCAGGGTGGGACAGTTATCATTCATGAGGAATCTGGTAAAGATTTGTCCAAATATGGTTGAGTTATGATGATTCCAATTTTGTTAGCCGTTAGCTCGTAGTTTTTCAATAGCCGCGCGGACGGCTTCCGACGAAACGTCACCGATTTTTTTATATGACATTGTCAAATATGTATAAGTGTACTGAGCAAGTTTGAGGTTGATCGGGTGAATCTGCGAGGCAGAGGAAATAAAAGTAGGATTTGTCACGTTAAATTGCCAGTAGGTGGCGCTATGACTTATGGCCAATATTAAGATGGAGATGTGTTGAGGGCGGTCGTCTTATCATACCCAAAAAGTTTCGTACAGATCAGACCAAGCACCTTCGATTCAGAGCTGTCACTATTTGCACCCGAAAAGACTCCCTTACATAAGGGGGCGCTATGGAGCCCCATGGCCACACCCAGTGCCAGGCCTCTGGGTCTGAGTAGCGGGAGCAATTTCTGACGTGTGTGCCAAATTTCCTTCGTTTTCGCATATGGGAAGTGCCTGAAAAGTGAGCGAACGATGCTGAAAAATAAGAATAATAATAATAATTAAAGCTGCGAGCAGCGATGATCGGGCCCTCGCACTCTTGCCGTCGGGGACGCGCCGGCAGCCGCTCTCCACGCGTCCGCCGGGTCTCGCGACGGCCGGTCGGGACGCGCCGATTTCTCTTCCCCACCCTAGGGAAGCGGGCTCCGGAAACCGTCCAGTGGCAAGAAGCGGCCCATGTCGCGGAGTGGACGTCCCCAACCCCCCCTTGCCCGGCTCCCCGGGGGTCCTAAAAATAGGCGGCGAAGTGTACGTACACTTCAAAATACCTTAGAGCTGAGGTCAGGGTATTCCAACTGGACAAAGGCAAGGTGGTCTTTTCCACCCGGCCAGCACAGTCCTCCTCAGTGGGGGGAACATGTCCACTCGGTGGAAGTGCAACCCACCCCAGGGGCCCCCAGGTACCCCCTGGGGGCCCCTGGTACCCCTGGGGTACCCCCCGGCACCCCTCGGGCCCTCCTCCCAAAGTCGGCAAGTGAGTTTTGGGCCGATTGGACTCTTGGCCCCCGGGGGCCCCCGGAGGCCCCTTGTGCCCAAGCCCCCGGTGTCGGCAAGTGAGTTCTGGGCTAATTGGACTTTTGGCCCCCGGGGGCCCCTGGTACTCCCGGGCCCCCCTCAGGCCTCTCCCCCCGATGTCGGCAAGTGAGTTCTGGGCTAATTGGACTTTTGGCCCCCGGGGGCCCCTGGTACTCCCGGGCCCCCCTCAGGCCTCTCCCCCCGATGTCGGCAAGTGAGTTCTGGGCTAATTGGACTTTTGGCCCCCGGGGGCCCCTGGTACTCCCGGGCCCCCCTCAGGCCTCTCCCCCCCGATGTCGGCAAGTGAGTTCTGGGCTAATTGGACTTTTGGCCCCCGGGGGCCCCTGGTACTCCCGGGCCCCCCTCAGGCCTCTCCCCCCCGATGTCGGCAAGTGAGTTCCGGGGGCCCCTGGTACCCCTCCCCAGAGTCGGCAGGCGAGTTTTGGGCAAAAGGGGGCCATTTACCCAGAGTGGACAAATATTCCTCCGATTGGACATATTTACTGTACCGTACTGTACTACCATGACAAGTTCTGCGATGTCGACAAATGTACCACGAAGCGGACACCCAAAAATTTACAAAGTGAATGAAGTGGACAAAAAGGTCCATCAGTTGGACAGGTGTACGAGTTAGGGAAGTGGTAGGGGCCCCTGTGTCCAACGGCAATACCCGGGGCCCCCCCCCCCAGCCCAGAAAGGAGTGATAGCGCCACCGACAGGCGCAGTGGCTTCAGCACACTTTGCGTCCAATTCGTGATCTTAGTCACAGCCATATGACACCCTAACAGGGACGCAAGTCCATTGTGACGACCTTTGACCAATGGCAGGAAAATGCCCATTCATTCTCAGCCACGAAGTGGAAAATTCCCTTACCCGTGTCCCGTAGGAGGAGTTCGTCAAAGTGCGTCGCCTTTCGTTCACTGCTTACCCCAAGGTAAAATCCAAAATGGCTGACTTCCGGTTGGGCGGAGCTAATTGCTCCGAGAGGCTTTTTGGTAGGTCGTCGGGAGGTACATGAGCCGACCGAATTTGGTTCTTCTAAGTCAAATTTAAAGGCGTTAGAATTGACTTTGAAATGTTGTAGGGGGCGCTATGGAGCCATTTTGACACAATTGGACAAAAGACACATATCAGACATATTGTCTTGCCACTCTGAACATGTCTGCCAAGTTTCATGAGAAACAAAGCATCATAAGTGCCTCAAATATGTAATGTATTTGATGGCGAACAGGGCGTCACCATGGCAACAGCGTTTGACATATGGTCAAAAATTTCACAGTACAATATCAGCCATGTCTCACAACTAAGCTGACCAAATTTGAGGTTTCTCCAGTGAACCTGCGAGGCAGAGGACGTAAAAGAAGAATTTCAAACTTCCTATCACCATTAGGTGGCGCTATGACTTATGTCCAATATTGACATGTAGATGTGTTTAGGGTGGGACTGTTATCACGCCTGAGAAGTTTGGATCAGATTAGACCATGTAGCTTTGATTTGGAGCAACTTCCTGTTCATGGTGAATCACGCCTCACCGCGGCCACGCCTTTCGATGTGGAGTAAATCTTTTGATATCGTTTGATCCGGAAGGCCTCCTCTACGCGTTGCTAAAGTTTGAGGCGGATCCCATGAACCGCCTAGGAGGAGTTCGTCAAAGTACGTCACCTTCCGTTCACTGCTTACACCAAGGTAAAATCCGAAATGGCTGACTTCCGGTTGGGCGGAGCTAATTGCTCCAAGAGGCTTTTTGGTAGGTCGTCGAGAGGTACATGAGCCGACCGAATTTAGTTCTTCTACGTCAAATTTAAAGGTGCGATAATTGACTTTTAAGTTTTGTAGGGGGCGCTATGGAGCCATTTTGACACAATTGGACAAAAGACACATATCGGACATATTGTCTTGCCACTCTGAACATGTCTGCCAAGTTTCGTGACAAACAGATTATCATAAGTGCCTCAAATATGTAACGTATTTGATGGCGAACAGGGCGTCACCATGGCAACAGCGTTTGACACATGGTCAAAATTTTCAAAGTATCATATCAGCCATGTCTCACAACTAAGCTGACCAAATTTGAGGTTGCTCCAGTGAACCTGCGAGGCAGAGGACATAAAAGAAGAATTTCAAACTTCCTATCACCATTAGGTGGCGCTATGACTTATGTCCAATATTGACATGAAGATGTTTTCAGGGCGGGACTGTTATCATGCCTGAGAAGTTTGGATCAGATTAGACCATGTACCTTTGATTTGGAGCAACTTCCTGTTCATGGCGAATCACGCTTCACCGCGGCCACGCCTTTCGATTTAGACAAAATCTTTTGATATCGTTTGATCCGGAAGGCCTCCTCTACGCGTTGCCCAAGTTTGAGGCGGATCCCATGAACCGCCTAGGAGGAGTTCGCGAAAGTACGAGGCCTTCCGTTCGCCCCTTACGCCAAGGTAAAATCAAAATGGCGGACTTCCGGTTGGGCGGAGCTAATTGCTCCAAGAGGCTTTTTCGTAGGTCGTCGGGAGGTACATGAGCCCACCGAATTTGGTTCTTCTACGTCAAATTTAAAGGTGGGATAATTGACTTTTAAGTTTTGTAGGGGGCGCTATGGAGCCATTTTGACACAATTGGACAAAAGACACATATCGGACATATTGTCTTGCCACTCTGAACATGTCTGCCAAGTTTCGTGAGACACAAAGCATCATAAGTGCCTCAAATATGTATTCGTATTTTATGGCGAACAAGGCGTCACCATGGCGACAGCGTTTGACATATGGTCACAAATTTCATAGTACCACGTTAGCAACTTCTTACAACTTAGCTGACCAAATTTGACGATGATGTGGTCAACCTATAAGACAGAGGGCGTAAAAGTGTAGACACATGTTACTTCCTGTTGCCAGTAGGTGGCGCTATGACCTATGTCCAATATTGACATGGTAATCTGTTCAGGGCGAGACTGTTATCATGCCTGAGAAGTTTGGGTCCGATCGGAGCATGTACCTTCGATTACGAGCGACTTCCATTTTCATGGCGAGGGATCGAAATTCGCCACATTTTCGCCACGCCGTCACAGCATGGGCCTCTGACGTACACTCAAGCTTTTGATATCGTTTCATCCCATGGGTCTTTAGATGACACACGACAAATTTGAAGTAGCTCATGTGAAATTTGTAGTAGTAGTTCATTAAAATATGGCACGTGAAATATGGATTTTGACACAAAATGGCCGACTTCCTGTTGGTCATAGGAAATTTTGCCAAGAGGTTTTTTGTCAGGTCCGACAAGATGTATCTGCCACCCAAATTTCATTTATGTAGGATACTCCAAAAATTTTTTTCCTATACCTGCTGATTTTTCCAGGGGGCGCTGTGAAGCCCCTGGGCCACACCCAGTGCCGGGCCTCTAGGCCTGAGTAGCGGGAGCAGTTTCTGACGTGTGTGCCAATTTTCATCCGTTTTCGCATATGGGAACAGGGTGTAAAATGAGTGAACGATGCTGAATAAGAATAATAATAATAATCCTTACGGAAACAATAGGGCCTTGCACCTCGGTGCATGCGGCCCTGGTGCATGCAATGCCCCAGGTCCGCGCACCTCGTGCTCGGGCCCTAATAATAATAATCCTTACGGAAACAATAGGGCCTTGCACCTCGGTGCATGCGGCCCTGGTGCATGCAATGCCCCAGGTCCGCGCACCTCGTGCTCGGGCCCTAATAATAATAATAATCCTTACGGAAACAATAGGGCCTTGCACTTCAGTGCATGCGGCCCTGGTGCATGCAATGCCCCAGGTCCGCGCACCTCCGTGCTCGGGCCCTAATAAACGTGCTGAAAGCTATCTTAAAATCATCAGATAGTATTTTAAGTGGGTTTTATTTATGAGGAAGATTCAGGTCAATATTTGCATTAGTCCCGGTGGGGATAATATTTCTGTTTTGCATCTGTGCAGCTGAAAGAATGAAAGCATGTCACACTTGTCTTTACAAATAGACATGAGCAGTAGTTGAAGAATGATTTGTCCTTTCAAGCCATGCCACAGCATGCGCTATTAAATACATGTCCCTTTGATCCGTCTCAAACTATGACATGAATTACAACCATGTACATGGGAGCTACACAATGCGCAGAGCAGAGAGCTCAGTCGCATTTCACCATGTATCCACGCTATGTTGTACTGGATAGGGGCAAAAAATTAAACATACATAATGTGAATATTTCTGTTCTATTTTCATACTGTTACTGCAAAATTATTTTCCCCCGATATACTGGTATATACTTGACCAATTCATTTGATTCTCTCAGCATGAAAACTTAACTTTCATCCATCTATTATCTATACTGCTTGTCCTTAGAGGGTCGCAGGGGAAGATTGAGCTAATCCAGGCTGATATTGGACACAATGTCAGACAAAAGGCCAACATACAGAGACAAGAAACTATTCACACACACACACACCCCCCACACCTACAAGCAATTTAGAGTTGCCACAACCTAACACGTCTTTGGACTGTGGGAGGAAGCCAGAGTTACCAGAGAAAACCGGCTATGACTCAGGGAGAACACAGAAAGGCCAGGGTTGAACGTTGTGAGGTGACCCACCCTGACTCAAACTTGTTATCTTCTCATCATATTTGTAAAATACTTACGTGTCAAAAAGCCAACATTCAAGCATAGGGCAAAAGTGTTGGGGCTAATTCTGTAACAGTGTTGTTCCGTTGTGGTGTGGTCCCATGCCATCTGGCCACAGATTTGAGCAGAGGTTGGCACGAGTCCACAACCTTATACTTCCATCACACTGGTAATGTTCCCTGTCTATTTATACCGTGCGAGCAAATGGCCATAGCATAGGTTTTGTAGCGTGGCATTAACAAGCAGAAACGTCCGGACAAAGGAACCGATGGATATGCAGAGCTATGTGTCGAGGGCAAAGGCAGCTCGGGGGGATGTTTGAGATGACTTCCGAATAGTTGAAAAGTGTCCACTTCTGCACATTGGAGCAGGGGCTGCTCATTATCGTCCCCCCCCCCCCCCGAGGACTGGGCACAACTGGGAGAGTCTTCACACCCTACCCCCCCTCTTGGCCGACTCACCCCATTGTTGGCGCTCTTGGGGTTTGAACACAAGCCGGACCACCTTCGGTCTTTGTCACGCACTGTTCCCCACTGTACTGCGACAGACCCCCGCTTTACCACGACTTCACTGGGACATCTGGTCTTACAGCGGCCGCCACCTGTTTCTGAGGAGGGATCGCTCACAAAACTGGGATCCATGATATGCCCATTTGTCGGCTGCATTAGTTGCAGCGCGTCATGCGATGTGACAGACTAAGCTCTGTGCTCTGTACTATCTCAGGTTTCTCATTAAAAGATGACCAGAATGAGTGAGCAAGGCGGAGAGGGGTGATTAGGTTGGGGGATTGTGTGGGATTTCATACAATGCGTGTCATACTTTGCCCAAACAGTATCTGATGGAGGAATGAAGGTGTACAGTCTTCAGTTGTTGCCTCAGGCGTAGCCTCGGTCTGTGCACTGATTTTTACAGTCAATTGAAGGAGTCTATAGATCCAATAACACTGTCAAGATGTAGCAAAAATGAAAATACCTTCATGTAATCAAGCTGAGAAGAAAGTAAAGCCAAGAGCCTACTGTATCCGTCTGGCAGGGAAAAAGGTATAAAATCATCGACTGTGTCACAGAGAGGCATTTCAAACATTCAGCGACTTCAAGAGCATTGAAGACAATTTATAGATCAAAACTACTGTGTTATTTATAGACTCAAAGATACAAGGACTATCTATATTTCTATATATATAGAGAGAGAGAGTGAGAGCTCTTAGCTAAAGTCACTGCCATTTGCTTTGAGAATTTGCTTCAGGAATCTGTGTCCAGATGTGCTCTTTAAGAACAGTTGGGGTGCTAATAAGGTGCCAAGAGAAACAGGAGGACAGCACATGAGGAAAATGCTGGATATCAAGTATAAGGAGGGTGAGGAGAGCTGAGACCTGGGCCACATTAACTCAGCGGAAGTAAAACGACGAGATGATGCCTCAGTGTCACGACCCGGAAGTTGGAAGCTCACGTGTTAATGTTATCAGAGGGTTCGATTCAAATATTTCAAGTGTCATGTCCGTTGAGCTTGTAACCACACCCAACAGTGGTGTCACGGTGTACCGACACACCCCCGACTACATTTCATCATCATCATCAAGACGACAACTTAAACCCCAGCAGCTCAGCAGAAGCAGGATTTTCATAGCTTTTTTAAATGATCTAACGAACGATCTAAGAATGTTTAATAATGATTTCAGTGCTGCAACATGAACTGAAAGTTTTTTGTAAACCACCAGGCACTCGGTCAACCGCATACCTCCACTAAAACTCAACTGACCTCTTATGTTTAAATCCACTAGTCTTTTTCTCATCTGCACCTATAATCGCACACACTCACAGATATTAGAGTCCATTAAATATGCCAGATTTTTTTCATCAAGATCATGAATTATTGCCTGGGAAAATTAAGAAAATGTAGGATATGCTTGCAATGTTAAAGAATGTGATGGAAACATTTTTTGGGGGGTGTTTTCTTGGCCCATGTCCCATCCTTCAGCCATGTTTCGTTGAAATCTGTTCAGTATTTTTTGCCTAATCTTGTTAAGAGACAAACCAGCCAACCAAACAAATGCACAGGTGTGAAAACATAACCTCATTCGCAGAGAACATTATGAAATAAAGAAAAACCACAGACGTGTCACAGATTATAATATCACTGTCTACCTTCTTTTGACAGAGTTTATCTCTGATCCATTTTTATATCAAACTGCCGTCAGTTGGGTAATTGTACAAAGTCAGTATATAAATGCGCATGTGCATGTGTTGTTTTTCTCAGCGTGAGATTACTCACTTGCAGGAGTGGTCAGGAGTTGGGGGGGGGGGGGCGGTCAAGGAAAACACAACCAACTTCCTCCCCGTAAGTAAAAGCCGCGCTCCTGAACGACCGACTGAGTGGGTGTCTCTCGCCGGGGAGTAAGAACAACCAAGAGCAGGAGTTTTTTCACACCCCGCCTTGTTAATTAGCTTTACCAATGGTGCTCAGAAAAGTTTTCATGTCACCTCGCTCGGCGGGGGGAAAGGAGGAGAAACATCTTTCAACTTCACAGGGAGGCCTGAACCAGAAACGTGAATCCCGATCTCGCCCGAGCCAAGTCTTACACAATATTGGCCAGAAGCAAAGCGTATTTAGTTAAAAAACAATATGTCCTATATGGGTGATTGTTATTTATTTTTTATTTTTTTTGCAAGGTGAAACAAAATCATTCAATATGTCAAAATTATAAAACATGTGCAGTATTTATTTTTAAAGGAGCAACATATTATTCCGTATAAAATACATAATTTGGTTTCATGTTGAAGCATCAATTCTTAGTTGAAGTAGGAATTGACAAATTCAAGGCAAACTTTTTCCAATCCCCTCCAATGGGACTAAATTCCGACTCCCTCTTTGTTCAGGTTTGTCTTCAGTCTACGGGAGTGCCCCCCAACATGTCTCCCTTCTTTTTCCTGATCCCCTTCCCCTCGACTCTGCTCATAGTCTTTGGCCGAGCAGCTGCTCTGCGATTTAGATATCATCCTTCTGGCGGGCAGATACAGGACATCAAGACATCCTTTTCTCTGGGGAGTATGGAGAGCATGGAAGAAGCAGAATGTGTGAACGGTGTTTGTCGGACAGGGTTTGATAAAGAGTCTGTGTGTCAGTGACGGCAAAATGCCTCCCAGGAGAATCCCCCTGCACTGCACCCGGACTCAGGAATACAGTTAGGGATTTCTTAAGATCACTTGAAGTCGTAGCCTAACTTGGTCACACGGCGGGAAAACGCCAGAAAAGGGAAATTAAGCATTATCTTGTGTTAATATAAAAGCTGGGGAGGCCTGGAAGGTTTAATTCGAACAAGTGTCCTCTTATCTTTGTTTTGCGACGTTAATATAACAATCCAAACAAAGTGAGAAAGACAATCTGTCCTAAAGCATCTTAATTATAATGTATTTTATTTAAAATCATGGGATCATACTCCCATATGTGTTAGAGAACATGTGTTTTTGATGACCATGTGCGCACATGCATGAGGCTGCAATTACAGATGCATGTGCATGAATAATAGTTTGACACAATTAAGGCAGCTAGAGTTCTTTTGTGTTGCATGCGCTTGTAAAGTTCAATCAATTTAAACAATGCTATTTTTTTCTTCTTCAGTGCTGCAGCTAAATTGGATGATCTGTCGCCTTAAATCAGACAGTTCACATTAATTTTTTCTGTACGTGCGCTATTGATCAAAAGCCTGTCCGGATCTTTATTGCATCTCTGTTTATTGCATTTCTTCATTTCACTTCTTTCCGTGACAACGTTTGGCCCAACGTACAGAGGGACTGTTTCGTGGCAGGGCTCATCAGATGGGAATCCAGATCAATTTGTTAGGTCATGTTTGACCGACTCATTACTGGCGGTTCGATTAAAAAAAGCGCAGTGGGCTCAGGTGACTGACAAGGCAGCTGAAGCCATTATGCAGAGATTTGGGATCGCATCCCAGGCACTGGATGGCCATCCCCTGTCCAGACGCCTCCTACAAACTCATCCATCACGAGGAATTTCATTTTGCTCCTTAATGTGGGCTACATGTTGTTCTGGAAGCCGCAGAAATGATCAGAACTTGGGCCAGATTGGACCGTGGACTGAGCGTGCTCAGTCATTGTTATCATCAACTATTATTGTCTTTCATTGATTTGGCAGGAAAAGAGTGACTGGCCACGTTCAAAAACGGAGGCGTGTTCCCCACAGCGGTGCCAACACTGGGCAAGATCAAATACTCAATTTCTGCTTCCTTTGCCAAGGACGGCAATTAAGGCACATTCCACTCCCGACTCGATCCTGGTTTTAAATGTCTCCAATATTTCCTTTTAAACAATTGTGGAAACAGTTTGGAATTATTAACATGTGTGTCCACTCAGCGCGGCCTGCAGAAGAAATGAATTGTTCAGCTTTGATGAGTGCTCTAATAAATTATCATATTTGTCAAGAAACACATTCCTTGGAAAAGGAGCATTTTGTTTCATTTTTGTTCAAAAATCCACCCAAAAAAACCCCTCTGTATTACAGTTCAGGCTTTATACAAAAAACAGACTAAATGATGCTTATTGTAGGCTCATCAAGACTTTGAAAGTTATATTTTTATTGCCAGCTTATTCTAGATCCCGATGAGACTGAATCAAACGAGAAGAGTCCACTGCCTAAGATACCCCTTTCTGTGAAACATTACCAAAGAAAAAAACCCAGGATTAATATTTGCTGAAATGATTAATCACACTCACTGATGGTCATTTAGGGGGAAAAAAAACAACTCCAAGATCTCTTCATTTCCAATGTTCCATCTCAGTGAGCTTGGCTCTAATGGTTGCCATGCATGGAGTCCGCCTCTGTCAACACCCCGTAAGAAACCCAGAGTGTGTGAAGTTATCTGCAATTCAGAGTAACCACACATTCTGAATGAGTAAGAAAACCGAGAGCTGGATAATCATGAGTAATGGGACTGGTATACACTACAGACCGGTGTTGATTAGTGCAATGAGAAGAGTATTTGTTTGATACCATACTATAAATGTGTAGTTTTATCTGTCTGTTGTGTTAGATTCAATGACGCAATGTAAAGTGACAAGTATTCTATAACAAAACGGTTGATTTTGATGTAAATATTATACATTTTTCCCTTTCTTTTCCATTTCTCATATACATTTCTGTTGTTACGCTGTTTTTTTATTGTATCTTTTTGCTATTTTGACATAAAATGGCTTAATATCCTGATGAGGATAATTTTACACGTATGCCTTCTTTCCAATGACATTTTATCTTTGCAAAATAGTGTAAAATGTCTCAGCCATTAGGCCGCAGAGGATTAACCGCAACATCCACAGCTGGTGGACCTTCCCTCTCTTTCAAAGTACTTCCTGTCTCTCTACGCCGACTGTCAAATATACCCCAAAATAACCCTAAAAAAGTTGTTAAAAATACTTTGCTTTATGATAAATGCATTTACATTTTGTTCCCATTCAGCTCAGTGTTAAAATGTTCTCCTCGTGACTTTTAGTTTTTCCTCCACTTCAGCTTTTCTTTATGGCCTTCAGAGGCGTTTATTAAGATGACAAATGGATCACGGCCGCAACGAGCTGTGCTTATCGCCATCACTATGTTTACATTTCTACCAGCATTCTGGGCTTCTCCACAGATCTTCGTCACGGGCCCTTAAGTATTTCATACCCAACGTCACGCTGTGTTTACGATACCGCCAAAACCTTTATTACTGTCTCGGCTATCGTAACAGTCGGGGGGACTCGCTGGGGGCAGAGAATGGCAGGCAGGCCTTTTAGATGGGAGCACATACGCATGGTGAAAGATGTAATCCTCCTCTCCCCCTCTTGCCCTCCGTTTGCGATTCCCCCCACACTGCCCCCTTAATGGCGGCGGATCCCCCTTCAAGGCTGTGAACCCACACGGCGCTCCAGTCTGCCGTCATGCCTGTTGACTTCAGAGGGTTCTGATGTCATAATGAAGGGGGCTGGCACTTGGATATGGCTCCTCGGGAATTTCATGCTCCCCGTGTTTTGAACAGGCCAAGACGCTCAGCTGGCAGGTACAGTAGAAATTGGAGTTTTATTGCCTCTGCCTGGGGGGATTACCAGCCACCCCTGAGGCAGGAACAGGGCAGCCAAGGCGGCGACGGCAGCATCAGGCCCCTTCGCTCCCTTGAACCTCCAAGCTGCATTTCTCACGCCATCTAATCTGACACCATGGCTCAAATCCTGCTAATCTCCTCCGAATAGAAAGGGGATCCAGGGTGGTATATCATTTGCTCCTCCGGCAGCCTGTTCCAATAGTTAATCGATTCATTGTGCCATAGGGCTATGACATGTATCTTGAAATTAAGAGGCAGTTCACTAGTTAATACATTTTTGCCTAGAGAGACTAAAGCAATATGACTTTTTATTATTTTTCTGGTTATGAAATGCATCCTCCTGATGGTCCAATGTACAGCAGAAGTACAACCAAAGACATGCGAAGCAGGGAATTAAACAAAAATGCAACAGCAGGCTGAAGGACAGTGGCAGATATGGTATTGGCGCTATCCAGAAACCATGTGCAATACGTTGAGGCTTAAGAGGAAAACAGGGAGAAGCAGGGAGAGACCGAATGTGTGTTTGTTTTTGGTGGGGAGACACATGTTCAGTGTCTGTCTCTCAGCATAGATCTTTATTACATCAAACGGGCTGTTCCATGTCAGAACAATAGCAGGAACAAAGCCCAAGTTATTTCCTGCGATACCTTTAATGATGTAATGTACTTTGCCATCAGCTAGCGGGGAGTAGCAATCAGCCGGGATATATGGCATTCCTACATGACTCCTGGAGCAAATCGTCAGCGCACAGCCGCACTTGACAGGGGTACAAATTTATCATTTGCTTTACGATATCCCCCCCAAATCAGTTCAGAATGCCTTTCAAGGAGGCCGCGGGGAAGCAGCGCAAAAGACACATGTGAGCGATCTGTTCACCATTGTGCTCAACGCGGAACATAAATTCTGGGCTTCCACAGCGGGACGGGCCTGAAGTGGGAGCAGACGTACTCAGCTAATAAAACGTAGTGACCCCCCCCCCCCCCCAGATTTGTTAATAGCTTGAAGAGCAAAGGCTGATTTTAGTAACAGTGGAAAACGTTAACAAATTATCACCCACCTTTCATAACATTCAAACATTGAAACAAGCTGAGTTTCTTCTTTTGATTTCACACAACGGTATGTAACTGCAAACCAAAATGAACTGATTAATGCTTCTTTGTCTGCTGTTCTTAATATTCTGGTAAACCTTGGTGAGTGGGAAGTAAAGTAAATAAATAAAAGACGGTGTTCATGCTGTTGACAATTACCAAAGACGTAACTGGGGAAAAAGGTTCACTGGGGGATGCATATGCTTGTCTTACACCCATTGTACTCTAATACTCAACTGTGAACAATCACGATAATAAGAGCAACAACACAGACGCTCGCTTGAGAATGTGATCTGAATATGTTTTTAATCCCTCTTTTATTAAACAACAAATCAGCGCCGCGTTATGCATATTTACCTCCCGCGCGAAGCCTCAGCCGCAGCTGACAGGGGGATATTTGCATTTTTTGCCAAGACAATTTTTATGAGGGAAAACGACAATATAGCTAAATGCATTTCTCATCTTCCAGGCAATAACGAGATTACGTGATGGAAAGGCCTCCTGGGAAACCACTTCCATGCAGGCAATTACAGATTGTCCCTTCCCCACAACGCCGCTCAAACAACACATTGTCAGATGGCAATTTCATTAGCTAAGATTAGAGGCAGATAGTAGAAATTATAGGGTATTATTACACGTTTCTACCTGTGTATATAGTGTTCGATGAGATTTGGTCAATGGGAGATGTAGGACACTTGGGAGAGGATCCTAAAAGAAAAAGTTGCGACCTAAGATAGTTTTCTTTTGCATAATGATTTACATTTTGCAGCCTTTAAAATATTTTTTTGTTTTAGTATAAAATACATAAAATGGTTATTATTAGAAACACATTTATTTCTCCAATGTAAGGAGTCCAGTTAAGCATGCCATGTTTTAAAATTCCCCCTTTAGTATCAAACCTCTGCTCTGTAATTTCATTAAAAAATGGGTTTTGCTATTAGATTTTAAATAATTCAAACAAGGAGTATTCTTGCAAATGTCCACAAATTCTACTCTACCGTCAACCTTGCCATTCTGGGAGCTTGTGTATGTGTGTTTCTTTTTAGAAACACATGATGACGAAGGCATTTCACATGTGATTACAATTTACGACCGCATTTTTGGATGGTTTCTATTAATCTGCTGTATCCATTTCTTTCTCTCTTCCTCTCTCGTCTCTCGCTGGTGTCGCGGATGGAACGTTCTGGAATTGAATGTCACCAGAGGAATCACCGCAGCGTTTGATCTGCATGGTGAGGACGAACTAAGTAACTGGTGAAAGCGTGATTGGAGTGATAACTAGCTTTGGCAGCCGTCTGACGAATCAACGTATCCTGTCGCGTTCTGCAGCGATGATGAGCTTCTAAGAGAAGATTACCCTGTACTCAAAAGTGAAGAAGGATCTAATGAGCGAAAAATAAAAACAGATCCCAAACAGATGCGCTGGTAGGACAGCACGCGGCCACAGCTATTCTGAATTCATTATTTATTTCCTCTAGCCCCCTTCCTAATGCTCGGAAATGTGTATTTCGCTCAGCTGTCATCCAGTGTGGAGCTGCTGATAGGGGATTTGCCGTGTGTTTAAGGTGTGTTTACTCAGACTCGAGGGATTGTTGTCTCATGGAAACCCCATCATTGGGTTAAAGCATTTGAAAAGCAATAATATTTTGATGTGGCTTGCTGCTCGGGATCTGAAACACTGACATGCAAAATGAGGGGCTTTGGTTGCAGTTTAATTCATGGGTCCTTCCTGCGGGGAGTGGACAGAAAACGTCTCGGGCCCGAACCCAATAGCCTCTAATCAGTGCGAGCAATGCATCAAAAGTGCAAAAGAACACATTGACCTTCTGTGTAGTGAGGAGGTAAAGATGGAAAAAGGGTTACCATGGCTTTGCATATGAGAGAAGGGTTCAATTAGAAAGCTGACAAAACAGACTTCTTTAAATATAAAAAAGTTGTGAGCAGGGGCAGACTAGAACAATAATTAAGGCTGCAAATTTGACTGAAATCCTAGACCACGCAAACCGCCAGACTGCTAATTTATAGTCTATAACTGTATTTGTTGATGTTAGAGACACTATGTCCATGTTCTATGCTCAAGAAAGATTGGAACTAACCAACAAGTAGCCTATCAGAATACTGAATTTTCAAAGTATGCTTAGGCCAAAGGCGAACCCTCAAGAACTCACTCGGAAAACAAATCAATCATTGCACATACACATGTACAATATAGGCCTACACTTTTTAGTACGCAGATGAGATATAATTTGCTCAAATGTACAAAACATAAAAAAACAAAAAATGTTCCCCACATAAGCTCAGACTTCCAGTCAATTTTCTTTCCCTCTTTCAGCCAGGTATGGAAGAGAACTCCACAACAAGTCCTCCAACTCATATGAAGAAGTTTGTTGTATGTGGTACAAAGACCAACATCGACCGTTTCCTAAAGTAGCGCCTCGTCCGGTGACAGGCGCCACAAAAACTTTTTTTTGCCTCAGAGCATCTTGGCCTTTATAACGCATGCATGGTTGATGAGCTTGTCAAGGCAAGGGTGATGCTTAAGGTGACATGGCAGGGAATTAGCACAATTACAGAATATAAGGAAATCCCTGTAAATACACAAACTTGATGTCTGACCTCAAGCTGCCGTGTACTACCACTAGAGGTCTGTGGTCTTTAAAACGACCCCATACGCAGTTATATGTTTCAAAAACAACATACGTACGTCGTATGAGTTGGAGGACAGTCTCGAAATCCGACTTCTTCAGAGTAACCAGTAAGTAATTACCACTAGTAAACGAGAGGGAGGTGCCGTGCCATCTTGTCAATGAAGTCCTCTTTGTCAACTCCCGTACGAATCTCTCTATCCGTCAAAACAAATACACCAAGGTTCTCTTAAGTGAGGAAGGTGAATTCCAGGGTGGGGAAGGTCCTGAGTAATCGATAGGGTGAGGAGATTACTGTAGCCCATACAAATGATGTGATGTGAGCAGATTGCTCTGACACAGGAGAAGATAGCAGAATATCCTGCAGTTTGTACATGTGGAACAACTTCTGCTCACCAACTCCACACTTTCATCAGGACCCTCAAAGCCTCCCCCTGATTCACCGCTGGCAGCGGCTGGTGTCGTGCTCCTGCAGCGGTGCATTTCTCAGTCTTTCCCACTGTTGCGCAAAGCTGATCAGTTCCGCCTGCAATGCCTCAGCAGTGGCACTTCATCACATTCCAGTGAGCATTTGCTGAGCTCCTTCACGGAAGGCCCTTTTCTCTGATCTCAGGAAAATGCTTCGGATCCATGGAGGAAAAACATTTACACACAGCTCTGTAATTGCTGCATTATGGCTGTGAATACTTTTTAAAACAGTGTCCAGTATCACTTTATGGAGCTTGATTTTTTTTTAAATCCGTGTCTATATTAGCATTGGTCTCTGCCAACTAAATAACTACTGGCTGTCTCCTCTTTTTTTTCAGTATGATCTTTGGTATTGCAGTACTGCAGCTCCTCCAGAATTCTTCCCTCTTCACATCCTTGAGCACACTTTCTCTGATTATGCTCCAAGTGCCGAGCTGTTACGTTATCCATGCTACTTATTTGCAAATATTTAGAGAGAGAGGGTAAAAATTCTGAGAAAAATGTGCTCTAAGTAGGACAGGATCCTTGTACCCTTGGGTCATGCTATGGCATCTCAATTCTGTCCATAATGATGACCAAATCTGTGAGTACACATTGCAAATACTTTCCTCAAGACCTACACTTGGCCCATCTGCAGATTTCCCCAATTACCCCGAGCTGTCTGTCTCGCCTTTCCTCACAAGCTTCCCCTTATGGCTTCAAGCAGTTGTACTGTATCTCAGACGAACCCTTGCAGTGTCATTCAGTAGTGAGGAAAAAGGATTCACTTGCCACAACAACCTCGATGGTGTCGGTCAGCACAAGGCTGGGGTCATGCGAGCAACTCCATATGTATGCTTGGTGAGGAGGCACTCCTGTGAGAAATGCAGAGACATCCCCAAGATGTCCCTGCATATTATTTGTTGCGTTAACAGCACACTGTTTGATGTTTATGTCCATATTCTTGGGTCTCATTTACTCAGTCAATAAAGTAAGTTATGGACATTATCAGTGACATATTGCAGGACTACCGCACACTTTTGCACACAATTGTGAGCCGAATCTACATTCAGCTTAGTTTGATCACTTCCATTTGCTGTTTTGGACATCACAGATACCACAAACCCTCTTCCTTTACATTCCCTGTCTGCTTCTTTCTCTTTTCAGTACAATTGAAAACATGTTTCTGCAGGCAAACATTGTATTTTCTTGCAGCAATATAAGCTTAAGAAAGTTGCGATGATTGACGTCATGTTCTTCAAGTCGTATGTGGCTTCATGTCTGTGTCTACTATAGCTAACCCCACATTTACCAATAGCACACCTTCCATGATCTGCCTCCTCTTTCTGACCTGGTCTTGTTGAAGTACAGTATGATTCTACACTTTTATCTCATGCCCCTGTTTTCTCTGACGGGCCTGCGTGCCGCCTTTGACGAATACACCGTCGATGGCTGAAGGTTTTGCGAATGTGAGACACACTGACATGCTGGAGCATGGAGTCTGTTACTTAGTTGTGTGAGAACCAATTTCTGTTTGAGATGTCTTTTGGAGTGGAATACACTGGGCGTGACTCTTTCTGGGGTTTGTTTCGGGGAGTACTGAAGAAATAAATCAAAATCCTCGGACTGAAGACAGGCAAAAGTGAAAGTAATAGTAGCCCATGAATTCTGTTTGAGAGTTTAAAAAAAAATGTTATACATTATTATTTTGGTTATATATTAGTTTTTTGTATAACTGAATATTTCACAACCCTGTAGCTTACGGTACAACATAGCTGGAGTGGTGTGCTGAATTGAGATGCCTTTATTTGTTACCAAACAGTCAATACGAAGGAGATGAATATAGAGAGGAAGAAACGACTGATCAGCCAGAACATGTAACTGGCTCCTGCAAAGCCGTTTGTATTTGATTGATCCCTGGCCAAATATGAATGTCCTGATTGTGAACCGCGGAAACAACTGGCATTCATTAATATGGTGGAGAGTGACCCGTCCCTGGAAAGATTAATGAACAAGAGAGTTCTGTACTTGGGACCAAGTGAAGTTTGAGCGTGAGTTGCGTCTTTCAGCACAGGCTCTGGCTCTTCGCTGGGACACCTTGTTGGGAGTGCTCGCCATCGAACCGATGCTGCCGCAGGAAGGTCCAGAAACATCGAGCAGCAGACCAGATGATGACTGAGTGTGTGTCTTTGATCTGCCAATGCAAGTTTGCTCTGTCTTTTGTCTGTAGTGGCAAATTAAGTTTCATTTTAAAGCCAATGTAAATTACTCAAACTGCTGGACAAACACAATGTTGATACAAAATGATTATCCAAAATTCAACGAGGATGTGTCTGCTTTACTGGTCAAAGTTCACCTGTTTAGCTACGCAACCAGGAAAATAAGTTCAATAAAGCTGCATCCACAAATACATTTTTTGTTTTAAAACACCATTTGAAAATTTTGTTTTAAAAATCACTGTCCAGATTTGTAATTTAGCTCTGTAACAGAAATAATCTCTGTCCATACTAACACACATAAGAATGAATATCACGTGACCATTCATATACACTGGACATGCATGTTCTGGAGTAAACCGGAAGCAGATTGTCCATGAAAATATCACAAATGAGGGTTAGCAACAGCAAAAAAATTAAGACCATGGATTTCTTTACTTACAATGATGATGAGATGGAACTTATACTGTAAGTAAGGGTTAGCAATGCTTGTAATTCATTACCCATGTTGCATTGCATTTAATGTCATAATTTTTTTCTTGCTAGCAATGTGAGAATGCCACTTCTGGTGTTATGACAAAATGCTCTCATGTATTGCTCTGGTGTGGTGACTGTGCCTAACTGTCAACTAAAAAATGATCTGACAGTACCTTGTACAGGTTCCTTGTCTGCCCCATGCTTTGGATAAATTCATAACATAAAAACAACTCTTTTCTAGGTGGAGCTCAGCACACTCACTATCTGATTTAACTGCCAATTTTTCCGGCTTCCAAAAAGTGCTGGAAATCTTCCTCAAAGGCTAGCAGTTAAAGTGTGTTGCTAATGGGCTCTGAGTTGGAAAATCCAGCTGGGACAGTCTTGACAGGTGCAAGTAACTGATATCCTCCCTTTTCTTATCTGCTTCTATTCAGAGGCCCTTGAGCAAGGCGTATGACCTCTGTCTGCATGGGAAGAACTGGGTATGACAGTGAAGTAAGGCGCTCCTTAGAAATTACATACTTCTGCAGGAAAATTCTTCCATGCATAAATGAAGGTTAAATAAATATCTGTGGGAAAAAAATCGCTGGAAATGCTGATTCGACAATAATCCGAACGCACCCAAGAGCATTGACGATGCGTTTTAAGATACTATCACTCAGGCCAGATTTGGAGGGGGTCTGGAGCTATTGGGGGCTGTATGTGCAAACAGAAATATCTGTAAATGTTCCTCATGACATTTTCTGTAACTTTTCCTGTTAGGCGCCCCCAAGTAAAATTTCGGGTAAATGTCGAAATGACCCATGTGAGAATACAGCAGTTAAATCTCTGAATGATTCACAGGCGCCACCCCTGAATGTTCCAGAAATGTTCCTGCCGTTGTGAACGCGTCTCACTCGGACAATCTCCTGCTGCATTCTGCCTATGTGAAGGGCCTACTCCGGAAAAAAACAACAATGCAGAGTGAGCTATGCGTTTATTTGTGTATGGAACAGACAAGTGAGACCACAAATGGTCACTGGAGACGCGTGTGGAGACTGTAATGCCAGGTGTGAACTGACAAACTCAGAGCTGTCCACGTGTGATCGCATCACCCAAGACGCATGTTAATGCCACGTATGAGCAGGGCCACAGACACTCACCTCTTTTATAGCGCACGCCTGAGCCCCAAGAAGGATTGATGTGTCGTCGCAGCAACATTGACCCTTAAAGTCTCATTGCAACCCGAGCTCGGGCCCAGATTTATGGGTGTTTTCAGCTTGTTACAGCAGATTTATCTTCACAATAAAAAAGAACAACAATCTGCAGAAATCATTAAGGGGCGTCTGTTGGAAACTCCGGGTTAAAGGTAAAGGTGCGCCAGAAGAGGCACAAAAAAAAATCATGGCGATATGATAAACTACTAAACACTTGGAAGTTAAGCGAAAAGCCTCTTGAAAAGTGCTTTTGTGTATGAATGACTGAATGTGCTACATCGTTTAACCGTTTCCAGGCAGAAATATGACCAGGAGGAAAACAAAGTTTGGTCTAGTTTAATGATGTAAGCTTCTGATTGTGAAAAAAAACCTTTTTTCTGTAGCAGTGCTTTTTCTACATCATAACCTTCTAATGTTGTGGGTTTACATGTGCTTCTCCTTAAATGTTGGCTGTATTGAATCATTTCTGCAACTGCACCTGATTCTTCCCCGGTTTAAGCGTTCGTCTTTTCTTTACCTGAATAACTCTTGCCTGTCTCTCATATGTGATGAGGCGAAGATATTCGAAACCCCAAGAACTCCTCTAGCACTTCATGACGTTACTCAAGACTTCTTCAGGAATTTGAAAGGGAGTTGGCGTCTGTAGTCAGCGATGAAGTCATTAGCATAGCGCACTGATAAAGACAGATGGCACAAGGAAAGTGGTGACGAGGAGCTGGAAGGGGGCAGAAAACGATCAGGAGTGGGACGGGCAGCAATGGCTGTGGACTGGTATTTCAAGCGGGACATCTTCATTCCTTCCTGCCGACGTGAGTGATCTCCTTCCATTCGTTACGGTGGGAAGCTGCGTGACCCCGCGGGGGCAGTCCGGCTGACTGGCCCTTCCCCGGGGCAGCTAAGGGTGCATCCCTTAAGCAGGCTTGACCGACCTGCAGTCACACACTCCGCGGTCAAGTCCTGGGCAGAGGGATTTGAGTTGTGACAGCATAATCAATTTCCATGATTCATGATCACCCCGAGAAGGAGGGCGCGCTGAGCGACTGGGCAGCTGAAAGGCGAGAGCAGAAGGGGGAATGCTGACAGCATAGTCCTCGGCCATGTATAGCAGTGCAGACACTCTGCTTCTGGCTGCGCTACTCCTGTTTTTGTCAGATCTTCCAAAATACATAACAATGCTGTGAAACCACTTTTTATGGGGAAATTCGCGTTTTTACTGAACACCCTCCAGAGAAAGCTCAGAGCTCGGGGGTCAGCCGCAGTACAGAGGAGCACCCCGGAGCTCGTAGTGATTCACATCCAGATTCATGAAGATTACGATACAAAGAACCAGCTGAACTTTTTTTTTTTCTTTGGTACTCGTGTTTTTGCAGCTACAACCGCACAGAAGTTTTCTATTAAATGCAACTCAACAAATCTGGACAGAGCCACAAAAAGAGCAATAGCACGGTTGAGAAAGAACGGCCTGCTGGCTTGTCTGATGTTACAGTTATGACGTCTGTTTTCTGCAGCAGTGACAGTTGTTAACCTGAGGGGGGGGCGATCAACTCTTTACCTTCAAATAATCCTAAAACAAGAGTTGTTCCATTTCCCTTTGGCTCAGTTCTTTTATTTCAGTCCATTCAGTAAGTTGTTTGCTCTGCTAAAAAAATTCTTCCAAACCAGTTTTACCTTATTTATGTTGTACACCATGTTGAAAATGCTATATATTATCTAACAAGCTGCTTCTACATTCATTTTTGTGTTCATTATCACATTTATATTAGCTCATATACACAAAAACAAAGACTATTCAATCTAATAACCATTCAACCACGATTTTAAACTAGTACTGTACAGTTCTTTGGTTTGATCAATTTGGAATCAGTTTTTATGCTAAAAATACTCACTCAGTGCATATAGGAAAATATTTAAGGTAAAAAATATATAGAGTCAGGGTCAGACTTGGCCTTCGTTCAAATCAGACCAGGGTTTTATTCCATGTGTGGTATAAGGCCAGACATCTGAGTAAAGGACATACTTGCCATGAACCGTGTTATCCTTGTAAAACCCCTGGTTTATGTTTTTTCTTCTTGCCTTGGGAAACTGTTAGATTCCTGTCAAAAGACTGAAATCTCGAAGGAGGGAGGAAAAGTCTGCTAAACCCTGATCCATCAATCCCTCAAATCTCATGAGCGGCAAAAGCTTGAGATTTACAAACACCGCTCATTAATTTTTCCTGACGTTTTAACTGCCAGGGATTTTCGTTTACTTCACACGCTGCTGTCAAAGCAAACAAGTTCTCCCGGTCGATCCAAGTTATTCATTTCATAAATGCTCATGATGTCACCGAACATTGCGCCGTTTCCCCTCGCGCCGTTGCGGTTCACCGATAACTCAAGGCCGGCGACCGCTCGTGTCTGCGGCCCACGTGAATGACTGCAACAGCTGAAAATATGTGCAGATGTGAGACTTTGTCGCTGTGGATAATGTCACCGGTCTCGTAAACGCCGCCTTGAGACGGAGAAATTGAATCTATAGTCGCTCCCATGGCATTCTCGACGGCCTTCATCGGCACTTGACCTTTCCAAACCCAAGAAATACTCCAGGTATCAAAATTAGACTTGTAGAAACAAGCCTGAAACAAAAACAACATCCTCATTTACAACAGAACTAACTACGAATATTAACTATATTTAGCGGTTGAACTATTTTTATTCAAAGTCAAAATTCGCTGTCGATATTCAAATTTGACATGCCAAGGCGCTCGTCTTTTCTCAACAAAACAAAAGCGGTCACCGTTATAACCCGTAACCTTGGGGTGAACTCTAACCTTACAGTTCCTAGAACTTTATTACTAAGGAGCTTTATTTCCTGGCACAGTTCAGCAAAAGCACTTGGCCACACTGTACGCTGAGCCAACCACATACCGAGTTTCAGTTATCATTTTGATATGTGACACACTGCTCGATGTGACCAAAAGGTCAGATTGACTGGCGCATAATAAAAAAAAACAAAAACAGAAAACGTTAAGACACAGAGATCAACAAATTTCGCAGAGGATAAAAAGAATTGTATCGACGGGAGTAAAAGATTGAGTGTTTCGGTGTTAGACTGAAAGCGTATGGGTTTGCAACTGAAGTTACCAGTTTTAAGTGCAGAGTAATTCAATCCATGGAATTGTAAAAAAGATAATCCCTCCATTTATTCAGGTTTTTTGGCACTGTGCTCATTTGTTGTAATATTAATGACCACATATAAATACACGAGAGGTACAGAAAATTTTAAATTTTTTTTTGAATGTGCACAATAGCGTAGTGAAAACAGAGCAGGTTATGTAATGTACAAACAATGCTTTCACTGCTAATTTCTTAAAATACAAAGTGGGCTTGTTTTTGGTTCTTGACTTGGTAAGTAAGTTTATTCCATTTGGATTTAAAAAGTTACAGGAAATGGTAGTTAACAAAATTTTTTTTTTTTATTTAATTTGACCTTCAAATCATTCAGTTATGAGACCTATGCCTATAAAAGTATGAATGTGTGAGCAACCAGTCTGACACAGTATGAATTCACACAATGAATAAAGGTGCAAGTAGAAAAAAATAGTCAAACAGTAAAAATGACATCGTAAATAAGAGGCTGGTTAGTCAACTTGGTCTCACGCCGAACCCCCTCCCCGTTTGTTTGTCCACCTCTCAAGGTCAATGTCCCTGCTGGCCCATTAGCAGACCATGGCGGCCCTGCAGTGCTATACATGGCAAGGGTTGATGGCGGTGTGCATGCATCGGGAAGGGGGGGGGGGTTAAAGAGGAGGAGTGGAGGGGGAGGTTACAACTCAAGAGTTGATATGTCTGTCTCTCAAAGGCCAGCAGGAGATTGGCCTCTCCTGCCCAGACGGCCGCTGACCCCTGTGGAGACAGTCCCGCGTCAAGTTGCTGCCAGGTCCCTTTGAAAACACCTCAGCCACTGCTTGAGTGATTGGCCATATGGGCGACAGTGCCATCCAGGAACCCCCCGCTGTGCCAGGCATGGGGTGTGGGAGGCATGAGTGGGACGCATGGAGGCCCCCACCCCCCACCCCCCACCCCCCACCACCACCGCCATATTCCAGAAATCTTGTCTCTAGTATCTCCACAGTATGTCCTAACACAACTACACGCTGTAATTTATGGGACACTAAGGCGAGACATCGCCGTCCACATTACACACATTCAGACACGCTCGCACGTACAACACATGCGTACATGTGAACATGGATCCCTACACGCCTCCTCTACTCGTTTCCTGATTATCCGATTGTACAATCAATGTTTTTGCTTTCATAACAGTAAGATTAAAGCTGTCAAATGAATAGGATCAATGTTGCTTTACTCATAGCTTCTTAACGATGACATTCTGACAGTTTTAAAGCAAATTTGAGCTCATTGAAATGTTAATCATAATTTAAAGTCTGGGCACGATTTTAACAAATTAAAAAACAAGCATTTCAATGAATTAACGAGGCGAAAAACGGGAGATTCAACAATTCTTATTTATTTCTCTGAGCTTGTGAAAAGTCTCACAGTGACACATCCAAACATCTCCGGCAACACATGGAGGCAGATGAAACTCACAAAGTGTGTCGGGATGAACAGCACACGCACAAACACACAGCATGCATCCACTTGTCTAGACACACCCAGCCGATACTACGCACGCACACACACACACACAAATGTGTTTTAATTTAATATAGTACGTACGTAGATTGTTGTAATTGTAATTCCATCGATTTTCATGTTTGTTCTTAAGCTCGCGTCCCTGATGCTGTACGACACAACTTTGGCTCAGGCTGCCTTTTGTCTGTCTGCAGTTTATTTCCCAAATTCCTTTGGTACAATAAACACTTCCCTCTTTTCCGACGGCTAACTGGACAATAACTTTGAAAAATCCCCGCCCCCGAAAAAAGTTCAGCCCTGTCCAAACATTTCTGCTCGGCGGCCTTCGAACAGCAAAGAGGATCCGTGTGTCTTTCGCACAGTGACACTCGCTCAACGTGTGAACCGATCAGCAAACGTGCGTCATCAACAAGATGAAAACGTTTCACGTTTGAGTCCATCTAGTCTGGAACACCACTGGTGAATTTGTTGTACAACGTACCTGGTTAGAAAATCTATTCATTTTTTCCTGCCTCTATGATAATCTGTGCTGTACAATATTACGTAATACAAAAAACATATTTAACGCTGCTGCTCAATATGGTTAAGTGTGTACCACCACCTCACTTCAGCAGCTGAGGGTTTGAATCCAGTCCTTCTTTTGCTGCACGTCGGCCCCTCACTCTTCCTGTTGCTGTCCAAAATACAAGGCAGCCAGAGAGAGAAGCCCCCCCCCCCCAAAAAAACCCCCCAAAACAGATAGAAATAATGTTGCCAGATGAATCGCGGAGACTACAAATAATCCGCCGCTACAGCAGGGGGGCTGTGGAGGGTTTTTTTTTCCCCGTGCGGTTCACACCACAGGTTTATGCCCCTCAAACATCAAAACCCCACACCTGCAGCACATCAACCTGCATATCTATACAAATTGAAGCATCATGACTCTCAGAGTATATAAAACTCCATGCGAGCCACATTGCCTGGAGTTATCAATAACAGCTGAAGAATGAAATGTCCCCCGCCCCCCCCCCCCCCTCGGCCCTCTTCAGTGGGATTTTTATTTATTTATTTAGACCTGATAACAAGGGTCGTAAAGCCATTTTTAAGCGCACCCCTTCACCCCCCCCACCCCCCGCCACCCTTCCTGTGCTGTCAGACCTCAGGTTTAAAACAGTTACTGCTGCTGCTTCTGCTCGAGCAGCAATGGAAACATTTCGCCAGAGTTGTAAATCTCCTTGCCAGATATTTTCTTTGATTTCTTTCTACCCCCCCCCCCCCTCCTCCTCCTCCTCCCCCTATATCTTTATACATCACCCCTTTCGTGTCTTTCTGTGCAAAAGCCTCGGAGAAATTATTTGGCAGCAGTGCAGAGGCAGGGGTTAAAATGAGCAGAAAGTGATTTCAGGTTTTACGGGTACAAATTTGCTCACATTTTGTTTCAGTTAGACGCCGCGGCCGCACACTTGTCTCAGCGAGAGGGGGGATTCCGCCGTCTCCAGTCCATATGCTTTGTTTCCCATAGCTTTACTGTCTTTCTTTCTTTCATTAATTTGCCAGGCCATCTGGTCTTGGCCTCAGTCACTCCCGGGTCAAACAGTAAACTTTCACTTAACATTGAAAGAAACTTTTTTTTTTTTTTTTGGAGGCGTGTTCGTGCAGGGAACATTTCAAAATGTAACATGGTGTGATAACAGATATGTGTAAGCTAATAATCCCTTATGTTATCACGTCCGCATCGGGGATAAGCCTCTGTTCAGTCGTTTAAATGAGAAATACATTTTTTATGTACCATTTGAATAACAACTGTACAAGTGTTAACAACTGTACCACACTCTTTAGCCATTAAAAGGCTGAAATATTAGCTCGCTCTGTGGAAGAAATGAAACTTCCAGTTTCTTTACAGTTGCCGCTCTGGTTTTGCCCCATAAATCCCAATCTGTTTTACATAAGTCAAATCATTTAAGCCCTTCCACCACAGCTGTATTCGTACACTAAGTGCCATATTATATTGTTGCTATCTGCTTTCGGGCATTGTTTGGCTCTCGACTCTGTGCTATGAACGTCTGATTCTGACAATGTTTATTAGGAGGAAAGTGCTGTGGGACCAGCGGGCCCCGGGATCACATGCAACCCCTTGTTTGCTCAGCCAGCTGTACCGCTACGAAGGCAACAGTAACATGAAACACTTAACAGCAGCTTGACAAAGGTCATGAAATGGAGTCAAGGTGTTAAACAGGTGCAGGGAAAGAGGAGAGTGGGAGGAATGAAACCGGGCGAGGGGAGGCACTGAGAAAAGAGACGAGATGAAGAGACGTTTCACCGGACAAACGTCGACCTCTCGCTCCGACCGAGACGGTGTCGTCATAAATTTCGGGTCGTTAAGGGGTCTGGACACCTCTTGGCACTCACTTCAAACGAATTCTGGGGTTCTGCCTGTTAGCTTTGGATTTGGCACGGCGGACGGGCAAGTTGTGTTCCAGTTACTGCGCCGTGCCTCCACATCTGGCTGGCAGCACCTTGGCCGAAATTGAGACTTTGTGTCTCCAGAAGTTTCTGCTGTGACATCTTTATGAACACTTGCTCCCACCGATCACAGCGCCCACTGACGCTCGGGCCCTATTTCTCGCAGTAAACCCCCCCCACACACAACTCACGCCCCTGATCATTCCTCACTCACCCCAGGTTCCACACTTGAGAGCTCCGGTGATGGCGGGGCCCTAATGCGAAACAGTTGGAGTGTCTTCCGATTCCAGGACTTGGCGAAAAGGTGCTGCTAAGTAGAACCTTGCAAACTTGCTCGGTATCCATCTTGAGAGAGTTGTGAGCGGCAGATGAGGGAACCCGCACACCTTGTCCACATTACTACAGTGGAGGCCTTTTATGTTGCTCTCCTATCAATGAATCTATCTCGCCAACACTGATTTATTAGTTGGCCTGGAAGTGCCCCCCAAAGCCTCCAACCCCCTAAAGTTCTCCCTTTCTTGTACAAGTCCAAAGGAGGATAAAATAAGAGAACCGTGTGTCATTTTTTTTTTTCTTTTTGTCGAAGCCCTGACCTATAAACCCACCTCCACTGTCACCATCTCTCTAAAGCGGCCCTGGCATGGAATCAGTGCTTATTGTAGAGCTCTGAACAGGTGCAGAGTGGAGACCGTGAGCCAGGGAAGGTACATAAATTACAAGGCAGGCCAAATCACACAGCACTGTTGCTGTGTTAATCTGCCAAGAACTTTGAAGGCCAGGACAAGTGAATTCACCCTGGGAGTAAAAAAAAAAAAGTCTTCCCTTTGGAATGGACTGCCACCATCAAAGGTTATAACTCTGGCTGGATCTTTGCATAATAAAGTATACGTTATGAAAATGGAACTATTTCATATAGGAATGTCATCATCGATAAAGGTTAAATGTACAAAAACAAACTATGAAAAAAAGAATCGACCTAAAGCTTTCATCATGTTGAAATGGTGACATTGTTGTAGAAAGCTGCCTCCAGATATGTCCGGATATGTTTCCTGAACTTTTCCTGCCAGCCCCCAGGCAACATTTCTGGAAAATGTCAGAGTTAGTGAGAATCCGAAAGATTCTCTGTGAGTGGGCGCTCTGCCCAGGCGACCGAATGCTCCGTAAATGTTCCTGCTGTTGTGAACGGCAAACTCTGGAATTTTTGGGAGTTCATGTCCGAAAAAACACTTGTTAAACCCATTCGCTAAAGGTAGAGATAATCAAATCTTGAATTTCCCCATTAAACTAGATAACCTGCTTTTCCTTCCACCCATGTAGGCATCTGGATTTTCAATTCACCTTTTGCTATGCGTATGTATGTTATCAGTTTCCCCAGGAAGGAATCAAACTCAGACCCTGTAACCAGAGTCTCTTTTCATTGGCCCTAATGGTTTAGAGGTTTATCTTGCCCTTGAGCAAAGCACAAAAAAATTCCAAATGAATACAATAAGAGCTGCTCGTGGATTGGCGGAACTGGACAGCTCTCTGAAAGTATGATGTTCCGTCTGCAAGTGGATGCACGCTGAGCAAATTATTACTAGATATTTAAGTGATACAGCAACTGTTATGTTGTTATGGAACATGCAACATAATTAACATTCTCTATCAGCCATTTTTTACTCAATCGCAAAGTAGAGGCCGAGGTGTCTGGTACTGTATCTTCACAGAGGCTGTTGTGAGATATTTCTCAAGATATCTGAAGGTCAAGACACAAACAGCGACATTGAGGTTTCTAGCTTACTTGACTATCACCAGAACGAGGACAGGTGAACGTCACGTAGTGCCTCCTGGGTAATGTAGATTATGTAGGGTCATAGTTAAACGACCAGACAATCTAATATGAAGAGAGCTGATGAGAACTGGCAGCTTGCGGAAGTACCGGTACGCAAAAAGAAAATGTAGTGTAGAGGTACTCCAAAGAGTAAAATGTAGAAATTCTGGTACTGCTTACCGCTGCGTACTTTCCGACTTTGAGCACTGCTTATCTTCGTGAGAAACACCACAGAACTTATTGCTAAAGTCTAGAAAAAGTCAACTGTTCTCAGCTATCGTTTCTTACAGGAAAAGGCATCCAACATGGCTCCTAGAAGGAAGACCCATTGTCAATTGAATGCCAGAACTTCCATCTTTTTTGTGGACCAAAGAGCAGATAGGAAGTGTCAGTAGCATAAGGGGGTGGGGGCGTTCTTGGCTGTGGTGTGGCAGCACTGCCGAGGGGGGAGGCGACGCGTGACAGGCAGGTTCATTGTGGAGCCGTAGGAGCCGGGCCTCGCGTTGGCCTCCCGGTGGCGTCCGTCCACGTGGCCTGTCACTGCAGGACAATGGACCCCGGCCCCAGCACAAGACAGATCTTCTTCCAGCGGCCTGTGCAAAGTCCTTGAGGGCGCGGTGCCATTGCCGGGGGGCACGGAGCATCTGATAGTCAAACACACAGCCGTGTTGATAGGCTGCTCTGGCCAGAAAGCACACGTACGGGCATGTGCATGTGTACATTGAGCGCACGTGTGCTCGGACAATTTCCTACATTTGAGATTCATCAAAGCAGAGAGAGGAGAGACTGCGGCCAAGAGGCAAAAACAGAGAGAAGGCATGTCAGAGAGAGAAATAAGGGGAGGGAAAAAAAAAACAGGGGGAGATTTAACGCAGAGGGGCGGCTGGGGGGCATTCCCTTTGGCTTTGACAGGAGAAATAAATCATCGCAATTATGGGTCGGCCCAAGTAAATGGGGACAGGTCACCCTTATCATTCCCAAGTTCAAGGTGTTTCCTGCTCATCTGAGCCAGCCCGGGCCCCTCGTTGCCAACACACCCATGGCCAGTGACAAGAGATCTAAATGTGCTCTGGATCCTTGAGAATCACTTGGCACAGGAGCACGAGTGCCGCTCGCCCGCCTGCTGCAGCCCAGCAGGCAGTTTGATGTTGACTAGATACCGATTTGGCAGCGACGTTGGAAGTCGAGCAGCAATGTGGACATTGAGATGACATGCATGGTCGTTCGGAGCTGCTACAACTAGGGCTGCAACTAACGATTATTTTCATTATCGATTATCTGTCAATTATTTTCTCGATTAATCAAATTAGTTGTTTGGTTCGTAAAATGGTGAAAAATGTCGGTCGTTTTTCCCAAAACCCCAAGGATTATGTTTAGTTTTCAGTTTACTGTCGATAGCGGAGCAAAGAAACCAGTAAATATTCACATTTAAGAAGCTGAAATCAGAGAATTTTGACTTTTCTTTTCATAAAAACTACTTGAACCGATTAATCGATTATCAAAATAGTTGGCGATTAATTTAGTAGTCGATTATAAATCGATTAACTGTTGCAGCTCTAGTTACAAGCTCTGCTTGCTGAGAGTAGGAGCTAAATATTCTACGTCAAAGTATTTATATATAAAAAAATCCTTCTATGCTTTAACATTTCTGATCTAGTCCTTGTTGAAAAGCCTCAGGCTTGTTGGGATACTGCAGGACAGGTAGGGATTCAGAAATCTTTAGGACACTATCGGACGTGTTAGGGTGAGGAGAAAATATTCTGGAGAGCGTGTTTCAATGTGTGTGTGTGGGTGTTTACGAGAGGTGAGCTGGTGCCTCGCCAGTCCCTGTAACTACCTCAGCGGTCAACACAAACTCATATTTACGACATTCTGCTCCCAAAAAAGCAGAAAAAAACAATCTGCTCTTTCTTTCGACTCCTCAGCTCCAGACTGTGCTCGTGTGCAACCTCAGAAACACCACCAATGTGCAGCCATCTCTTTAATCCTTTGTCTCTTCACCTCTTTCTGGCTTTTCTTTCACCACCACCGCCGCCATCTGACTATTTTTTTTCCGCTTGTATCCCTTTTCATTCTTGTTCTTCCCTCCCCTCTCTCCTGTGGGCGCGAGTGCAGGGGAGAGCGCAGGACAGGGGGAAATTGGTGTAATGAATTTAGGGCGCTCATGCTTGCTGAGGCGAGCCTCCCTCGGCTGCTCGTAGCCATTAATCTTCCGCACTCTGTCAGAGCAAAATGTGCCCACAATAGGCAAAGGGGGAGCTCAAATTGACTACCAATTACGCGCCTGTGAATAAAGGATGTGGAGAGAGGAGGGAGGGCACAATATGGTTCGGCAGTAACGTTTATTTTAACCCTGCGAGCGTCGCAGGGGCGTAAAGGCCTGGAGATAGAGTGTCTGCGCAGAGCTGTGTGTGTGTGTGTGTGTGTGTGTGTGCGTGTGTGTGTGTGTCCGCTCAAGGGTAAAGACTCTTTTTGAGGTCCTTTGCTCGTTTGTCTCAGGGCACAGTGGTTCACGCCACCACGGGGTGTAATCGGCAGCAAACACACAATTCCCGGTAATCATCACAAATAACTCTTGGTTTACAGTTCTGTTTATCACAGATCATCGCTCAGTAAAACATTTGTTTGTATTGCAATAAATACATCATGAAAACAATTCCCCGAAAAACATAATAACATAACGTGAGCTCAACTTTTTGAATGCTCGAGCTGTTTCACTCTTCTTGTGAATGTTGCTTTTTGAATGGAATATTAAAGATATATTTAACTGAAACTATTTTTTTTCTTACATAAAATTGAAGTACCACACTGCTGCATTTAAGAGGGAATTGTAAACTTGTTTCCTTTCAAACTTTTACTTGACAATGACTGCGTTTAATTTCCAAAGTATCATGCACTTTTGATGAATAAAGCTACATATCAATGATATGTATATCAATGAGTCCACTATGCAACTATGAAATAAGGAGACAATTTTATTGATCGCTAAATATTATATGTTGTTTATCAAGAAAAAGAATGATTGTTGGCTGCAGTTTCTTAGATATGAATATTTGCTGCTGTTCATTCTTTTTTTCATTTCAATGCAAAATGTATTTCTTTATGTTTAAGAACTTTTGGTCAAACAAAATCAAGCATTTTAAATTTGTATTGATAAATGCTCAGAATAATTGTTACTCATAGATTGGTTGACGATGAAATAACTCATTAGTTGTATTCTTGTATCCCTAAAATAGGCAATATTCACTCATCAGTGAAAGGATGAACTCAACACAGCTGTGAATTTTATAAAAATCTGATTTTGTTTCTACATTTATAATATACTGTTTTGAAATAATCTGCACATGTAATGGAATTTAAAGAAAGATCCACGAGGTTGGAAATTTAAGGTGCAGTTTTATGTATTCTGATATTTCACTGTATTGATGGTGTTAAATTATAAAAATCTGATAAATTATGAGTATATTAAGATAAAAATGGGAAATAGCATACTTTTCATTTAGTCATTATTTTCTGTATTATTTATATACCTGTCTATCAACTCCCTGATAAATTATCATCTGCAAAAAAAAGACATTTAGTTTTTTTTAATTTCATGGTATAATACATACTGTAGCATTGTATTTCAGTCGGTACAGTGTTGCAACTTTTCTGTGAGGAACCTGGAAGCTGCTTTCACCACTTCAATAAAAAAAAAACCTTGATTAAAGTTATTCTCACGATTCTACATTTAGCACAGATGACACGCCCTACTTAGCTTTTTGTTCACCAGTGACATTATGTTTATGTACAAAAATGACATTTGTACAGGGGCTACGAAAATGTTTTCACTGCACCGTCTTGTTTAACACCTTTGGAACAATGAGAGCGAAACCGTAAAGACACCTACAATAACACTGAGCCGACGCGCTTGTGATGTGGGTTTATAAACTCGTACAGGGAAATTCACTTGTTATAATGATTGCGGCACTTATGGTTGTGATTATTCGAGGACCATGTTTATTGTATTACCCGCGAGAACATGACAAGAACTAATAAGTTCCTTAATCGTATCTGATTTCATCAAGCCTAATTTTTGCTACGAGAGACACGGGCCAGTTTGCTTGGAAACCAACTCCCTCTTAATAAGACCATTACACGAAGAGTGTGCTCAACATGTGGCTGAGGGGAAGGGGGGAGAAAGAAAAAAAAACTTGACCGAACGTTGGAAGATAAATGAAATGCTTTAATGAAGTTTGACTTTCGGGATTAGGGAATTTAGGGCCCAAGTTGCTCTGAAGTTATGCGCACTTTGTAATTCCACGTTAAAGTTTCGCAGCTAAAATAATACATTTCAAAGCAGCTCGCTGTTGGAGATTCAGGCGGGTGTGTGAATTTCAAAAGGACACGTTGTTGGTGTGAAGAAAGAAAAAAATCTGGACTGGAGCTCAGAGTCTGCAAAGCATGCGTGGAATGTGCCGTTTTCCATACATTCACACACACACACACACACACACACACACACACACACACACACACTTAGAACAAGATCATTAACGTTGTGCAAGAAGCTGTTAGATGGTTTGCAGATCCGACGGGGACCGGTGAGTTTATCGTATATTATCATAAGTAATTCAGCCTGCGATGCTGGAATTTATAAAGTGTTTCATTTATTCATATCTTGCATAAACATGGCTCACGGCTTCCTGTTTTCTTAACACGCTGCAATTTTCTCTTCTATCGCCGATGAAACACTAAAACAGCTTTCGACAGTAGGCTGAAGCTGCGGCTTTTGCACAACCGGGCTTCGGTTTCAAATACTGATGATATAAAGCCTTTATATCATAATATCAGTAACATAAGTAATCCTCAAAATCCCCCGTTTTTTCTCCACTGAAGTTCCATTTTTCTATTCACTTGTCAGCGTGAGCAGCACTGGGACGTCTTCCTCCCTCAGACTTTTCAGCCTGGTTAAGTTTTTACCCCCTGTAGGTGGCGCTGTTTCTTCCCTTCCTCGGCCATTTCTTTCAAATATGCATATCCGGATTTACCAGGTAAGTTGCACCAAACACTGGTTGAGCAATGAATGAAGCAGTTTCCTTAACTTGCCACGGGCAATATATGGAAATATGTGGTTTTCCCCGTTCCCCCCGAAATTCTCCACCGGACACTCTCCTGTACCTCTAGACTTCAGGCTTTGTCTCTGCAGGCACATGGCGGCCTGTGTCCCGGCCTGTCAGGGGACGGAGGGGTGCAGATGGACGATGTTGTTCTGGGTGGGATGAAAGAGGCGTGAAGGAGGCACAGTCAGCCAACTGCTCAGGGTCATGTAAGGGTTGTGCTCCCCGCCTGACAGAGAGGAAGAGAGAGAGAGAGGGTGACTCAAGACACCAATAACAGAAACTTAACAACCCCCCCCCCATCACCATCACACATAACACCCACAAACACACTTGCACAGGCCCCAACACAAACACTATTAACAACACAAACACACTGATTGACAAGACAAGTTGGGTGTCACGGAGAAAATTGTTGTGTAACTGTCCTGGGGAGGTTTTTTTTTCTTCTTTCTTTCTTCTTCTTTCCAATGTCTGTTTAGCGCAGCAGACTTCACTTGTCAGTCAGACGACCGTCGGTGCCTCTGTCTCAATTTGCAAGAAGAGGATGATGGTGGCGATGATCAGTGCCAGTGAAGGAGGAGATGGGAATTTGATGATTTTTTAATGTTTTGAAATTATTCATATATATATATATATTGCTAGATGTTCCCAACCTGCATCCCGTACTTTGTGTACACTGTGTGATGAAATTCGCTCTCCGCGTTTGACCCATGCCGGGACGTCTCAAACCCGCGGTTCAATAAAACACTCACTCCATCAAATTCACTCGCCGTTTTCAACGCCACCTGCAACACATTCCCTCCCTCACACACCTGGCCGATGCCCACTGTGACCACAGCCTTCTACTTCACTTTTGTTTTTCTTTGTTGGCAATTTTACAACCGAAGTGCTCAAATGTGCGAGTCATAACCTTTCAGACTGATATTTTATCTGCCTGCTGAAACCTGCACTCCAGCACTCTGGATGTGGGGGGGGGGGGGGGGGGGGGGGGGACGACACAATACGACGGCTGCACAGGGGGGGGGGGAAGTCTCACCACTGCGTCGCTGTACGCCCTCTCGCACCGACTGAGGCGGAGGGAGACATCAATCTCTCACTAATTCCTTCAAGTGTGAAAGGGTCCTTGTGGTGTCAGCCAAAAGGGGGGAAGATGGCCCGGGCCATGGGGGCACTGAATGAGGGGAGGACAGCGAGGAGGAGGAGGAGGAGGAGGATGGGGAGGATGGGGAGGAGAAGGGCCTCTCCACCACAGAGACCCTTTCCTTTCTGGGTCCTCCCCTACCTCAAGCCTGGGGCTGACACCCGCGGACGGCCGACCAGATGGCAGCAGCATTAGGCCAACAAAGGCTATCTAATTAGGGGTACAATAGAGAGAAAGGGAGGGGGGTGGGGGTGTCTCCTGATAGACGGCACTCAAGAAGGAGAACAGCCAGGCAGGCCGCCTGAGACCAAAGCAAGTCAATAGCGTATACCTACACCTCCCATCCCCACACACACACAGGCTCTTAACACACACACTCACTTACACCCCCCTGGCAGTAATATAGGGGGCTATGACTTTATTACCCCTCATTAACACAAATTAGACCACTTGAGCCTCCCTGAATGGCGATGACAAATTGAATTAAGTGTTTGGAAACAAGTCAATCCCCACCCCATGGCCAGGCTGCGACCATATTGCATTATCAATTCATTGAAAGGCGTGTGTGTATATATGTGTGTGTGTGTGTGTCTGTGTGTGTGTGACAGTGAGAGAGTGGGGCTATAAAAACTATTATTTAGAGGTAGGTGGAGTTTTTTTAGAGAGGGGGGCTGTGAATGCTTGAATTCCTTTGGAAACGATATGGATCCTCCTGGCTGTGGCGAGTTAAGTGAAGCAAGTTAAGGGTGAATATAAAACAGAAGGCAACAGATGGCGTGGTCCGAGGACTCAGCCAGCGAGAGACCAGACACAGTTTTTGTTTTTTTAATTTGTCATTTTTATCCACATTTATTAATAGAAGTCCACTGAATCTCTTTTAGCCTCAGGCAGAAAACTTCTAAGCACGAGTGTTGATTGTAACATGAACATATTTTCAAAGTTCATCGCAGTGCGAGTGTGATTTTTACTTTGCACGATGTAATGTCGCACATTAGATGAATCTGCATCCAAAAGGAAAACCCCTCGGATATTTTTCCCCGGAAGTATCAGGTTTGCCGCTGACGTTCAATTTTCTATTTCAAAACATAGATAAGAACTAAAGTCTGATAATAGATTAAATTTTTTATTTTATTTTATTTCCAAAGAGATCATTTATCATATAAATCAGATAACCCTGATAGACCCCATCTTCAGTGTGTGGGAAAGTGAATAATAAATTCTACCCGCGATGGCTCATGTCACTGCTGAATTAATCATCTCTACAAATCTTATCTCACTGCAGATTAGGTCATATGAATAAAATAGAAATTAAAAAAACTTCACAAACACTCAAGGGGAAGAATGACAAGGCGGTTAAGTTTATGACATCATAAACTCCATCTTAAACCAGCGTGTTAAAATATATTATTTTGATCTTGTAAACTACACATTCTCAAATAAAAAGAACGTGAAAATATTGTTTACATTATAATGTTAAATAAAAAAATTAAAGAAATCAGTGCCAGTGTATC
Organism: Scophthalmus maximus; assembly: GCF_022379125.1. Taxonomy (NCBI): domain Eukaryota; kingdom Metazoa; phylum Chordata; class Actinopteri; order Pleuronectiformes; family Scophthalmidae; genus Scophthalmus; species Scophthalmus maximus. Next base: position 21,789,796 of record NC_061523.1, on the reverse strand, counting down.
ATTTCACTTTGAACATTCAATGTCCTTCTCTTATAAAGTGCAGGCAAAAGTTCAAATCACTCAAACCATCAAGCAGGAAAACACGACCGACCGCGAATCCAACATCTGGATAGTGATGATATTTGTGAAGTTATACTGTTACAAATCAGACTGATTCTAAAGGAATTAATATCTGGTTAAAATCCTCACAGACAGATTTCAATCTCTTCATTAGAGCTGAGACGGACCGTGTCATTATGTTATTAAACCTAAACTCCACCCATTTCTCTTTCTCTCTGCAATAGATACATAAAGTTTAACTTATATATCTTAACTTATTTCAATTTGAGGATTGATTTCTATCAGATGAAGATGTGGAATCTTCCAGATGTTTTTTTTTTTTTTTTTAAATCAAGGAGAGAAAATAATGCTGATAAATGTAAAAAATCAAGTTAACCTTTGCACTGTTATTGTTTTGTGGAAGCAGTGGTGTCTTCAGGGACAATCAGACATATGACTATATGTGTGAATGTGCATGTTTTCAATGTCTTGTATTTACAGCATCTCGTCCCTCTGCCACGCTCCCTTCAACCTTTTTTTCCACCAGTGTCAGGTCATGATCAGATTTTGCTTTGCCCTACTCGGTTGTACAAGACTGACACCTTGTGGCACGCGGTGAAACTACAGTTTGCTACGATGCCTCACAAAATCAAACTTTTAGAAAGCAAATGTTCACTAGCTCATTGTCATCGAAAATAAATTTAAGCCATTTTGTCATGGAGAGCGTAACATTCCACATTTTAATTTCATTTCTTTTATTTATTTGTGTTTTGTTCATCCTGACCGTGACCTGAAAGGCAAACTGCCAGAGGGAACTAATTTACAGGACATATGATTTTTATGTTTTCATTTCTCTCTCTCTCTCTCTCTCTCTCTCTCTCTCTCTCTCTCTCTCTCTCTCTCTCTCTCTCTCTCTCTCTCTCTCTCTCTCTCTCTCTCTCTCTCTCTCTCTCTCTCTCTCTCTCTCTCTCTCTCTCTCTCTCTCACTCACTCACTCACTCACTCACTCACTCACTCACTCACTCACTCACTCACACACTCACACACTCACACACACACACACACACACACACACACACACACACACACACACACACACACACACGCACACACGCACACACGCACACGCGCACACGCACACACGCACACACACACACGCACACACGCACGCACGCACGCACACACACACTTTATGCTACGAAGCCATTTGCCTGCTGCGTTCAGATGTCAGAAGTTGGCAGGGAAACAGAAGAAATCCTGGTTTCCTTCCTCGTGTATATTCTCAGACAGCTGTTATATTTCAGACAGATACTGGTGGTGGTTTTAATTCAGAGCTCAATTGGACATTGTTCAGTTCAAACATGTTTTGATTTATTTTTTAGCTTTACTCAACAATTTACTATGCTCACTATTTTTCCATCAACATTCAGTTCCGTATTTTCACTCCATGGGCTGTTGGAGGTTCAGTGGCTCTCTCAGGTTCACTTTGTCTGTATTTTTGAAGACGGAGGCGGGAAAAAGTTTATTTTGTTCCTTTCACCTGTCCTGCATATACCAGCCACCCTGACTCTGAAACTACCCAGAGCTGAAGACTTGTCGAATACCATCAGGTACAAGTGTCTCATCTCATCTATCTGTTATTAAAGGATAAACCTAATCAGGAGGATTTTCCAGGGGTGTTCACGTTCAAGCCAAGTTGTGACAACAAGCAGTGTCCTCTGTCCTCAGGCGGCTGGAATAGCGATTAAGTGACCATTACAAAAATCCAATTATATTAAGACAACAAAATCAATAAAAAAAAAAGTATATCTGATTTTCAGAGGTTAAAAATTAAAAAAATGAGTGCAATATTTATGAACCCTGATCTGATAATGCTGCTGTGGTGTGAAACTCAAGTATCTTTGCTATTCAATAAAATGTGAATTTAATGACCCACTCAAAATATTCATAACATAACTTCAATGGGAAAATACATTTTCGAAATTTTCAAAAATCAAACACCAGAGGGTGCTAGAGGTTAGTGTAACTTGGCTCAACAGAATATATGACACAACATAACCCATAACAACACACACACAGACACACACACACACATTCATATATGAGGGTTTATAATCACTCTCCAAGGACTCTTATACGACTGTAGGATATTGGAAGCTTTTGTATTGTGTTGATTGAATATTTTGATTAATGTGTCATACAAGATGCCCAAAACACAAAATGTGAATATATATATATATATATATTCACATTGTAAATTGGGATTTACAGTAAAAGCATTTCAAAGAAGTGAACTTGTTATGTGCGTCGAGAGGCCTCTCTGGTCTTCTGATGCAAGACATTACAAGTCAAGAACAATGACAATGTTACTGGAGCAGATGGGAAATGTTAGCTGCGGTTGAGCCAGATGGAAGATGTTCTGTGTTAATTATGAACAAAAAGTAGCATTTAGACTCAAATTTAATGCGGCAGACTGTGCACAGCTATAACTCCCTGTGATTAAAACCAGAAGTTTGGCTTTTCTTTTCTGTATCCTGCTGTTTGGAAACAACCACCAACCACCCCCAGAGATCACAAATGATATTTCATGGTAGTATAATTGGAAACTGACATAATTAAAAGTCTTGGTAAGTTTGGGGACAAACATGTGAATATTACAGTAACTTACAAATCTTAGACATAAGGTTATGATTAATCGATTAGTAATCGACTACTAAATTAATTGGCAATTATATTATTATAATCGATTAATATGTTCAAGTAGTTTTTATGGGGATTAAAAGTAAAAATCTTCTGATTTCAGCTTCTTAAATATGAATATTTATTGGTTCCTTAGCTCCTCTGTGATAGTAAACTGAATATCTTTGGTGTTTGGAAAAAACAAAACATCATCTTCTTCCGCTTAATGGACCAAACAACTAATCGATTAGAATTAATCAATTGGAATTAGAAATTTAAAAAAAGTTATGTTTTGCACACAGATACTACATTCTCCTCAAATACCCGAGTTTATACTCATGATGGATTTTCATCAAGTCAAACTTCATGCAAACAGATTATCACATGGTAACTAACTACTAAAAATATTCCCATTTTATATCAGCATTTGTTTACATGTTCACAGTGAAATATAATTGTCAAAAGACCAAGATGGTTCCAGCAAACTTACAGTAATGAACGATCTGGAACACATCACACGTGATAAGAATTTTTAAGTTGTGGAAAGACTCGGATGCAATTTAAGCATTTTCAAGCACTTTATCCCAAATTCAAGCACTTTTTAAACCTTGAAAACACAACTGTAAAATTCAAGCACTTTCAAGGATTTCAAGCACCCGCACGAACCCCGACTCACAGAACGCACGTGAATAATTCACTGAGGCAGATTCGACACCACGCCCGTCAGCATGGGGTGATTATTAATGGATTCAATAATAGCTGGATATCAGCCTGGTGGTTGCACCTGTGCTGTTCTTCAAAAGTGTTTTGCATCCAAGGCAGTCGAATAGATTTTTATAAGGAAAGAATTCCAGAAAAGAATTAAACGGTCTCGAAAGTTGTAAAAAGTTCAAGCTGACAGACTTGATAGCTGCGGCTAACAACATGCTAACAACACAAGCTACATATTATACACATTCCAACGGTCTTGTCTGCTTCCTATAACTCTCACACCAACATCCATCGAAGCAGCAGCTAAACAAATGCTTGTATCAAATAGCGACATTAATAAATTATTTCTTACCGTCGAAGTTTCCTCATGTAAATGTTTGTGTTTTGATCCATAAACCCGCTTCCGCTGGCTAGCACAAGGACCACTTGTCATGTTGAGATGTTAATCCGCCCGTTCCGTCGTTCTTTGTCTCCGGCGGAAGTGAAATTGCCTTCAAAATAAATAAATACAAAAATAAATAAAAAAATAAAAAAAGTTCGTCACGGCCGTGTGTTCACTTCCTCATAGTTAGCCAATGGTGTTATTGGGGAGGGATTTGGATAGGCGTGTCAATCATTCAGATTGACCAATGGGCTGCTGAGCCTCAAACTCTTTGAATTTTACGTTAAGCCTCTCTGAAGACATTACGCTGCGCTACAAAGATCGTTTATAAAGAGACAGATGATCACTCGTGTTCGTTAAAACAGTGACATTAGATGTAATACACACCCTACAGTGTGTTTTGCAGTGAGAAAACTTTCCCCTCCTTCACTCTACCAGCGGAAATTTGGCACAGATAATGTCCAGATGTTGATCCAGGGATTTAAAGAGGACGGGCTTCATCGGCATTATTCCATAGGAGATTTTTTAATTCAGATATATGACCTGAAAATCGTATAATTGTTGGAATGCTGATTAATTGTCTGTGATTTATATGTTTTTGTGAAAGCACTTTGTGAAGCTATTCTAAAAGGTGCTATATAAATAAAATTATTATTATTATTATTATTATTGCTTCCCAGTGGAGGTACAGTACCTCTTCCAGCCTCCAGGCAGTGCTGTTGCACCTTTAATTCCACCTCAAGTTGCAGAAGTGTTGTTTTGCACTGCAGCCTGGACCAGTATCCACCTGGAAGTGGTACAAAAGCACAGTTGTTGCAGGAAGCGTCTGCAATTTCCTCCCTCTCTCTTTGCGTCACAAACGCATTACTGTGCCTCTCTCACCCAAAACCACAACCACATGGGAACCCCGGTCGGTACAGTGCTGGAATTTTTTTTTCTCGCTGGCAAAAAAACACATTAACTGTGCAGAGCTAAAACACACTGACGGGGTCGGTGGGCCGGGCCGTAGCTGTGGTCCCTCGGATGAATGGGCCTCTTCTTATAGCAGCACCTGTCGTGTGTTTACAGGAACAAATGAAGTACAGCGTGTGTCAGAATCTGTTCTTCTACATTACATTTCATCCGCCATTGACTCATTTTTTCATCCCCAGAAACATTCCTTCCTTGTTCTTGTTATTTATGTCGTAAACCCTTTTTTCAAGTGCGTGCTATTCAACAGTTTCAGCCTTCTGATGCTTTACCAACCGACCAAACCTTTTGCTGATTCTTCATTTAAACGCACTTGTCGTTCAAATTCCGAGACAAAGGCAGATCAAATCACAGATTACAAAGATGTGTAAGAAGTTCATAATAACTGCGTCTCCTTTTCCCGGAAAGTCACACTCTGTGATCTGAAGGTTTTAGTGATTCACAATCGTTTCATCTTCAATTTCAAGTGTCACGATACCTTGGTGGTGTTGACGTACTGTATAGCTCCATTTCAAAGCGTTAGCAGCAATTTACAAGAAGAAGAAAGCAGGACAGAGTTCACTTTACAGTCTGGTCAAAACTGCTTTTGTTGCTCCCGCACCTACTGAGAAAAAATATATCTTTCATGAGTCCCTGAAAACCTATACAGTTTTATTTTCATTTTGATCCGAGCAGAAAACCATCTGGAGCGAGAGACCACCCTCTGGCACTTTTAATCTGCTGCATTATTTAATAAGAGAAGATAGAAAAGAGATCAATTTGCCACTTGGACGGTGAGCAGCACGATCATGAAAAGAAGAGAAAGAAAAAAGCCCAAAACAACCCCGGGCCATTTTTAATGAACATTTTGTCGACTGGAATTAAGAAGATGTGAATGGAGACAAACTGTGGTGCGTTACTTTGTGGACACGTATTCCTGCAGACAGTTAAGCACCACAGAAAGCAAATGCACACTGTTCAAGGTGTATTCGGCGATTTCGTTCCTTCTGCGTGTGATTAGACGGAGCTCGGGTCGCAGCCATACGGACCTTCCTCGGGAGCAGAAGTCGTTTTTGGCACGAGCGACTGATAACTCGAGAAAGGGCCGCATTCCATTCAGATGAGCTGTACTTCCAGGCTCCTTCTGTGGCACATGTTGGCTCGGTGACACGGCTCCAAGGCGCAACGGACGAAACGGAGCCATGGTGAAGGAAATGTGTTGCGCCAGTACTTTATTAATATTATATTATTTATTTTACACTATTCATATCCATACTGGATACTAAAGTCCACAGTATATACTATTATTACACACTGCATAACCCTGTATCACATCACAGCACTATTACAGTATTTACAGCTGTTGCCAACAGCAGCACACTCGGATATTACGCAATCCATAGTATGCATATCGATTTTTATTAACAGTAAATTACACACGGCAAGTATCAAACTGGAGGTGTCGTGTTGTTTTTGTTTTTGCAGCACAGGGTAACACACTCAAAACTCAAATAGATGTTTTATGTATTATATATTTACTTTATTAAGTCCAGTCCACGATCAATCCTAACAAATGACTGTATGTATCGATGGACGCCGCTTTCTCCACTTTCCTCCCACTGTGCAACAAAAAAGGAAGCCTAAATAACCCGGGCGAGGTCGCCGCCATCTTGCACCCGGCGGCGTCATCTGGCGCCAGAGTCCGTGATCCTGGAGTGGAGCGGCCATGTCAAGGTCCCGTCGACTCATTCGCCTCCCGACAACCAATCGCGAGTTGAGTCACCCCGGTTTTTATGGCATCGAATAACTTATTAAAACCAAACTGATCAGAAAACATTGAAACTTGAACATACATCAGTGGGATAAGAGAAACCTTAAAATGACAGAAACCATCTTTGGAAAAAATTCATTTGATGCATACTTTTCCCTTCATCCACATCTGCTAACAAGGATGAGGATGGTTTTATGACCTACGGCTAATGTTTGGGCTTCACTTGCCATATGTGATTGATCGATAAGTTTATACAGAGTATAACTTTTATTACCGCAATTTGGCTTCTTCTTTGCTTTTTAAATTAAGTTTAATTTGGCGTATGGTCCTCTAGACAAACAGTATGGCTTCACAGTTAAACTCTGAAAGTCTAGTAAACACACATTCATAAGTAATGAACACCTCTGGTGCCGATGTTGCCCTTTCTCCACACTCTATGATCACACTTTTTTTTTTTTTTTACTGCTCAGCGAACTAAAGCTTTGAACTCGAGTTGAACTCACCTTGCGCTCAGTCGGGTCGGTTTACACAACAGGAGTGAACCCATCTCTCACACTCGAACGCCTCCGCTCAACACCAAAACAAACATATCACATCTGTCACATCCATATTACCCCAGTCTCGGAATAATATTCGCCAGCAGATCGACGTCGCCCCCCCCCCCCCCCTAAAAAAAAATGTGTGCAGGTAAAAGTGTCACCAAATCACCGACAGGCCATAATTTGAGGGATGGAAGATGACATCCTCTTTACTTCACTCCGTGGAACGACTTTCATGCTCGGCTGCTGTCTGGTTTCATCCTCAGGAGTTGCTAGGCGACAGGACCATCCTCACATTGCCAGTGCATTCTGGGAAATGATGGGACCAATAAGCAAACTCTCCAGACCTGTAACCTATTTCCTGCTCTCAACGTTGTTTACATCACGAGGGGTCGGTGGAAAAGCTTGATGCTACGTAAACAGGCAGTTTCTAGCTTTACACCGTATCCATCCATATTTAGTTTTCCATCCGTTGAATTTTTACCTGAGGTCACTTCAAGAAAACCACAGCCCCCACTTTGAGACTGAGAAGTTCTTTTTTTTCTGACAAACAGTAACCACAGCAATTTGACCGGGGGTCATATGTATTTCATGTAGCATCGCTGATGTGGTGCTGTATAAAATTAATGAATCATCTCAGTCACACTGGCTGCAAAGATTAACCGCTGCGGCGGAGCATTAGTTTAGTCTTTATCGACTGCCACAGGGGGGGGGGGGGTCTATGAGTATAACTATACTCAGAGACAACACCTGACTGATAACGCTTACCCTTTAATTAAATCAGTTTTTTCAATTTCACCCTCATCTTTACTTTCTACTATTAAAACACTACACGTGTGCTGGACGGCAGAAGCTCTCTGCAAATATTTGTCATCGGCACAGACTGTACATTTGATCAGTATTGTCTAGCCGCTTAAAAATGACTCACATAATAAGCCTGGATAACGACTCTGTATGTTTTATTACTTCGCTCACAAGGGATGGAGCTCGCTGAGCAGCAGATGTGTGAGTTAGACTAAAAGCCAAATTGTATCCGCTGTCCCTTGGCAGATTTTATTTAAAATGCGACACACAAGCTGAGACATAAACCGGTGCATTACACATCCACTGTGTGCTGCGTGGGACTCAAGGGACTTTGTGCGGGGAACTGTGCATTTTTATGTTCAGAAGAAAATTCAATTTGGCTCAACAAACTTTTTGCAGGGGGGGGGGGCGAACAAATGGAAAGCGGCACTTCAAAGCTCAGTAAAACAACCAGCACTGCTTTTTAAAAAAAAAGAAACAGTTATGTAATTAAAAAGAGCTAAACATGAGAATACAGTGACTCTCCTGAGTTACCAAAATAGATGTTTACTACTTGAAGTTCAATGTTGCTCTCCTCTCCTTCTGGCCAGCAAATTTCTCAATGACTCTCTGATTAAAGTTTCATTATAATTACTATTATTATTATCATTAAAATCAAAGTCTGTGCCTCTGCAGGACCGGCACATACACTTATTTCGTTAAGTCTCACCCAAATAGAGACTAACGCTGTAACTGTAGTAAAGAGAACTCGTTCTAGTAAGTCCGACGATGAAACCCTTCTGGCATGAATTAGATGGTGCACAGTCCAGTCGTGTAACATAAACTCTAAATCCCACCGGAAGGGGGAAAAAAACAACCGAAAAACTGTATATTTTCTCCGTCTTTCGGAGGCCTGTGAGAGAAGAGCATTGTTCCTCTTCAAGCTGTGTGAAATCTGCGTGAAAACATCTGTTTCGGTCTGCTGCCTCACTGACAGGGCGAGGCAACGCGGTTGCGTCCCGCGATATGTTAAGCGGCCTCGATTCTCTCCGCCGGTAGAGGGAAATAGACCCACACTGGAACAGCCGACCGCTGCCCACAAACATGCCGCTGTAGAGAATGGGTCTTGACAAAGAGCCCCTTTTGAAATAGGGATGGTGTTAGCAAATGATAATAACTCATTGAATCTTTCCCCGATGCGTTCCTTTCTGCCGGATTCATGGCCTCAGCCTGCGGGGAAGTTGTCGCTCACTCGCGACGCCATCGTTTTGAAGATGGCGGCCGGAGGGGAAATTGAATTCCAGATTCATATAAACACCGCAAAGGCCCAGATGTAGACAGAAATGGAGTCACCATGCCCAGAGCCGGGGCGGCGACCCGAGGCCAAGACAGACGTGGCAAACGCAGAGCAGCCTTTTCAAAGAAAGCCCACTCACTAGGGTCAATGTTGACTCTCCCTCGATGTCGCCCCCTTCTTTTCTTTCCATTCCCGCGCAAGATCCTCACTGGGGACATTTTCACGAGGATTATTCCAACTGACAGTGGTGCATTTTGCGCCGGCGAAAAACGGCCGGCGAGCGAAATGAGCTGATCATGCTGTGCGCGACACTTAATAACCCGTCCGCCTCGCTCAGACAGCGGGCGGGTTTGGGTTTCAAACAAATCCTTTGTGAAATTTCAATTACGCCATCAAAGCCGCGATCTGCCCACGGAGGGACAGAGTTGTTAATCGCACAGCCCCGCTCAAGCGGCCGACGCAGCCACGACGACAGAGAGTTCAATAACACAATATTATTATGATTCCTTCCACGCCGGCGGCTCTCAATAACACTGGCTTGTATGAGGTGTCACAAAAACAGGGTCTTCCATGTTTTTGTAATGCCTCTCATCGCCACACGGGGCGGTAATGTGCTGACAACTCAGACAAAGAACAAGACCCTTTTTTATATATATATATATATATATATATAGATGGGGGTTTTCTGCCAATTTAAAAAATCACAAATCACCAATAAGCCGTCTGATTTGAGGACCGGAGACGGCGTCCTCCTCTTTGCCTCGCTTTATTGGAATGACTTTCATGCTCAGCTGCTGTCCAATTTTATATCCTGGAGTTGCTAGGCAACAGGAGCATCCTTATTACAAATGTATTCTGGGGGAACCGGCGGGACCATGAATTGAGTCGGCAGATCTGTAACTTACTATCAGACCTAAACACTGGTATCATGTGGATCAATAGAATTTAATTCAAATTGTGTTTGAATTTTAACGAAATTTAACGTTTAACAAAAACTCCTTTCAGTTGTTTTTTTTTTGTTTTTTTTCCCTTGACTTGCTGCGGAGAACCACACAGATTTCGTTTGAAGGATTCAGCTCCATCATAACAAGTAAGTGTTATAAAAAAATGTCAGTTTCATTATAAATCCACTAATTCAAAAGTATTTCAAAACCTTTCAGCGTATGAGCACTGATATGAGTAAAGGTGATGGTTACTGCGACAATGGAATGGCCAACAAATTCATCTCTACCATCTCCTCAACACGATCGTGTAGGTCAAAACAACAGAGGGATGCTATTAAAATGGCCTTTTGTTTCATTTAGTTCTTTTTGAAATGACAGTACAGTGCACAAGCATACAGCAAGTACAGTCCATGGATCACGGCAACATCTACGGGGCTGATGGTTTGAGAAATGCAAACATTTTAACCCTTTAAATGTGTCGCCTGAGGTCAAACAAGGTCACGAAAAAGAAAACCACCATCTAAAAAGTCCTCTTGCTATCTACTGCAGTGATTTCCCAGCTAGAAGCTGTTGTATTCCACAGGGTACTTCTGCAAATACAGGACCAGGAGGTACAGAGAACGATTGTGTATACATAGATAATTTACATTATAATATCTGTTTAAGATGAAAATAATCACACAGGATTAAGGTTGCTGATTGTGTATTTATTGGCCACAAAAACCACACAGGAGAGGCAACACCTTGACAAACAAACTAGTAAAAGATAAAAGTAAGTCATCAAGTTGCTAAAATGTCCAAAGTCTGCTTTGATCGCACAATGGCAAACGAGACCCAGAGTGCTGACAAAAGAATACAAATTCAAAATAACCCCAAATAACAAAAGAGAGACAAATCCTGTGTAACTTTATCATGAATTGATTCAAAGTCTGTTTTCTCTGTGCAAGAAATTCCAGTAGACCATCCCACTCATCAACATGTAAAAATGAACCTGAGTACCTGAGCCCATCAGGCAGATCAACCACAAACAAACAGTCCACGTAGCCGACGCGACGACACCGAACCCTAACCCGGAGGGGGCCGAGTCGCCTCAGAGTTTGGCGGTAACTACCCAAACGCCTGGCCGAGGAGGCGAAAACATTTTCCGCAAAAAAGACGTCACCGTTCGCACGTTTGTTGCTTCCACATCCCGGCTTGAAATGAAACTGTCTTCTGCAGATCCGTTGTGCACACACACACACACACACACACACACACACAAATTGTGCATTGCCCAAAAAGCCAGCCAGCCAGCCAGCTAAAACACATTATATGATCACGATAGATACATATCTCGTGAATGGTGCAGCTGTAACTAGATTACGCGGGGCCCCCCCTGTCTGCAGAGCGGCTAATGGACGCACGCGGCGTACGCGGGGAATAGGACCCGTTAGCCGACTGTTGTCTTGCCTGCGAAATGCTAGGCCCGCCAGGCCTTTTCACCACGTGTTCTCGCCGAGATAAATCCCTGTTGCACTTAGTAGTCATCCATTTTTAATGCCTCAGCCTCAGCTGGAGAGATGCAGGAAGACGGGGAGGAGGAGGGGGGACAGAGAGGGGGAGGGGGGGGGGCGGGACAGCCAAGGTGTGGATGACACCAGCCGGATGCTTCGGGGCTAATGTATGTACAGTGTACTCAATGTGCTTTTGTGCTGCAGCGTCAGCAGCAATTATGAATGTCTGAGGTTGTTGTTGTTGTTGTTGTTGTTTTTCTTTCCACACACACACAAAAGCCATTCATGAACCCATCATGTGTGGACTCTCATTTATTGTTTCCTTCCTCCTGCTGCAGTACGTTTTCTAAGACCAACAACAGCTGCACAACTGTGCACACGGCTCTGACTGCCCCCCCCCCCCCCCCACCCCCCCCAAAAAAACAAAAAAACAAGGAGCAGCAGCAGCTTCTTGATTGTTTTTGAGCCCTTTAGTATGTCTGCAGCAGCCATTCCTTAGATGGCAGAGGCGGGGGGGGGGGGGGGGGGGGGGGGGGGGGACTGGCCAAGGGAGGGCCGGCCATTCAATCCACTTCAGTGCAAACATGATCTGTTTGAATGGCAAGAAGGCATAAGCCAAAGACGGCATTCTAGCGTGGGCAGACCTTTCCCCTGTAATAGCCTCGAACAACCGGGGCCACTGTGTTTGTCCCTCAGACGTCAGAGCAAGCGGATCGGTTTGAGTTTGTTTCCGAAAGCAAAAGGTTAAAGGCGGAAGCTCTTCTCGAGTATTTGCATGCGGCCTCACACTGTCTGTGTTTTAGTGAATGAGAGAGGCAGTCGGTTAACAGGCCAATAAGGGGAAACAGAGCCACTGTGTTTTGTACTTGACTTCCCCTGCTGCATTTCATCAGTCCATCTGCAAATCACTAAAAATCAGCCGGTCGCGCTGTAACTCGAGACGCTCGGCGAGGGGAGGGTTCACACGCCCGACCGCGTCCGAATGTTTCCACTGACACAAACAGAAGAACACGACCACGTCGCTCCAAGTGTTTTCATAAGGTTTTTTCTTTTTATTTCTCTAGTGAATTCATATGTTGTTATTCTGCACAGCAGCATACAGGAAATTGTGGTAAAATATAAATAACAAAGTTCAACAGTGTTTTTTCTTTTTCTCTTATTCATTTAATCCAAAAAAAAAAAAAAAAACACAAAACAAAACCAAATAAAAAAACCAAAACAACCTCTGTTAAAAGTGGCAAATTTTCGTCAGCCGTTTTCAAATATGCACTCGGTCGCACGCACCCTCCAGAACGTAAAACATTGAACAGCTAAACTTTCAAAAGTATGGGTGTAACCACTATTTACAGACAATCCACCTTGCGGTGAGCAATGCTTATAGCTTCTTGGAAATTCGCTTCCATCATGTTAAAATGCGACAAGAAAGAAAAAATACAATTATGTTATACAAAGATCAAAAATACTATCAAAAACCCCCTTATTATTATTATTATCATTATAAATGGCAGCACTATAATCAATAAACTGCTGTTGACATTTTTACACGTATAAGTACAAAATCCTGTTGAGGTAGCGCCCTCTGAAGTCACTTGTAAATGTTAAAATACTGAATAAACATCACTTTATGTACAATACAGCAAAATCTCTCTTCTGTCTCTTCGACGCAATTGAGCTCCTTTGGTAAACAAAACTGTCAGAAAAATGTGCCGTCCTGCAAGTGACACGTTCAATCGTATACATTCACAACAATTTTTGCATCTTTTTTCTTTTGGATTCTTTAGAGGAAGAAAAAAAAAATAAAAAGAAGAAATCACGGGGATAAGAAGTTTGTTGTTGTTGTTGTTGTTGTTGACTGACATTCATTTGTTCCTTTTCACCCCAACATTCGGCGTGAAAGGTAAAAAAAATTAAAAAAAATGGGAATCACTCCATTTTCATACTGCAGATAAGACCTGCCCCCCCCCCCCCCGCCCCCGCCCCCCTGTGAAAATACAATGTCAGGGCAAAAGGAAACAAAACAAAACAAAAAAAGAACTGACAGAAAAGAAATCCAGTGTGTCGCCCCTTATTTGGGAATGTAAACATTATATTAAAAAGTGAAGGCTTTAGTATCTCTCCGGTCGGACAGGTCACTTCCTCCTCCGCGCGTAAATGGCTGGAAAAGAGGTTTGGCTTTCTTTTTTTTGCTGCAACAACTTGATTATGATGTCCCCCAGAGAACTCGCGCCCTAGACAGAGGCCACATTGTCTCTTCGCCCTTCTTTGCCCCTTCTCTCTTTCTCCCTTGCCTCACAGATTGAACGTCAACTTTTTTATTAAAGCAAGTTGGGGGAAAGATAAAATAAAAAGTATGTTGTGGGGTTTTCTCAGGAAGGCAGATGGGATCAAAGAGTCATACAGCCCCCCCCCCCCCCCCCATCCCATCCCATCCATCCTCCAGCCAGACGCACACAAGTACTCATTAATTATGACACATTCTTGAGCTTCTTTAATGGCAAAAACGTAACTTTGGTTTTCTATATAAGACGAGAAAAAGGAAAAATCGCAGCGAGCTTAGCTCAGCGTACAAAAATACTTGGTAGAAATATGACATTCATCCCCCTTTTGCCAATGTCAAGTGTGTTTTCCCCGACTTGGACCAAAATACTTTTTTTGTTTTTGTTTTTGTAAATGTTTTGTTTAATTTATTCACACTTTGTGATTATTGATACATATAAGGTGTGTGTGTGTGTTTGTGTGTTATATGCACACGCTCAAATGGCTACAAACTAGAAGGAAAGAAAAATAAATTGAATGTATATAAAGCATAAAATTATTTCTATGTGGATAAAAGGAACTATAAAAATATAAAGAGATCTTAGAGGAAATCAAAAGATTAAAAAAAAAAATCAATATGTTTTTGTATGAAACTGGGATTAAAGGCTACAGAGCCAAAATCAAAACAGTCATCTGGAGAGAAAAAAAAAATGTTCAGTGCAATTAAATTTACTTTTATAGTCTCGTCTCGTCCTAGAATATTTTCATCCTCTTACCACCCACCGCCCTGCCCCCCTTTAACGGTCGCTGGGACGGCTGGTCCTTGGACAGCGGACAGTATTTGATCGTGTGGGCATTGTCCCCGTTGGCACTGCAAAGTGGGCACGTATACGCCCTCAGGATGGGGCACACGACCCGGCCGTCCGGGGTCTTCAGCACGTGGGAGCCGTACACCTCCTCCGGCGCCCCGTTGTTCCGGCAGAAGACGCATATTTTGGGCTCCTGCTTGCTCCTGGCCGCGGGCTTGCGCATCTTGCGCTCCATGCCGAACAGGTCGAACCCGGCGAAGCTGCCGCCGAAGCCCACCTCCCGCTCCGGCAGCGGGACGCCCAGCTGGTTCTGGAAGGGGCTCAGGATGGCGAAGCGCTCCTTCAGGTCCAGGATGGAGGCCGGCGGCGGGCTGCCGGACGGGCAGCAGCAGTCCAGGTGCGCGCCGTCGCCGGCGCCGCCCGCGATTACGCACGGGCAGGGCGGGGAGTCGTCCAGGCCCAGCGTCGCCTTCAGGGACTCGGTGATGGAGTTGGGATTCTGGGGCATGCTGAGCTTGTGGCTCTTCGTCACCAGCGTCGTCAGCCCCAGGTAGTCGTTCCAGAAATTGAAGGTGTAGTCGTAGGGGCTGCGCGCGTTCAAGTAGCTGTGGTTGAGAAAATCCATGGCCACTTCTGGGTCGGTCGCTTTTTGCCGTTTAAAAAAAAAAAAAAAAGAAAGAAAGAGAGAGAGTGAAAACAACCAGCGTTAATCCGAAAGGGGGGGGGGGTCTTTGTAGCCAGAGTCGCGTCTCCGAGAATGGGCTCATGTGCGGCGGCGTGGTCTCTCCCTGCGTCCCGGTTGTGTTCGAGCTGCTCGACGAACAGGCTCTCCGGTTATAAGGAGCAGGAGGGCGGGGCGCGCTCCCGTCAGAAACCAAGTTTCTGATCAGGTTGAAAGCAGACTCCCCCCTTTCTCTCTCTCTCTCTCTCTCTCCAAAGCCACATTTTCAGTGCCCGACTTGTTGTCTTTCTTGGGGGCAGACAGGGGCTCCGTCGACATCACTCGTTTCAGAGTTTCGGGGCGTAAAAAGTTTGTTCTTTTTTAATAGTTAATGATTCGGGTCGGCGCTGAGGAAACCGTGTGGCGCGCAAAGTCGAGCTGCTGTATGATTACATAACACCGGTATCATCAGTCAGAGGAGCGATGGCTCGGTCCTTTGTCCCCCCCCCCTTGCAACTCAAACATTACAGCTCCACGTGTTTTTTTTTTTCCGCGAATCGATATCGTTAATCATTGTTTACGCGAGCGCCATCGTCGCCAAATCGGGTGCGCGCGCGCACAAACACTCGAACACTGACAAACACACACACACACACACACACACCTTAACCCTTTGTGTGCCAAGAGCAGAGGCCCCTTTGTTCCTGTGCAGCAGGCATCCCCTCACCGTCCTGCATGGGAGAAATAATCTGTGCTGATGCAACCGTGTTGTGTTGAACACTGAATCAATGGGAGACGAACGTATTTAACCGAACCCCTCGTGCGTCCTCGTGTCCTCCTGCAGAAGAGATTTATGGAATCCATTTTTTTTTTACTGGACATACAATTAGTTTGTTCAAGTAAGCCAGTTCGGTTATCATGCAGATTCCTTATAATACAGATTTGTCACAACAAAGTACTCATTTCTTCATCATAACACATTCCACCAGCATACTGTATATGGGTTCAATACAGGGAAATAATAATGCCCTATGAACAGGTACAGTAAAGGCATACTCTTGGAAATGTCTGGTAAAAATTATATGTCGTGTATTTGCATTTAATCTAGAAAAAATAATCATTTCTTCGCAGACGGTACAACCAGCAGAACCTGTATAATCTCGGAGCTGTTGTTTACCACCGGGATTGTAGAAGTAAACAGCATAAACCTTTATACGACATCTCAGTGTGTATCAAATCCACGTCTAGTTATGAGATTGTTGTCAGTCCTGGCAGCGGCGGAGAAGAAACAAAAAAAAAACCCTCATAAAACCCAGACAAAACATCCCATCCATAATCATCACACCATCCATGATGTAAACATGAAATGCAGAGCGGGTTTTTCAACAGGGGGCAGCATAGTGCAGTGACGGGTCAGCTCGTTTCCCTTTTCATCCCAGTGGAATGAGTGAGGGAGCTGCCAAACAAAAAGAAAACCCTTCAGTAATGATGTCCACTGGCTGGAAGATGATGAAAGTCAACCGTGATGCTCTCCGTGCCAGATGTCATTAGGGATATTCTGATTTCCACTGGAACAACAGTGGGCCGTTTGGAGAGAGGAGCGCACGACACCAACTGCTCAAGAGTCAGTCGACGAGATCAAGACTCGTAAACCTGTGTAATGTACAATATACATCTGGATTAAAGATCTAAAATCTTAATACCTAACGTTGATCCACATTAAAACATGTGAATCATTCATGTGTAGGGCTGGTCGCTGTTGTTGAAGGATCCTTTTGCACCAACCCTATATTTTCTCAGCGGTGTTTTGTTATACAAACGGCACTGGAATTTTTTTTTTAAAGCTACAGTGTGTAATATTTAGAAGAACTTATTCACTGAAATTGAATATATTGCCCACAACTATGCGTTCATATATGTATAATCACCTGCAAAAAAGAACCAATGGTTTTTTTCGTCAACTTTGAATGAGTTAAATATACTTACACGAGGTGGACCCGACCTCTGTGCGAGTCTTCATGTTTGCTGCGTCATGTTGAATACGGTTTTTGCACAAACCCGTCAAGAATGCGTCGCATTGGCGTTTAACTTTCAGGCGCTGTCGAAGAACTGGAAATGGAACCAGTTGCGCGCCACCATAAAGTGTCCCCTGTCGGTTGCTGGTTTGGTTGCGGTTTGCAACTTTGCCACCAGATGCCGGCAGAAAAGTACAAAAATTACACACTGGGGATTTCACCCGAAACTTGCATTGCATCTCCATCCGACCTACATATATCAAAATGTTATGCATTTGTGAAGACGTGACGCAAAAATGTCAAGTTCTGCCCTCATCTCGCAACGATGAAGAATCAGGAAGGTCGGGATCACCCGTTACCGAGACCCGTCTTTGATAGAATGGGCTAATGGCACAACCATGTCCGGCTTCTACTTAGTGCTGTGCAACTGTCGTCCGGTCTGGTTCAACAATGGCGCTGTTTCGTTAGTTGATCGGTTACGAAATCGGTTACGCGCGCCGCTAAAGTTCGACGACGCCGAACACAGTGGGACACGGCAGTGGTCTGAGTTCCTGCTCATCTGTTTTTTAAAAAGGTCCTGTTTTAGTGAAGTAGTGAGTAAGTACGGTAACGGTAAAAACAGACCGAAAACAGACGAGCAGCATTATTTTGAAACGGAAGTACAGTACGTCACGGAGCCTAGTGCATGTGGCGTGTTGCCAGGCAAATCCATTCTTCACATTTTAAAAGAATCCGGCAATAAAACAAATGAACTGAACATATCCTCCTTGCACATTGCTTAAACAAAAGTGATTATGTTTTCTTCAGCTTAACTTGAGCTTAACTTGTGGCTTCTGACCAGAAAGGACAACACACAGACAACCGCTCACAGTCCGTCGACAGCCAGAGACCTTCAGTTTACACGTGAGACGCTTTTCAGCAGCCTCCTTTCTGCACGAGGCATGTTCACGTCTATTTCTCTTGTGTTCCGCGCACACATCTCGGAAGCTCATCGCATGTAGACAGGTATGTATGATGGTGCTGATCCCAGAATGCCTTGCACCATTTGTTTTCATTACCAAGTACCTGTTATGTGTCTGTAAATCTTCACAATTTATCTCCGAAACAATGCCGTCAAATGACGGCGCACTGCCTCTCCGTCGGTGAAGAGAGAGAGAAGCAATCTGACCCATCCATCCGTTTCTTGATTCCTCCGAGGTGAGATCCAGAATGCGGGGCAGCTGTCCTGAACGGTCCGCTCGCCGCGGGGCCTCTGATCCTGTGATGAAGTAGGCGGCTCAGGAATGTGGAAGCGGTCCCTCTTGAAACAACGATAACACGAGTGACTGGTGTTCTAATTAAAACTTCCAGGGGGAGGCTGCGCAAACTCACTGACTTGGAAGGTTTGCATCTATTTTTAAAGGGGGATCTAATAAGAATGCGCTACCTCCGGAGACATGAGTGATAAAAGCGGAACAAAAGCACGGTTCAACGGCCTCGTGATGTTTCAGAGGCCGTTTCTCTCTGTCCTGTCTGTTCAGCAAGTTAGTTTCAAATTGTATTGACTTGCTCATTGGATTCTCTCCACTGCGAGGGCCCCCAGTTCAGCTGGTGCTGGAAAAAGAAATATGAATTTTATGATGAAGCATTAATAATGTATGTAATCGCCAATTATTTTTCTGCAAGCCGGGGCAGATTGCGCCGGCAGATTCCTGTGTTGCTGCAGTGCAACTGAAATATTCATGGCCACATTATTCCTTAATTTTGTTGTGACTAAGAGGGATTAATACTCGTCCATTAGCCGGAGCTAATTCCGCGGCCGCCTTCAGGTTGGATGAGCATATTGGACGAGGAAGTGAGATCAGCAGGCGAACGATGCATAACACCAGCGGGGGGGGGTTGGTGATATGGGGGGGGGGGGGGGCTGTGGCTGCAAATCGATTTTAGGAATCACACCGACTAAGTGATTGTAAGTGTTCTTTGCTTGACAGGGGGGAGAAACACAGAGATACTTTCATTTCTAATAGTCAAATCAGATTTCCTGCATGGGCTCGTTAGCAACGCCAGATTTACATCTATATATTTTGCCTGTTTGCGCCTTAGATGAATTACGCAATGTGTGAGATTTATACCGCCTCCTAAAACCAATTTTCCACTGATTTTCCGTCCTGCATTGTGACTATGGTTATTAACACATTCTGCGCTTCGATCCCGCTCCTTGTATTTTTGACAAACAGACGACAGTGTTTTTTTGTCAGAAGTCTGCCCAATGCATATTTGACCCCAATAAATGAATGATTGGTGTTATTGTGGAATTGCACGGAGAGAAGAAATCTTATTTCTGTTTTTCGGCCTTAGTGCGTGTGCTCATAACTGCCAGTAATAATTCACACGTGCCATTCGGGCTTGTTTTTAATCTTTAAAATTTGATTCAGTGTATGTTGCCTAAGAGGCTGAAACAGAGGGCATTTTTTTTGTTGTTGCCCCCCCCTGCAAAATACCAGAATGTGCTTTGTGGCTGTCTGGTTATCTTTTGTTCTGTGTTGCTCATATTGGGAGGCAAGTCTCAGCAGTGGCCTTGGGAAAGTGAATGCGGGGGGAAGGATTACACAAAGCACACACTCAGGGAAGCTTTCTGCTTATCCATACGCTGCTGCTAGGGGCCGCTGCCATGCATACATCGTTGGAAATAAAGTTTTCTTTTTAATTACTTTCATTACAATGCCTTGCTCAGGGATACTTTACAAGGGGATCGTCCCTCCAACTCTATTTAATAATCCAGGACTTTGCAACAAAGGGCCTCAGTAATCAGTAAAAATCTTTCCATATAACAACCCCCCCGCCCCCCCTCCTCCAGCTCCATGTTTTCAGAGCAACATATTGATCACTGAAACAATGCATAATGGGTTTGCAGGAATTGCTGAAAAATCCATTTTGCCATATCAATTGCTGTAATGAAGATGAATGCTGAATCGCTCGGTATGAAAATGGCTCATGTGCAACTGCAACCTGCATTTGTTTTTGGACTGCTCCTTCCCAAAGACTACCATGTGTTTCCATTCACGGCCATTAGAGCTGCGTTTGTGATTATGCAAATGAGAATACATGCAGGAAATTTAATCAGAGCACAAATTTAATTTCACGTGAAAGATTGCTCAAGGGTGGGGGGCTTGATCGCATAATACAGAGCAGCCAAATTGTTTAATATTTGTTTTCGCAGTGGACTTCGACTCGGACACGCCACAGCTTTATAGGCTTACGGTTCGCCTTGCTTGAAGTTAGTGGTGCTGCTGTGTAAGGTTTGATTAGCCTTTGTTCCTCCCCAGAGACGCAGATTGGAAACTGCAGTTAATGGGAATGCATTTCCATATCAGCAGTGAAGCACTACAGCTTGTTGGGTTTATTCATTTTTATTATTGTTGCGCACCCTGAACCAAATATCCAAGTGCTCGGTTTTCTTTTGTTCCCCAGCCGAACAGCAAGAAAATGGGTCTCTTTCATAATTGCATATAAACTTGGGACGCCTTTGTGCTGCGGTGTGTGTGCGCCACTGTAGATAACTGGTGATTAAACTGGATGTTACTCGAGAAGCACGACAGTACTGAAACTAATAAAGCATGTCAGTCAATGAAGGAGGTGGGTCTGCTTATCAAGCCCAGAGATGGAGAACAAACATCAGCTTTGTAAAGTGACGGGTTTGGTTCTGGTCATCCTGTGACCTCAAGCCTCAAGGTAAAGACTTAAAAATCATTCATAAGGGAAATCTCATAACGGTCAGTGTATCACTATAAAGCACATTTACGTTGACCCTTCTACCAATCCTCATGGACATAAGGCCGATGCAAATAAAGCAAAAAGGTACCTTTCCTACAGAAAACCTAATCAGTGTAGGAAAGCACCATCATAGAAATGAGGTCAATTTCTTTCTTGGCAAAGAGCTGAAACTTCGTACCTTCGTGTGCATAGAAAACTAACCTTTAAGGGTGAATGGTTGGAGGTTTACCCCAAAATATAGTCATGGCCGATGCTACTCAAGTAATGGCTATATGGCCGTAATGCAGTAAAGATCTGCCCTAGGTGCAATAGGAAAATTAGTGGATTTGGTAACCTAGGCAGATTTTGTTTTAATTTCCATTGGTTTCTTTAAACACATTTTTTAAACCATGGAAAAAAAAAAAAAAAAAAAAAAAAAAAAAAAATTGTGTTTGACGTTTAGTCTTCCGCCTTCCAGCTATATTCTGTTGGAGGAAGACCAGCCAATTGATAATGGCCTGCATCCTAGATTCTTCTGTCCCTTCCGATTCACAGGTCAAAGTTGAAGTGGTCACAAACACCAGCATGAACAAATTTCACCAGCTGTAAAATACGTAGTTTGAGTCTGAAACTTTGTTCATCAAGACCACATGTAAAAGGACAAAGATGTAACTATCACAACAGCATGGACCTAAAATCAGGCAGTTTTATTTAAATACACGGGGCCTTGACCTCCCATCAGTAGGTTGCGGGTACAATCATATCTCCATACATGCAGTCCTCCTCCAAAGCAAGATTATACCGGCTTCCACTTCCTCCTTTGTAGGCGCTTGTCACAATCTTCATCCAGCCCTTCTCGCCCTGGAGGGAAAACACAAAACAAAACACAAGGTCACTTTGATTACAAATCAAAGTGCACGTCATTCAAGTAAAACTCTTTTTTAAATGGCCAAGTTCAAAACACTACTGAACCGTGCAAAACTCTGGCTGTTAAGTCACTGTCATGACTCACCCATGGCTCGCCCCAGGAGTTGCGCACAATCCAGTATTCGGTGCCATTCTCTACTCCCCAGCCCACCACCGACACAATGTGGTTGATGTCAGGGGTCTTGACGTACTCCGAGTAAAGCCCCCCGGTGTAGGCGTCCAGCATCTCCGTGGCCATGATTCCACAGCTGGAGGGACGAAGGAGTCAGCTGAAGTTATGTAAACAGAATAAAGTGACTTTTGCTGATAGAAAGGCGGAAGATGTTAGGCAGCCTCCGATGCAGGACAATTGGAAACTTGACACATTTTGAAAATGCAGCTGTCAAGTGCCTGCAAAAGACTCTCCGCATCTTTAAAAAACCTGATTGGGCCTCCGGCGAAGATTTCTGCCATCATATTCTCCCGTCCGCTAATGGTTCCAAAGTCACCCACTCTCCACAGAGTGTAGTTCTGCACAACGTTGCACTTTCCAAAAGTTGTGCAAGTCCCACATGCATTGAATAGTTTGCATTCTGGAGAGAAAACCAACATTAAACCTTTGATTAAAATCATCTTTACATACGCACGATGGAATCGGGAC
This sequence comes from Scophthalmus maximus, assembly GCF_022379125.1. Classification (NCBI taxonomy): domain Eukaryota; kingdom Metazoa; phylum Chordata; class Actinopteri; order Pleuronectiformes; family Scophthalmidae; genus Scophthalmus; species Scophthalmus maximus. Next base: position 21,767,170 of record NC_061523.1, on the reverse strand, counting down.
TCTTGTTTTTGAGCTCTTACTTTGGTCGAGTGCCTGGTAGTTGTTGCAGGTCTCGTCAGGGATGCCGTGCGCGTGGGCGTACTCCCACACCCCGCCGTGGTCCCCTCCGTGACAGGTGCCGGAGTCGGCACAGTCGAGCACATGTTGGACGGACAGATAGGCAGACGGCCAAATTCCTTTGCGCTTGATGTTGATACGATCTACGGAAGAAAAGAGAAAAGCGCTCACAAATTTGAATTTTTTTATTATTTGATATCACTGAAAAACCCTTACCAGGTTTAAGTTGATTTATTATAACACCATCAGGTCAATTTATTTGACTGTTATATCCCTTTAAAGTGGGCAAGTACAAATCAATGCTACCCTTTGACACAACCTGGAAGATGGGAAACACTCACCAGCCATTGCGCTGGTGCTGCCGTGAGCCCAGCAGGAGCCACAGTACTGAGGGATGTGCTGGTTGCGAGTCGTGCTAACGTAGTTGACGCCATTAACATTCCTCCAGTCCCAGGACTTTGGCAGCTGAGCGGGATTCAGGAGTTCACGTAGACGAACGGTGGTTCTGGAAGAGACCGCGGGGTTGTGTCATTTCTTTGTACAAGCGCGGCGAGATTGAAGGCCACCAGTGACACCACCAGTCAGGCTTCTCAACGCACACAGCCTCAGGAAGGTTACTATGGTGAGGCAGAAACAGAGATCGCAGCCAGGTAACAAGGCACAGCCGCTCCGACAAGCCCCGTCAAAAATAAGTGGCGGTTGAGGAATTTCGGTGGAGTATGCATGTTTCAGCCAAGTCTTTAAAATCAAACCCAGCTAAACTACTGAATGAAAGGCATTAGAAAAAACAAACAAAGTGGAAATGACAAGACATGCGAGCAAGTCTCCAGGCAAACCTCACTTGAGCCGAGAACTGAACCAAAGACGTCAGAGAACCTGAAACTGCAGGATTGTCTTGTCAATTTTAAGACCCCAATTGTAAAGCTGAGCTTTCCAAATCCACCGCGTCGCCGTAAACCACAGAATCTCCACATCTTGGGGGGGGGGTTGGCAAAACCCAAATTTTGACCAGTCGGAAACACGATTAGAGTCGAGGAAGTGCAGAAAACAAAAAGTCAACTCACTTCACCCCGAAGCTGGACTTCCTGGGCACCGGCCTGTAACAACCCGGCCTGTCCCCGGAAAAGTGTCGCGCCGAAACGGCAAGCGCCATGAGCGCCACAACACACGCGACCGGCCGAGCCATGTTGAGACCACAGAGCATCCAGAACAAGTAGCTGCGCAACCGCTTTGGTTTGGGCATTTATAACCCCCGAGGAACCACCAGCGACGAATAGACAGACAGAGAGCACACTCGTGGGAGTCACTGTCAGGTGTGGTCAATCACAATCACTCCGGAAAGTGAACGACGTGATCCATTTTCAGCTTCAAGACAACGGCTGAACGGGCCTTTGTGAAGAAGATGCCGTGCACATATATATTCATGTACTCAAAGTCTCTTCTTGCATCTTTAATGGCAAGGCAAGTCTATTTGTACAGCACATTTTAAACCCAAGGCAATCCAAAGTGCTTTACGTGAAACATTAAAAGCGTTGGGAAGAAACAGATGAAATCACATTAAAATGCAGTACTTCAAAAGAGAAAATAAACATGCACATGTGATAAAAAGTTACAGTGCAGTGTAGGAAATGCATAGATAGTTTATTTACCGAAAGGCAGCGGCAAACAGAAAAGTCTTCAGACTCGATTTGAAAGAACCGAGAGTTGCAGCAGCTGTCCTGCGGTTTTTCGGTGGGGGGGGGGGGGGGGCGTTGGTTTCCAGATAGATGGAGGTGCCTCTCCACGTTCAGTTCTGACCTCGGGGACAGAGAGCCGACCTGTTCCAGACGATTCCGGGGGAGATCTGGGTGGTTGGTAGCGGAGCAGACGATCAGAGACGTACTTTGGCCCTGAACCGTTCAGTGCTTTGTAAACCAACAGTAGTAGTCTGAAGACAGTTCTTTGACAAGCAAGAGGGCCAGTGCGTAAACGGGCGAGTGACAAGCGACAAAGTTAAGTGAGACAAAGCAAAAACATTTCAGTCACTGATATTGACGCAAATTGACTCAAATCAGCTGTTTATCGAGGATTGAAATCAAAGGAGGATGTTTCATACAAGCTTTCAGTTTTAAGGTTTTATTGCCGCGTTGATCCCTGACAGAAGCTCGTCTTTACGTTGCCCGATCCCCACGTGTCACTTTATGTCCTCTTGTTTATGCTCGCAGTGCCTCTCTGCGATAACAAAGACTTTTTTATCGGGGCGTCACTGTGAGACTGCAAACAGAGCGCGATCGTAATTGACTGGCTGCCTGCCGTCCTCTCCCCCATCTGCAGGAATAGAAAGTCATATTTAATGCGCTGATTAAAATCTAATCCCTCCATGTGAGTCGGAGATGAAAGTAATTTTCGCGTAATGGGGACTATTAATATTTAGATATAGAAAAGGAAACCAGATCCCGGATTTGCAATCAGCTGCAGGATGGTAAATGATATTAGTGGCAGCGAGCTGGAAAGCGAAGGCTGCAGTGCAAATAAGTTTGACTCTCCGATTAACATTTTTTTGTCTTTCTTCTCTCACACAAATTGTATATCAATTTCAGCCATTCATATTGTAGATACACGGAGAGTCTCTCAGTTATGATGAGATCAGATTTCACTCGAGAGGTTGATGCCGTATACCCAGAACCCTCTTTCGCACAACCCGGCCAACAGTGTGTGGACGTACCTGCTCAGACCTGTTAAGACCTGTTAAGACCTGTTAAGACCTGCCCGACATGACAACACCGACACGCTCGATTCCCAGGCCGATAAAGGAATGGCTTTCCCAGTATTGGTGTGGGAAGGAAATTGAGTTGCTTGCATGGAGGCCCCTGACCTCAAACCCTGTGTGGCGCCTCTGGGACGAACTGGAACGGTCGAGTGTGTGAGCCAGACCTTATCACCGAGAACATCGCCAGTGTCGGATCTCACTATGATGCTCTTGTGGCTGAATGGGAGCAAATCCCCCAAGAGAGGATTGGATCTCAGAGCCTGAGACCAGGAGAGTGGCGGCTGTTGGCGAGCAGATTATTGCCCCGTGGTTTTTTGGAGGAGATTTTTCAACAACGACCACATCTTTAGTGCAATGTTCAGCTCTCAACGTACCTCGGGCCATGTCTGTCATCAGATGTGTCACGAGATTGGAAAGCTTGTGACTCAAAGGCGATTTTTCGTGTTTCACATTTACAGGCAAGGTGTGCATGGCTCCTTCAAAGAAAATAATGCTGCTCACAGCCGTCATAATATTCTCGACTAAATCTGGGTGCATTTACTGAAATGTCTAGTTATTGAATCAATAAAAAGGCAATATGTGAACATTAAAACAAGCTTTCTACTACACTCGATTTTCTTTTTGCAAGATGTTTATCTGACAGTGTGTGATGGAAAATATATCTAAATTTGGCTATGTAAGATCTGACAATATGGTAAAAACAAATAGATGGCAAAATTTCCACTGTACTGCAGCTTCATAATTGTGTTTTGGTTTTTTTCAGGACGCACTCCTCAGGGTGGTAAATAACCTCAGAGACCCTCCACATGTTGCAGATGTCATTTTCTTATTTCTTGTATGTTTCTTGGCTTGAATCAAACCGCGATCCACATGCGGGTTAATCAATGCCTCAGTCCCTGACTGGAGTCCCTGACCTGACATGACGGCTTGTTAAAGGGGCGTCGGTGGGATATCTCCATGATTAGCGTTAGCCGCCTTCATGAGCGCGTCCCCTTCCTCATTAACGCCAACAACATCATTAGCGGCCGGGTGATTGATTTGTGTGCATGTGTGCGCGTGATGTGCGGGCGCACGGACGCTTAAGTGCTGGTAAGTGTTGCTGTGTGAATATATATATATATATATATATATATATCCGTGTCCGCTGATCCATGTGAGACTTCAGAGGTCAGTCGAGTTCCTCTGGCATTTCCTGAGGAAGATGCCTCACCCCCACATGTTCTCCACTCCACCTGTCAACCGTCACGAAGGAGTGGACGTCAAATCACTGGACGGTTCACTCACGGGAGCGGCCAAAGGCAGGTTCATACAGGCAGCTTGAGTCTGGTTTTTCTTTCTTCATATTCTGTATAGCTACTGTATTGACAGAGCGGAGAAGCGTGTGAAGCAAGTTCAAACTTAAAGTGAAAACTGTAATATTTACCTTTGTTGTTGCAGCTTTTTGAAACATTTAAATCACATAAATCACAGTTTTTCTCTCGCACTGTAACTTCACCCTCACGTCCATGGACGGTCTGTGGTCCATGTCATCTAGAAGCTTGGTTTGGTTTGCCATAATTTACATCGAATATATACAAATTGCGAGATAACCCGGCGCAGTGTCTGTCAAGCCGGAGCGCGACCTTCAAAGATGTCAAAGAAAACACGTTACCATGGTAAAAGGAAGAGCAGTTCACAGTTAAAAACATCTTTCTTTTTAATGGAGGAATCTTTGTCAAGAACCACTCATCCAAAAAACAACTGCACAGTCCGAGCAGTCTGTCAGTTAGATGAGCGGTTGTCAAGACTCAAGGCGGCCAGAGATTCCACCATCTACAGTTATATATATCGGTATTTCTAAATATACATATACAAGAGTAACAATATTTTTGGTTAAACAGAAGTTGTCGTTTGATGCTAGTGTACAACAACAACCAACCCAAACTGTAATCGTAACCAAATTAAACGCTGCATTTAAATGCTTTAAAAGTGTACAAATCAAACAACATATGTGATATGGTTCGCCGTTGCCCCGCCATCTTTTGAATTCCACGAGACGTGACACCATGCACGAGCAAGCGGCGGACCAATGAACGGGCTCGTTCTCATCTGGTTGTTGGTACCGTGCTCTCGGTCGCAGACATACCACCTTTGCATCTTGAATGGGTGATTTCCTCGTTTTACTCTGTAGTCTCCTTCCGCGTGTGCCGTCACTTCCTGTTCTCCTGTGTGTGTTTGGTGTTTTGACTGTTGCGCCCCCGTGATTGTCCACACCTGTAGGACTGTGTCTCACCTGTTTCCCATCACCTGTGCCTCCTCGTGTCTACTTAGTCTCCGTGCTTCGCTTTGTGTTTGTCACGTCGTCCTGTGTGCAACCAGCTACGTCCCGGTTCCAACCCGTTCTCCGCCTGTTTCCAGTCGGTGATGTTTGTTCCAGTCACTGCACCCGGTCTGTTATGTCACTTCAGTTTCGGTTGTTGCTCCCAGTGGACACCCTCAGTGGGATTTATTTTTTCTTCAAAGACCGCAAGCCACCTTTTTGTTCCTCCTTTAATAAATCAGCTCGATCTCACCGCACTCTGGATTCGGGTCCTTTCTGCAAAACCGTAACAGCCTTGTCGTCCATGATGTGTGTGAACCTAAACATGTACCCAAACTTGCATCATGCTATAGTCAATGCATATATTGCAATGTTAAGGAACTGGAATCCGCATGTCTATCTGCATCCACTAAGTTAATGGGTTCTTCCTTGGGTCATACCCCACCCCTGCGTAGTCCTGCTCGCTGACATACGTGCAAACAAACACCGACAAAAACATGACCTCCTTGACTGGGGTAGTAAAGGGGCCGGCTAGTTTGGACGAAGCAAGGTGTTTCTGAATCTGACCAGTACACATGGGGCGACTAACTGAACTGTAAGCATGTCGAAAAGGTCATCAATTGATTTTTTTCAGGTAGAAAACCAAGCAGAGAAGATCAACTGTTGCCTCTGTGAATTCTAACCATCTTCCAGGTGGAATGCAATATAACTTCATTGAAAGATACCCTTGTCCACCACTTGTTTCTGTTGTAATGTTTGAAGACACGGCACGGCACACTGAATGACTTTGTCACCGCTTGTAGTGCCGATTCTCTTGTCGCCTCAAAAGCGGCCACATTTTCCGGTCGAGGGGTTTTCAAAAGGCTCCGTACCGAGCTCCTGCCTCACCAGTGAAACCACCTGTCCACCACCAACCAAATCCCAGCCCCCCAGCCTCAAACTTCACCGTCGGGGGGGGGGGGGGGTTTGGTCGCCCAGCGAGCCACTTCACATTCGATTGGCTCAGTCGACGGTAACAAAGCCGCGGCGATGACAGACTTGTTAAGTACATTTCAGTCATAAATGGTTTTTAATGGCGCATTTGGAATATGGTCGGGGAGGGGGGCTTAAAACCTGAGGAATGGGGGGCTCAGAGGAATCCCGCTGATCTTTACCAGTCATGTCATAAAGCCGATAATGTTGACGGCCCCTGTGGTTCCTGAGACGTGAGGGGGGGATAAGGGAGGATAAGCGTAGTAAGACCGAGGGGTCCTTACGTTGATTTATATACATCAATTTGGTGAGAGATCATTGATTCGTGTAAGAAAGACACTGCACACAAAAATGGAAAGTTATGCACCAAATGAAACTGGCCTTTCAGCTCGTGGATTCATACATGTATTATACTTAGACTCAGCCTAAGAATCTTGGCATCATCTACAAAGATTTATCCTTAAACTGTTCATTATTTTTCAAGCTAAATTAAAGTTCTGTTCGCGTCCCACTTCCTGCCAGTGGTGAGGGTTTTGTAGTTTTTTCATCGGTTATCTCAAAAAGTACTTATTAGTTCTAATTTGTCAAAGGTCATCTCATTGTACATTCATTTTGCTTCGCAACTGTTTAACCAGGAGGGGTATGCAATTTCGTCTCGGATTAATTCTTTTCCAGGCCGAGACGACCACAACTCCCTTCCAACAAATTTCCATTTATGATCCATTTATATGGAGAGAAGTTGTTGTGTTTTCTGTTGGCGTTCTGCATATTTTTCTTAGCTGCCAAGTTCTTTGTCTATTTGACGTGAAGTGTGATAACTATATTGCTGCTTAAAGGGTTCGAATGGCCTTTACACACTCGTCAATGTGTACGTGTATTATGAGCAAAGTCCAGCTCTAATCACAGATCAAAACTCTGTATCTAAGAGTGCGGAGTTGAAATAATTTTTCCTCTTGGAAAAATAAATATTCTTGACATGATTACACCGTTCAGCTGTTGCTGTGGAGTTTCTTCTCTGCACTTTTTCCAGAGAGAACTCATCCATCAAACAGTCAGGGCGGCACTGCGGCCGCCCTGACTGTGGATTTTTCCTCTTCATGATGTTTGAGATACTAGTCCGCCAATGTGCTCTTTTCTGTTTGGAGCTTTTTTCCCTCCCCTCGCTGTTGTTCTTGTTTTTTATTCGCTCAGCAGCAGCGGCAGCAGCTCGGGGGCTCGCGGGGTTTATGGATCGCTTGATTGGTTTGTTTGTGTTTAAACACTGTCCCCCCCCCCCCCCCCCCCTTCATACACAGCACACTGCTCGGGAAAATCACATTATGCACCGTTCAGTTTTGCAGAAGTCTGCAGAGGGGGTAAAATACCATGTACACTCATGCACCGCGTGGAGGTGTCGGAATCAATGTGGTTTCATTCACCCCTTCTCTCCCACTAAATCATCGAAGAAAGTGAGCCATTGCATTCAGTGCAAGAAATGTAGAATGTCTGTTTTTGTCCACAGGGTATTTCCAGGGAAATGTCTACCTGCTACCGAGTGTTAAGAACAGCCGCAGAAACTGGACAGAGGGTGAATCACCGCCATGTCGTATTCGTCGGTGAGCACGAGAGCGGCGTTCTGTCACGCCGCGGCCATATCATCTCTCCCTTTTGAGCGTCACCTGTCAGACGCCTCTTAAGCTCGTACCAGAGCAGCCCCCCCCCCCCCCCCCCCCCCCCCCCCCCCCCCCCCCCCCCCCCGGAACGTCTACTGTTTATTTGGCCGTGCAGTCCTGCAGAACTGAGCCCGGTCGGGAACAAAAGGTCACCTGACACGCACGGAGCCTGTGTTTTGTGTATTGCAGCTCTAGCATGTCCCCCCCCCCAACACTCTCTCTCCCCTCTCCCTCTTTCTCTCTGGCCCTCAGAGACTGAAAACACATCCCTGCAGCACAAACGGTGGATGTTATGAGTTTGCTTAGCTCCCCTGTCTATAGGCTTACCTTCCACTGAGTTTCCTCTTTTTTTCATTTTGGCTGGTATTTTGCCACTTGTGCCACCGGTCCCCCCCCCCCCCCCCCCCCCCCCCCAATCTCTTTCTGCGATGTGATTTCTGTTAAACAAGTCTTTCAAAGTCAAGAAAGACAATCTGAAAACGGTAGGGTATGCCTCAACGGCTAATTCCCACTAATCCCTTGACTGAACCCCCCCCCCCCCTCCTCCTACGGAGTCAGTGTATAGTTGTGCATGCACATATTCCGCACCATAAGGTCACATTTGTTTGGCTGGCTGGATCACCACCACAGAGAACTAATCCCGCCGAATTAGTCCATTCAGCGGCCACCTCTTGACCAGGAGGCACTGGCCCTTAAAATGGTTACAAAAGGAATGCCTGAGTTCTCTACAAAGGACCCCCCCACCCCCCCTCCCCTCCCTCCCCTACATAAGGTAAAGGTGGCCCACAGAGAGAGAGTTACAGTTCCTTGAAGCCCCATGTGGCAGATTTCATTCTGCACAGCGATTGTGCTTATTAAACATTTAGAGAGCCCTAATTGGAGCATGTGCGGGCGGCATCCGCAGCGTCGCGATAACGAGTTCATCCCCCAAAAAAATGGTGCAGCCGAGCAAGCTTTGGTTTTTATTTTGAAAGTCAGAATCCTCCTGCGTGGCGAGCACGGATTCTTGGGTCCAGGACAATGACACTACAAGAATGGAATATTCTGACAGCTTTAAACACATTTAACACAGTACGGGGACGCGTCTCCAGCGAGGTCGTATCCTTCCTTTCCTTTGTCCATGATAAACGTTATCAAGATGCCACATTAGGTTACTCTCTCTCTTTTTTTCTTCCTTTTTTCCCCAAATTGAGACCCACTTCAAGCAGGAGCTATCTCCCTCCCAGTTGAGTGGCCTTGACAGAAGCAATTTCCCAGTTTCTAATCGAAAGATTTCTTCATATCTACTTAATACCAGACCAGGCTCACGGCGGCACCAGATGTGTCCCTGTGTCCCTCGGAAACCTCTCGCGACCGCTTGTGTTTCGGAGACTTGCTGGCGAAGCATGTAATGGTTCGGCTCTCTTCCTTTACTCTGGATCAGCCGGAGCGTTTACAGGAAAATGACTCTCACAGAAAACCGATGTCCAGAGTGAAATCGTGGGAAGACAGCGAAGCTCGATGATTCTGAATAAAGTAAATGTTGAACTGATGAAAGCCAAACTACTTCTGAGTACCACACTGTACTCATTCTATGAAACATTTACTTATAGCTCTTACAAGATCTTCCATGCTGATCTGTTCAATGGTGCAAGCAATTTTGGTAGATTTGGTCAAGCAATGTTGACATTTGCTACGAGTTAGCAGAACTCCTTAACTTTCTCTGATCACATTCTTTTTCTTGGCACAACTTCTTTTTCTACCTCAAATGCCGATAATTGAATTTTCTGAGGCCTTAACAACCTCTGCTTGTGAAGTTGCAGTTTTTCCCCAGCGCGCTAACGTCGCGTTGCTGCCGCTTTGGTGCATCTGTTATTTCTTCTTGAAACCGAAAGGCAGGTGGTCAGCAGCTAACGTGGCTCCGGCTTCAGGACCACCATTCATCTCGTCCTCACTCGATCTCTCCGCGGTGATCAAAAGCAACTTGGCTGCTAAATATATACAAGCTCATCCATATGCATGGCGTGGCTGAACAGTCTCCACCGACACCCATCAGCCGTACAGTCACACTCGACGAAGGGCTATTTGGAGAATTTGCATGTGGCCATTAGCAGATTAATCACGAGTGACAGTCGAGGGAAGGCGGCGGTCAGGAAGCCGCACGGGAGCCGAAGGTGGACTCTGACCCACATGGCACCTGGCAGATCGCTCGGCCTGGTTGCTTTATGAGATCCAAATGATTAAAATGACCCAGTTTCCTCCGGGCCGTGTGACGTGAACTGGAAGAAAGGAAAAAAACAGAAAAGCAAAGAAAAAAGAAAAGGGAGTTCCTAAAAAAGAAGGTTACATTTTTAGAAAGCGAAGTGTCCCTGTGATTTGAGGTCGTCTCGCTCCGCAGACCATGTTTCACAGATATGGTCATTTCACGTGTAACAAGAAATGGCTTTTTACATAACCAATGTCAATAAATAATGTATAGAGAATAAATCCTTGTCATTGATTATACTGATACGTAACCTCAGAGGTCAAAGGTCACATTGATCGTGCTGTAGGTCTTATTTCCAGAGGAACTCTCTGTTGAGCGAGTGTCACACACTGATGCTGTGGCCTGATTTTATAAGTTCATTAAGTATTGGAAAGATATGAATTCAAAGTTTCTATAGCACTATGCCAGAGGTCATCAAAGTTAGGTGCACAGGTCTGGGGGTGTGTGGGGGTAAAACTAAGTTAAATAAATCTGGTATCTGTAAGGAAATCAAAAGTGCTGACCTTTATTTCACTTAAATCCAACATTTGTGTTTGTCTTTTCGCCGAGTTTGGATAATTGATCCACCGAAAAAACACAGCGATGAGACAAAGCGCAATGGAAATGGACCAATGGAAGTGAATACAGTACGACATGAACGTAGCATGCGATTCAAATATCTACCGAAGCTTTGGACTGGCACACTCCTTTAATGGCATCATCTCCTCCTCCTCTTCTTCTGGTTTAACAAACCCAACTGAAGACTCCGGGTCACCAACCGCTTATATAGATGAACTAAGTCCATCTATTGATACATCAATTGCGGGTGAAAGTGCGTATTCATTTCCTGAAAGTTTAGTGTACCCTATATGACAATGTTCATTTCCTCAGTTAACAGTCGGCCTCCCAACTCCTTTTATTTTCTTTAATTTCTCCCCGTTGCACTGAGCATCAGACTAATGCTATTCGGATTATTATTTAATTCTCGACTGGACTAATCGCCGCTACAGATATACTACCTCCGCCCGGTTCCCACTGTCATCGTGCGAAAAACATCTAAATGTCACAGTCTCAAGTGTGGGTTTTTAAAAATAGTTTGGTTGTTTACCCTCGAACGTTGAGCACGAGCAGTGAGTGAGCGCAACAAAGTGCGAGCACTTACTCCGGCAGCATGAATACCGATAGCGGATGCTGCGTGCCACTCTCTGAGCCTCGCGCGCTGCATCATTCATATCTGGGGGCTATACACGCGCGCGCGCGGCTGTCATGGAAAATAATTTGTCAGTGCCTATTTACAGTACAAATGGACTGTGGCTCCGGCGTTCCAATTTACCTGTTGCTTGTGTGAGAGTCCCCGAGCGAGCCGGTGGCTAAAATTAGAACGAGCATATCACCCGGCAACCGCGGGTATCAATCACACATCTGTCACAGACTCAGGGAGGAGAGAGAGTGAGGCTCCGCTCGGTGCTGAGCCCTCGCTCTCCGCGGTCTGATACAGAACACTGATACCGCACTGTGAGTAGGGCAGCGGCTCCAGGGCTGCGCGGGGAAGATAAAGACGGAGTATGGGGCAGGTTTTGTGCGATCACGATGAGGCCCATCGTGGCATTTCAGTGAAAGTTTCCCCGTCGCCGTGCACTGATCCTGATTTACAGAGCCACGTGTGAGGCGATGCTCCGGAGGATTCTTTTGTGATGAGGTAAACGTAGAAGGGGAAAACACTGACGTACTGGAAAGGAGAACTCGCTCGTTCAGACATATTTGTCCAAAGTAATGCAGCATTTATATATTTAATATGCCAAATAGCCGTTGTACAGACAGCTGCAGGTGACAGCTATACTTGCTTTTTGTAGGGCGTGAATGTGCAAACTGACCTTAAAACATCATCACCTACTCCGGTTCATCATCACTTACTCCGGTTCACCGTCTCCGTTCTTTTCCCTCCTGATTCTCCCCCTTTTCCCCATTTATCTCCATCTGTTCATTTGCTGTGGTCGCACACAGTTCTGGGATTGGAATGGCTCAGACTTTCGGGCCCAATAACAGGAAGTGGAGAAGGCCGTAAACAGTAGAGGAAGAAATAGAAGCGGGGGAGAGAAGCAGAGATGAGCTGAGGTGGAGGAGGAGAGGAAATATTTAATTGCAATTTTCACACGATTGACATCACCTACGACGATTTAAAGCTACAGTGTGCAAAATTTAGAAAAACTTATTCACAGATATTGAATATATTGTCCATAACTGTGTGTTCATATATGTATTATGTACCTGCTACAAAGAACCAATGTTTTTGAATGAGTTAAATATAGTCACATGAGGTGGACCAGACCTCCGTGTGAGTCGCCATGTTTGCTGCGTCGTGTTGGATACAGTTGTCGCACAAAACGCAAAACGGTCCAGAATATGTTGCATTCGCGTTGAATTCTCAGCTCCACCATAAAGTGTCCCCTGTCGGGTGCTCAGTTGGTTGCGGTTTGTAACGTTACCACCAGATGGTGCCAGAAAATGACAAAAGTTACACACTGGGGCTTTAACGTTTTTAACGACAATGGCGTTCAGTCGCAGTATTTGAACAAGTGTATCGAGTATTGCGTCTGACGTTGGTGATGCCGGTCGCAAAAACCATAATGATATTACAGAGACAAGGAAATGAACCAATAAACCGGTCCATAAATTGTCGATGATGACGACAGGACGTACACATGTCTCCCTAAAGTCGCAATGTGAAACCAAAGCTAACCTGGTCAATTTTGCTGTAACGCTATATCTCGGAATATTGTTCCTTCAACTGATCTTTCAATGTAACCCGTGGCAACCCCATGTTACTGATCGAGACATAGACGAACACACTGCAGCTGTAACACACTGGCATGCCTTTTATTGGTACAAGTAATGGTTCCTTCATGTGTCGGCAAGAACAGAAGCAGAGGCTGAAAAACACTGACTTCCAGGCTGAAGAGTCGAAGACGTGTCAGCTCTTTATTTGCACCACGCAGGCACCGAGACTGGAAAATGCACAGTAGACAAGTAAAAACACATGAAAAATATTCCAGAACGAAGCTGCTTTGGTTTGAATTTCCCCTGAAAAAGAAAGAAAGAAAAAGAAAAGGGCATTTCATTTCATCTTGCCTGGGTGAGTGATTAGGAGGAAAAAAAAACCTCCCCTGACAATGTATGAAATGCAGGTGTGTTTCTTTGACACAAGTAATCCCGGGTTTTATTGGTTCTGCACCCCTCCCCCCCCTCAAAGGCCCGTGGCCATTTGAAATTCTTTACTGCAAAAAAAAAACAACCTCTCACTGCAGCCTCAGTAGCCTCAGAAGCCTCTTTAGCGGGGCGGGGGGAGGAGCCCGGGCCTCCATTTAGCCTGATTTCCTGTCTTTAAAAAAAAGGATGAATGAGCAGCTTTAGGCCATTGAGAGCGCCCTCACCTATCGCACTGCGTTTGATCTCGGCAGATCGTGGCCCGCAAACAGGTTGAAAGGGAGCGAGGGCCCTCAACGTCAAGGCCACTCTTAATGAGTCTCGGTGGACTGGACCAACCACGGGCCCCAGAGAAAATGTAATCCCCTTGCCTTAGTACAATGACTTCCTGTTTGTCGCCATGTCTGCTGTTCCTCCACGTTACAGTCCGCTGCATGGCGGAGGGAAATATTGAACGGTTTGACTGACATGCTGCGTATCTAAATCCTCCGTCGCATTGTTTTTAATTTTTTTATTTTTATTAATTGCTTTTATTCGACTTCAGGGTTCCAGGAATTTAATTCGCCATAATCGGGTTATTGTTCGTTCACAATAGCTTAATCTTAATAACCTTATTGTTTTTGTTGTCATTGTCGCGGCTGGCGTGCGCAATCCGTCTTACGCCGCTGATGCTTGTTTTCTAGCGGGAACTCGAAAAGGGGGATTTAAAGGAAGGGGTATCAAAGCTTTCATCGGTTTACAGTCAGCCGGCGTGAAAAAAAGAAAAAGAAAAAGTGATTGACAAAAGGCGGAGCGATAAGCAGAGGTTGAGCTGAAGTGACTTTGGGCCGGCTTCCGTTTTCACGTGCCGCATGGAGAATCATAGCAATCGACTAATCACGTCTGCCGGCCGATTTGCATGTGTTAATGAAGCGACTCCACGGCGGGGAGGGAGACGGGGAATTAATTCAACATTTCGAGGCATGTGCACGGCGGCAAGCGAGTGTTCAGAGAGGAGGCGGCCCATCGCTGTGCGGCGGCTCGCGCTTTTGTGAGCGAGCCCCTTCTTTTTCCTGAAATCTTCCACTGTGCAAGGGAGCCCCCCCCCTTTGTGTCACCGTATTCCCTCGGCTCCGTTCCACCCCTTTGTTTGCTTTGGTGCAGTTTCCGTGGCGACTGAGCCCGGGGCCCCCCAATCAGAGGCCCATGCCCCTGACAGGCTAAGGGATAGGAGGGGGGGGGGGGGGGGTGGAGGAGACAGAGCACACACACACACATTAACATGTATGAACACAGGCACATATTCACCGCCGTCCCCGGGGCCGTCACTTATCAACGGTAATAGCTCGCTCCTCGAACTCAGCCACCGTAAATATAGAAGGAAGCGGATGCGTCAATGGCGGCCTGCCCTTGTGATAACACACAATCAGCTTGTTTTTGCACGTGACAGCCCCCGAAAGTCTTCTTCTTCTTCTTCTTCTTCCCCCCCCCCACTCCGAGGCTCCTCCCTCGCTCGCTCCATCCCCTCACACAACACCACCTTCGATCCAGGTAAAAGTCTTTGTCTACATTTTTTGTTTTGTTTTTGTTGTTTGTCTCCCCCCCCCCCCCCCCCCCCCCCCGTTCAAAGAAATTATCAGAGGAATCCAGAGGCGGCTTTACTCTTTCAAATGTTAACTACCACCTGCCACGGCTACAGGCCCTCCAAACCTCAGGAGTTGTTTCTTTTCTTTTTTTTCGTTGTTGCCCGGACCGGTTTATTCCTCGCAAAACGCTTGATCCGACCTGTTGTTATTCGAGAGCTGGAGGGGGAGACAGAAAGAAAGCAAGAAAGAAAGAAAGACAAAACAACAACAACACTCGAATACCGTTTAATCACCAATGTTGTCCGGGGGAAAATGCTCTCTTCCTCCTGGAGTGAATTTTGTCTCTGGACATCAAAGCGGGCCGTGAAAGGTGATCTTGTTGTGCAACATTACTCCGTCATCCCTCCCATCCTCCCTCCTCCCATCCTCCCTCTTCCCATCCTCCCTCCTCCCATCCTCCCTCCTCCCATCCTCCCTCTTCCCATCCTCCCTCTTCCCATCCTCCCTCCTCCCATCCTCCCTCCTCCCATCCTCCTCCTCCTCTCTCCCACCTCTCCGTTACCTGGAATCCGGGCAAGGTGCTCATATTGCACCCTGCTGATTGACCTGCAGCCGCGTTGTCACGTCTCCCGACCTTTTGTCGAGCTTTAATCATCTGTTGCTGGCTCCCCCCCCCCCCCCCCCCCCCCCCCCCCCCCCCCCCCCCCCCATCGCTGGCTGCTGACACCAAGGAAACTGCTGTAGGTGCAGCCCGCTGCTGGAGAGGTTGCAATTTATTTCAATGAGGCTTTTTGAAAGCATGTGTGCGGTGGATCGCGTGTGTGTGCGTGTGTGTGTGTGTGTGTGTGCGTGTGTGTGTGTGTGTGTGTGTGTGTGTGTGTGGCGCTGCAATGTGCATTGGTGGGCCGTGTGTTGTCGGGGTGTCTTTGTCCGCCGCCTGCTAGCATGCTCTTAATGTTGTGCAGCAGGTGACTGGAATACTGATCGCCTCAGGGTCTCTATGGAGCAAGCAACACTTCCTTTTCTCTCTCTCTCTCTCCCCGCTGCTCAGATGATGTGAGAATTTTATATTTACAGAGTGAAACGATCAAACGATCTCTCCTGGAGAAGATTTGTTGGTTATTCTCCCTTTGTGTAAAAAGTGAAAAGCGAAACCTTCGGGACAAAAAGCCCCCAACTTCTGCGGAGTAGCACGGCCTCAGCGCGTCGTGGCCCTTTAAGAGAGTATTTCGGCCTCGTCTTTCTCGCGCGCGGAGCTCGGACCGATCTCAGTGAGACTCCGGGGCCGGTTCCATCGCTGCCTCTGAGTGGTGAACGGAATCACACAGAGGGGCACGGTGTGGAAATAATACATGAGCGCGGGGGCGAAGAATCGTAAGTGGTGAATCATGGCAGATCTCGTAAGCCCCCGAGATTCCTCGCGCACAATCGGTATATGCATATTAATCAGTTTTACAGACATTTCAGTGCTCATGAGGGGAAAGGAAAATTTCTCCCCGATGGCTGAAACTGCTGTCAGGAGTGATGAACATTAGCTCTTAATCTCACCTTTTCCAAGAGTCAATTACTTTACACAATCAATTTGAATTGAGCCACGATGACAGACGAGCGTGGAAACGGGAGAAACTACCAGATTAAATATGAGCTTACAAACCTGACTTTGGAATAATTTGGTTTTAAATTCATATATTTAAAAAAAACTAATTAAGACAAGACAATCAAACTTAAAACAACAAATTAAGTAAGAAACGGATTCACATTCTTCATATGACAAGTTAAAGTCCAATTAAAGTTTTTCATTTTAATCATTACCTTCTTGGTTTTCCTCACTCTGTTAAACTGCCTTGGGATCCAAATTATTATTATTATCCAAGTCCATATCTTGGCTAATGCAAACTAATGTTCAGTTGCTCAGTAGCTGATCTTAATGAGCCAAGCAGTTCACTTACTTCATGACTTTTTTCATCGTGTGCCGCTCTCAAAAATTCATTTGAGCATGATTACAAAATTATCACGTTCACTAGCAGGTTTACTTAGTTAGTTAGTTAGATTATAATCCAGGTAACGCAACAATAACATTTTTGTGTCGTGCAGAAGTTTGGCTTTAAGACTGGTGACCGTCGTATGATTCAATTCAATTCAATTTCATTTTATTTGTATAACGCCAAATCACAACATACATTGTCTCAAGGCAGGTTACATAGTGAGGTCCATATTACAATATTATAGAGAAAACCCATCAGCTCCTACAGTGAGCAAGCACTTGGCGACTGTGGAGGAGAAAAAAAAGCCCATTTAACAGGAAGAAATCTCTGGCATATTTAAAGTGAAAGGTATCGGTCCCAGCACAGAGCCTTGTGGAACTCCATAACACACTTTTGTACGAATGGAAGATTTGTTGTTAACGAGGATGTGAAGTGATAAAGTATAAAAAGCAGTTGTTCAATTCAAAACAGCAAAATCTCCGCAATGGTCAAATAATGAAACGATTAACACTTATTTATGTGTTCAATCAATCAATCAATCAATTTTATTTGTATAAGGGGCTATATGGACTTATTTAATGAGTACAATCTTTTCCTAACGTTAAACTAGCGCGTCACCATACAAACATCAATCAGGCTTTGGTGACATTCACAGTGACGTATTTGCAAATAAATTCAGTGTTATGATGATGGAAAATATGGAAAATTAAGACATTTCTTTGTAAACTCTATTTGCTCCCTTTACTCAGGTGTCTATGAACATAATCAGGTTTGTTTTTATGGTCAATAGTTTTTCTGAACACCCTTGACTTTGACTGGACTTTATGCCGTATCTGTCAAAAGGAAGACAAATGGTTGAAGAAATAATCTGTGATCTGACTAAACTGAAAGTGAACTTCGACACATCGTTCAGTCTACAGCATCGGCATCGGGCCGCGCGCTCTGTTCCATGTGTTTCCCCTCACACAGTTTTGTTTTGCCGTCCTCCGTCTCGAAGAGGAGAAAAAAACACCACGCGGGCAAAAAAAACCCTCGACCGGATGTTTCCGTTGTCCTTTAAGTCTTTTTTTCCCCCCGGTTTCAAAGGATAAAAGACAAACTTATGTTAATTCATAACGCAACTTCTGCTCGTTCACATGCGTTTGCGCGATTGCTGTTTTCAATTCCCGCACGTCCCACATTCAGCGGGGTTATCTAAATGCTAATGTCTCGGTGTATCAAACTGAAGGCACCGTCAGCTCCACAAACAGAGACGCTCCTTTGTTATCGCAGGGGTTGGTGTTGCGTGGTGGATGGAGGGTGGGTGGGGTCGGTGAAAGAACTGAGAGTCGCATTGAAGGGGTTTGGAACATAAAACAGATGTCTCCCCGGAATCCGCCGTGTTCCATTTCCCGAGCGTACGCTGGGATTGGCACAAAGGACATGTCATTTAGATTTTCCGATAGGGCGAGTCCGGGCCTTGCACTCCGGCACGTCATGTTGAAATGTTCAATTTGTGCCACGAGCCGTCCACTATCCCCCCCAACGCCGCTGCGGATCAGCAGTCAGAGATAGCACCGCAGCCGAGGACAGTACGCAGTGTGTGTGTGTGTGTGTGTGTGTGTATATGCAGGTTATTTCAAACACGGGTAAACTGGCTAAATCGATTGCGATTGACTCCTTAATCATCCCCCCCCCTTGTGTTTGGACTGAGGGCTACAGCTGCTGAATGGACTTGGAAAATGGACCCGCCGCAGAAAGAAAGGGGGAGACAATGAACGCGTCCACCCGGGGCGTCATGTTTGACTGTACATCGCTGCCGACTTCTGGGAGCTGGAGCGGGAAAAGAAAGCCTACCCCGAGAAATACTGCAGTCAATTTGACCGGCTGAACGCCGACCGTGCCCTTTCGCGCCGGAGACAGAGGCCAGATGTTGGCGGCGGATTTGTCCGGAGAGCAGGAGAGAGAGAGAGAGAGAGCAGGAGAGAGAGAGAGAAAAGAGAGTTTGTTTGTGTGTCGTGGGTCGGGGGGTTGAGCTAAAAGGCCCTCGGGTTTATTGGACATGTACAGTATACGGCACAAAGCGTTCCCTCTGATGGCCACACCTGCAGGTGACCTTCTTTCCTTTCTCAGTCTCTAATCTTTATAAACTCGTCTTTGCACCTACATGTTACATTTACCAACTTTCTGTTCTCTTCATTTTTCTCTGCGACGACCCAACGCGCACGGGAAATAGTCTACTACTGTCCTTTCTCCTTTTCCTCTGCTTCTCTTGAGAACGGTCAAGCATCTATCCTCCGCATGACCTGGATACAGATATATATTCCTCGCCGTCCTCCTTTTCAAAAATGTATCACAGGCGCCTCCCCTCCCCTCCTCTCCTTCCCCTTTGTAAATCGCCGGGATACAGATGCAATAAACAGGAACTTTTCCTCTCATTTCCTCTCCTTTAATAAGGTTTATTATTCAAGCGGAGCATCACCTGAGTGCAGATAAACTCCGGAGAGCTCTTCACTTCATCCCCCTGCTCTTTCCCCCCTTGCCGTCCCTCGTAGCTCCTGAGTTCGCGGCTGAGGGCGGCGGGGCCGGGGGAAATCACCTGGCTACAGATAAATACCCCTGAGGAATTTGTGGCGCTTCTGAAGTCGGCAAGGCAAGCGAGTGAAAGCCCTCCTCTGTGCCCTCCCGTCCACCCTGGCTTGTATAACACTTCTCGCGCTGGAATCTGACCTTCACCGCATTCCAGATTTTGTTGAGCGTTAGCAACGGCAGCCAACGGACCCTGTGACTCGCTCGCTGACTTATTAGTCACACCAGCTCCGCTTCTTGGTTTTTTTTTCCCGGTGAATATGACAAATCACAGCCAGAGCAAAACACGTAAGAAAATGAAAAACATGGCGAGGACGTTCATGTGGCTTGAATGTTGGACTGAAGAGTTCTTGTTTTCGATTGACATATCCAGGAAACTCAAGCTGCTTTCAGACATGCACTGAACTCCCAATGGTTCTCCGGAACTTGTGCCGGAGTGGCTTCTTGTGTGGGCAAATGTTGCTATTCGCACGTGCCAATACGGCAGAAATATCCACGGAACATGGTCCGGAAATTTGTCCTGCTGTCTTATGTGAACGTCAAACTCCAGAAAATGTACACACCCGATTTTCAACAGAAGTCCACATCTGATAACAGCTCGACTGAGTCATCCACTTATGTTCGGACAAATGAAGTTGCAAAAAGAAAAGTAGTCTCGGAATAAATTAAACATTTTTTCATGCCTGGAAACCAAAAAATAACAAACTGTGGTGAAACTGTCAGTGTGCGAAACGTGTAGCATACGCTCCACGTTCCCTGCTGTTTATTAATCTACAACCTCTGGTGGCCAAATATATACTGCAGCTCTGCATTTGCGGAGCTCAGTGCACTTTCAAGAGCTTTGCGCCTCAATCAGAATTCAATACATGCGGTCGATTTCTCTGCGTTGTTTGTTATTTGTCATGTCTCGGCTTGTGAAGGGAGCCTGCAGCTGTATTTGTCTAACAAAAAAACAAAAAAAAAATGGTATTCCCTTCGCAGTGCAGTTTGTCGGGAACATGATTTCGATGACCAGTTGAGGAAATGAAGAAATAACCAGACATGGCAAATGCAAAAATGGGAACCAAACTGGCAACAGTGTGGACACCAGAACCAGAAGAGTAGACATGAAACTGAGACAGAGGTGCTAATAGTGTTCTCCATCATTAGCATCCGAACAACAATGGAAGCATTATCTTTTAGAATTGTGTTCAACCCCCTAGGCGAGTTCACAGCTTGGGAAAATCTATTGTCCAGAGCGTTCCTGAGGTTGGCTATTTGTGAACAACACTTTATTGTTGTATTAGCTCGTACGCGTAATAATCATACGATGTTGCCGAGATTCCGGTTTCGGCCCCAACTTTTTGATCACAAAAGACAACAGCTCCAAGGGTCAGACCACAGAGCGCTTCTGTGCATTCTGAAGGACGTGTAAGTCGGGCATATCTGGCATAATTCCTCCCCCCCCGAGGGGGGCAAACAATGGTCCAGTGTGTTCAGAACGTAAGGAGCGACGTGAAGAAAACGAGGGGGACCTCCATCGGACCCTCACCTGGTTGAGTCACAGGATTCTGTGTGATGATGAGATGCCGTTGTCATACCTGCGAAGGCTGTTCACCACGTGGCGTGCCGTAGTGGTTTGCACAGTACCTCATTATATCCCCCCCCCCGCTCCTGGAATGCGAAGGTATTGTTTTACCCCTTATTATATGCTCTTTGACTATAATGCCACCGCGTGCAGCCCCACCGGCCGTGAGACAGCACAATATGATCACAACGCACGGGTACAATGCTCCATTGATGCATGGCTCCCTCGCACTGCTGAAGCTGCAAGTTTAGCCGGGGGAAAGAATCCCTGCAGAGGGGGCATACTTCATCCCCCAGAATGTTTAAGTCATGAGACGGATCCTCAGTTCAGACACAAGTGTGCAGGCGTATTTTTTTCTTTCTCTTTTTTTCTTTCCTGCCCTGCTCGTTGCTCTCCCTCTCCGTTTCCTTTCCTCCCTCACATGGCACATTCTCTCTTTGCCTCTGCTCTCTCCCGCCTCCCGCGAATCAGCACGAGGGATCAAAACAACCCGTAAACAATTCGATTCGAAAGTGTGGTAAGAACAGTGATGGAAACGTAAGTCTAGTCGTGCGAGCACTCAAGGAGGGAGACACGAGGGGGGGGGGGGGGCGAGCGGATCACAGCCGCGGCGTCTCAGCCAAAATGCATATTTGGTGATTTTCGGCAGGAGGAACATTTCTCAGCCGCTCGAGCAGAAATAATCTCATTGGCTGATTTACCTCAGTGGCTGGAGCGACGGAGGGAACTTTTTGGTCCGGATAAGTAGTTTTAGATTGCGGCCCTGCGGAAGGAGCAAGATGCAACAGAAGGAGTCAAGCGATGTTATGACATGCAGCGCGTACAGAGGGGCGATGGTTCCACATATTGCCGGCAGCTTTTCAAAGGCAGATTCCCCCTATTTGACAGAGACCGATGACAGAAGAGAGACGTCCACAAAGACGTAGCAACAAGCCTCAGCCACTTCAGCACAAAAGTGACATTTGGTTGTTTCTCCGCGCCGCGGCGCGACACGCGGCTCCATTGCTAGGCGACACAGCGGTAAGGTCGGAAACACGCCGGTGACGGCGAATTGGGAAAATCGGCTCGGCCTTCTCGTCTGCATCCCGCGGCCCCTGACCAACTGGTGAGGGCTTCCAAGGTATAACACCTACATTGGCTTAATATAAAACGGGTAGCTCAAATCAAGCCATCTGATTGGTTCATAGCCGCGGCATATTGAGCGTGTACCGCGGCAATGGCGTCGAATCGGTTCGCACAGGTCCGCATCACTCCGCGACTGCGGGAGTTACGACGTAAGTAGACGTGAGTAGCGCTATGGACTGGCGACGTGAGTGAAGTTGAGGAAACTTACGAGAGCTCAAAGCACACGGTCAGCTTGAACGGGCGAACCGGCTTCCGGCTCGTAGTCGGACGCTGCAGTGTGTTGCATAGCAACCGCAGTGCACTGTGCAGGCAGCCAGGACGGACTACTTCTTTGTATTCGTTAAAAAGCAATGCTTTTATGACGAAAGCAAAATTGCGGTGTGTCTATTACTTTCATTTCGCCAAACTTGTAACCGTTTTATATCAGCAATAGCTCACTTCAGTCCGTGACATACGCTCATAATACCACAGTTAAGGGGGTCGCCGATCAACGGCCCTTAACTGTGGTATAATGAGGCCGGTCGTGAGCCATTGCTTAATTATAAGATAGATAGTTAACTTCCAGAGCCGTGAAAGCCATTGGTTATGCATGACTCAAAATGACTGTGCCATTTTCATTTTCTTATACCTTAACCAGAGTCCTGTTTGCAATAAAGTTGCTCATATAGAGGCCAATGAAGTGGGCCACTCTGCTAACTAAGCACCGACTTAAATGGCAGCGGTTTGTGTCCTGAAGCTGTGATTTTAGCACCATAGCTCCGTTTCCTATTGGTCTTCATTTAGTTGGAAACGCACATTATTACGGAATTATACATCTTGCAAATTGACTCCCCCGAGATTTTTAACGCACTCCGAGCGACCGTTAACAGCTCGTCGAGCAGTTTGCGACGTTCCCTTTTTAAAAGAAATAATTCTGCAGATATTGCCCGATCACCTCTGCTCTAATTGAACCACACGCTTACGCATCCTCCCCCCGAAGTGGAAGGTACCTCTGCTGCTCAATGGAGCGGAGAGAGGCGCCCCTGAATAAAAAACACAGCCGGGCGGAAGGAAAGGAAAATCGCAAGCGCTGGAAGGTGTTCACACGGACTGCGCGCAGGAATGCGACACAAAATGATGAATCGGAAGCTCCACGTTGAGGTTTTCTTTTCTTCTTTTCTCTCTCTTGGTTTCACTGTAATGCAGAAACTCTTCCTCCGACAATAATGAGGAGGAGAAAGTAGAGAAAAAGACGTTACGGGTGGCTTGGGTTGATATGAAGGTACATGATTGACATCTTAGTTCAGCCCAGGTTTCAATGTGCAAAGTTAGTTTGGGAGAAACGGTCGCTCACGCAAGATTGCGTTACAGCACATCACTAGTTTAGTTTAGTTTATCAACCTTATTTTGTTTGCAGGAGCAGGTTTGACAGATTTTAAGTGAAACTTCATGTGAGGAGTTGGGCCTATAGGCAGTATCTAACATGGGCTTGTTGCGGTGTCTCTAACCAATGAGGAGGCGCTCAGCTAAGCTATCATTGCTCATGGTTTATCTTGCTTCAATGCAATGCAAAGTATTCGAGCTGTGACTCTGTTGTTCTCTGTTGACATTTACACACCTCGTTTTCCTTGCACGGCACGAGGCGATGCTCGTGCTGCAGCTTCGGCTCCTGCGCCGCTAACAGATCTTTGGCATGGTAAGACCTGTCAGCCAATAAGTCACGAGTGTAGGCTGTTTCCACGCATATATTCTCCTGTAAACGTGTAAAACCCTGTAAAATACAACACTCCATTTTTTTACTGATGGAAGGTTTGCTAAATAAAAAGTTGTCAGGGCCAGAATGTCACTGAATCTACATTCAGTGACTTACAGTGTCGCTTTAGCAATGCATTGACCCTGAAACAGCAACAATAGCTCTCTTGGTAAGAAGTAAACTGATTGAAGAAAAACTTCAAATCCCAAGTCAAAGTCGGTGTCAAAGCAGTTGGAGCGAGAGAAGCACCTACAGAAAAGCTGCCGGCTCCAGCAAGGGCATCTGGGAGTTAGATAAAAGAACGTCTCTCAATATTTGTTTGTTCACGGATCTGACAAACCAGTTATAGTGGTTGCTATTAGCAACAGCATGTTTCGACTGAGAATAACTGCAGGGCACCAGAATCAGGAGCATCGGTAGCATAAAACAAATGGTAGATGTTCAACACTATCGATGCCTCAGGCCGAAAACTCTTTTTTTTTGGTCAATTTAACGACTCATACTTGCTTACATGTCATATTTAAAGGAAATCAAACAACTTTAAGCAGCTGCGCCGAAGTGCTGAGCACGTCTTCAGCTGTCTGTTGGAAGGGATGCACCTTCTCATAATCTCTTGTTTCTATGGAGCTTCATTTGGGGCAAAAGGAGCAGCCAACTGCAGTCATATCTGAAGTGCATTCATTTATAGTTTTCTTCTCACGTCTTGGTTCATGCTTGTGATCCTTGACCACACGGTACTGGCAAGGCAGAGGGACGGCGACGTCGGTCAGGTGGTCGCTTTGGTCCAGGCGATAAAATCTCTCCAAACTGCTGGAAGGAGATCCATTAAGTTTGTAGCGCCGGCTCCTACACTGTGAATCCTACTGCCTCCGGTGAAACCCTGACGTTTCCCTGAAGCATCACGGTGACGTTGACATTTTTGGGTTTGAGTGAAATATCTCAACATCGATCGGATCGAATCGGATCGGATCGATGTTCAATTTGCCCAGAGGATGACTCCAGCGATCCCGGTAGGTTTTCCTTAAAGTTGTCACTAATCGGGTGAAATACTGTTGCACCTACCTTGATGGATTGGCACAAATTCAGGCCCAGACATTCACGATTCCTGGAGGATGGATCGTGGCAGTGACATTAGCCGAAGCCGCACTTCTTTTCTCCCTCCAGCGCCACAGGCAGGATGACATTTGTGGTTCAGAGCGAAATGTCTCGGCAGCTGTCGGACAGATTACCATGCGACTTGGCGAGGCGAGGAAAAGGTATTTGCATCGCACAAGGCAATTCAAAGTGCCTTACATGGGACATGTAAAGCGCTAACAAACTCTTACTTGGATGAGCATTACAGCCTCACAGAGCTGCTTGATGGTTATGGACTTATTCTTGTTTGGTTTGTATCAACTATAGCATAGTGCCACTTGAGAAAGGATATTCCCTTTTGCATCGACGTAGAAATGAAAGACAGGGCGGGCGCAGCGGCAGCAGGTTATCCTCTGAGAGCTCTTCTCTCCTGTTTCTTGTTATTCTGGTCTTAGGTGGGCAGCGATCCACCTCTTGCCCCCGGACAATCGCTGAGCCCATGGATATTTAATTAGAGCTCATTAAAAAGCCGTCCTGAAAGAAATGTGGCTCCTTGCCACTGCCTCTTGGATACAGGGAGTCTATTTGGCCAAAGTCTGCGACAGGTCTTCATTTCTCTGCCTAATCCTGCACGTCTAGCAGACCACTGACAGCTCCTCTTTGTTTGGGCCTCATTCAGGTTTGCATTGAGACTCGGGAAGGAGGAGGAGGAGGAGGAGGGGGAGTTGGAGTAGGAGGAGGGCCTTTATGGGAAACGTGGCGGCGCAACAACACCACCGCTATCCCTGGACGCGATTGTTTGCTTTTCTGAAGTGTCTCCTGGATTGGGAGCTTCGAAAGGGACGATGTGTAAGTTCAGCAGACAAGCGCGGTGGCTCTCCTGCTCGCACTGGGGACGTGGAGACAAAGGAGCAATCACAGCTACGGCTTTGGTGATGTCGGTATCATCCCTTTTCCGTTGTGGTTTTGAGCGGTGTCATTATATCTCGCGGCCGCTTTTCACGTACGGCATTGCGCGCCGTTTGTATTTGAGTGAGAAATTTGATGCTTTTGCGAATGCACCGCGTCCCCGAACGTAGAGATTACCTGGCGGGAGAGAGCGTTGTCCAGAGAATTCACAGCGAGCGCGTGGGCGTGTTGGAGAAGTTTCTTGTCTGTCAATTTGACGATGATCTTCCTCTTCTCCAGCACTCTGCCCACACACACGATTGAATGTATAATTGCACTCGAACTATAGTTAAAGTGAATGCGTATCAGACCAGATATTGATTACATGATACATGAAAATATCACATTTGATACCAGGTTCAATTCCCAAATCTGAGGAACCCCAAACTATTAGACATTCTTAGACTGTGGAAGGAGAACTACAAAATTGAAAAACATTATTCATGATAGCGGATTGAAAATAAGTTCCTGATTTGCTTTTATATTCTAATATTTGCTTGGTGCTCGGTCTTTTAAGGTTATGTGAATTTAGAAGAAAGTCATTGTTTTATTTAATTCCTTGACTTTTTTCAAATTCCAAATATTCCAATAAATCTAAACCGATGCAAGGTAAAAAGGACAAATCAAAAGTCCAACTCCGGACGGCGTCCGGACCTGCTTCTCCCGAGCATCGTCCGGAGTTCAAACGGGAAAAAAGCGAGAGCATGCCAAATGCAGTCAACACACTGCAGAGTGTTTTAATCCCCCCTGCCTTTATCATTTCACAGCCATTGCCACCCAAAAAGCCTCTTTGTGCTCAACAGGCCATGACAGTGCTCACAGAGCCAATCGGAGCGTGACACTATTGTCATGTGTCCAGATGAGTTTTTGTGTGTGTGTGTGTGTGTGTGTGTGTGTGTGTGTGTGTGTGTGTGCTGAGCTCAAATGGTTTCAGCGCCAGCGTCGCAGGAATCAGGCTCGTCCTGGAAACAGGATCATGAGCGGGGCCCAGAGGTCGATGTCAGGGAGGAGGATGGGATTAGACGTATTCCCACACCTCCGGTGATCCATCGGATGGATCGACAACAGGTAGCCGTGTTCTCTCCGGTACATCGGGAAAGGGGGGAAAAGCTAATGTTTGTTTTTGATTAAACATGTTCAGCCTTTCAAAGGTCCAGAAAGGACATTTTTGTTGCTATTTTTTTAGGATTTTGCTCTAATTGCTCCCACTATTCATCCTTAAGAAGTATTTTTTGCCATCACTTGCATCAAATTACATACAGCAACTGCATACTGGCATAATCTCTAAAACGGCTGTTGCTAATTAAATTGCCAGGGCGGTCGCAAACCATTCAACCCCCAAACTCGTTGTTTGCATATTTGTCTCGGGGCACGAAACCATAAACCCTCTCGAATTAATTGGGAAGTTTACGTATAGATTCCGTTTTCTTTTCTTTCACACGTGCGGGCATAGAGCAAAGACCCATTTTGAAGGTCAATCCGCCGGTTTTGAGATTTTCCTGTCCATTAAGGGCTGCATGATTAATTGGATTTTTAATTATGTTGCCATTTCAATTAATGCCGTCAGTGTGATGATTGGCAAACGCCCAGGACGCCCGCGGCTTTTTATTAGCGACGATGGGAACTGTCAAACGCGACGCGCGATGTTTTATGCATGGGGTTTTCGCGACTTCCACACGGCTCGCGCGTTAATATTTCTGCTGTCAGAAGCAATGACTTCTTTTGACGTCCGTCTGAAGCCAGTGAATGGGCCCTCGGAATAACAATTCACATAAAAGCTCACAGAACTTTCCACTCAACATGGCACCATTTACTTTTTCCCCCTTCATTGAATATTACAACAATACCAGTGGCAGATAGTTTTCTTCCCCACCCCCCCACCACATTTTAAGTTTGATTTATTTCTGCTCTATTAAGCTTTATCCACAAAACACTTTATCAATAGCAAAACCCTCGGCTGAACTAATTCAGCATCTACCACAGTCTGATCCTTATTACATTCAGAAATCGTCATGGTCAGAACATTGTGTCATATTGAATGAGCTATATACCCCTGATGGCTTCATTGGCTAAATGAACCGATTAAAAGGAAGCAAAGGGAAAACAGTGCATTTGCATAAAGAATTCAAAATATCAGACTCGTAAAGATTTTTGCACTTCTATGGTTTAAAACTATATGTACACTCGACCTTGCTCCTACTGTCTGCATGGCAGACTCGAAACTGTTTGGATATCAAATGAATACTCAGAGATACAGACAAACATATTTGCCCTTAGCGTAGCTTTGCCAACGTTAGTGAACGTGGATGAGTGACAGCTGAACTGGTTGTATTTCCACTTTAATCTCGACATTTCGTCTTTTCTTCTCGAAGTCGTATTTCCACTTTAATCTCGACATTTCGACTTTATTCTCGAAATAAATAAAAAAAATCTTCCCCCTCGTTTTTTTTTCTTCCATAAACCAGGCCCTAATACTCTTCTGAAGTGTGTGTGATATATACAGTATATGAGACATTTTCATTTTTCATTATGTGTCATTGAACACTTAATGCCACTTCTGCTGAAATTCATCCAGGATATTAGATTTTTTTTTCCCTCTTCTTCTCCGAAGGCCATTTAATTGAGAGCCGATGTTTTTTTTTTTCCGTAACTTCATTTATTCTGTCATTTATTATATTTGGACACCGAGTGCAGTCCAAAAACACTCGATGCATCTCTTCCACCTGCTTGGTAACTGAGGTGTGACCGAGCTCTATGCCCGCTATTTATCTCGCTTGGCTAAACTTTGTCTCTCGCTCGGTCGCTCGCGCTGCGGCGGCCAACCCCCCCCCCCCCCCCCCCCCTGTTTACTTTGGGTCCTCGCTTTACTGCTGACTCTCCCCGGACTCAGTGCCAAGCGGTGGCCCTTCGCTACATCACCCGCCTGCTTCCTTTGCATAACATATTTCACACATTGGTGTTCCCATTATAACGCGGCAAAGCCCCGGTGTCGTCCCATTGAGGAGTCTAAACACACAGGCCATTAGGGCTCGTCTGTATTGACACAAGCACATTTTGCACATTTGCCCAGTGTGGCCGCGTGGTGAGGGAGAGAGGGGGGCTTTCAAAATATGTATTTTTCAGTAACGATAGGATATGAAGGATGGCAGGGCTGCAACCAATATGATTATCTTATTATCAATCATTATAGTCATTTATTAATCGAGCCATACACTTGTCATTAAATAGCACATTTACCCAGAGTCTAAGTTTGCCTCTTGTCATATGAACCGAAAGAGATTCAGTTTACAATTATAATAAATGGTGAAAAGATGCGAATCCTCACACGGGAGAGACTGAAACCAGATCACCATCTAATCAGAATGATCCACGTGGATTCTTTTTGACCATGCCTCTCAAAACAAGCAGTCGTCAATAAAACAACAAAACAAAAACCGTTAAGAGCGATGCCGTGCCTCCCTGTGTCCAGTGTCACTGCAAGAAGGTCCGAGGGTTGTGATGTTGTCCTCACCTGCTCACAACTGCCTTGCGACGAGGACAAATGAGGAACGACAACGCTTATATTGCAGTGTGGCAAGTGAGCAGATGAAAAAATGTTAATGTACAGCGTCTGTGTGACAAGAACGTATCACAAGTCTCCCGGAATCTCAAATCAATCCCAGCAGGACTCAAGACGCTCTGCACTAGTCAGTTTTTTTTTTTTAAATTTGACTCAAATTGCTTTACGATCTATGTGTCACGCACTCATTCACATACTGATGATGCAACCATGCCACCCCCATAATACACTTTGGTTGCAATTCTTCCAAAGGCCTCTGGATTCCAAGAAAATTCATACATTTCTGGAACGGCTTTGATTTAGAAAAAAAAGCTAAAACTAAAACACAAGGAGTAAAAAACATATTTCTTCATCCATAGTTAGTGTGTGACACAAAAAAACCCCAAATATTGTTTCCTTTAAAAAATAAAAAATTAAATGAAGCAGCAGCTTCTCCCTCCTGTAAAGTCAATCCAGTTGTACTGACTATGACCAAGTCTAATATCCATGTAATCAGACGAAGAAGCTGCTCCGTTAGAATCTGTTCTATTTTTCACGTGAGATGTTTGTCTAACCCTCCCTCGGCGATGAACGGCGATCAAATCCGCGCGAAGCTCACACGAGCTTTTTACATTTACTTGTTGTAAACACTCAGAGCCCAGAGTCCTTGAATCATTCAGAGATCTCGTGCAGCGGCTACCAACCAAATCACCGCATCTGCTGCATCGTGCACGTGCAGCCGGGGAGTCGCCTAAAGCGCCGGCGGGAGAGATAAAACCCACACTCTTTCCCCCCCCAAAAAATGGGATGCTGTCGGTGGATGATTGTTATGATTTCCAAGAGAGGCGATGTTTGTATTTGAAATGCACAGTAGCTAAACAGAAGAACAACAGGGGAGGCATGAGCAGTGATCACTGTCACAAGAAGAAGAAGAAGAAGAAGAAGAGGAGGAGAGGAAGAAGAAGAAGAGGAGGAGGAGGAGGAGGAGAGGGCAATCTGCCGAAAATCCATTTTTATCAAGAGATCCAATATGAAAGGCACCCCGGTGTCTGAGTGACAGCAGAGTCTTTGGGGAAGTGCGGTGGAAAACGACCGCAGCATGGGAGCGGAGTGAGATGTTGCCAAATTGGAAAAAAAGAAAAAAAGAAAAGAAAAAAAACCAAGAGAGAGACTAGAGTACCGTTTTAAAACTTCAGATTGAAAGAGAAAGTCGAACTTGAAAAAACTTCGCACAGGTTTTCTGGAATAAAGGCCTCCAAGTCGTGACGTCTCCTACGGAGATAAATAAGTCTGAAGGGGTACGCTCGTGAAAAATTCAGCGCGTTAAAATTGCCTGCTGTCGATGTGATCCGAGCCCCCCCCCCCCCCCCCCCCCCCCCGGCCACCACCACCACCTCCCCTTCGCTGGATAACTCGCATTCCCCAGTCGCTGCATTGCCTCGTATTATGTAGCATGAGCACATAGCGAAGGGCCTGGCAGTGCATGAATAGGGTCAGTTAGATTTCAAACCTCTCCCACTGAAAAGGAGCCCTGGCTGTGGCTGGAGACACTGGAGCTGCTCCCGGCAGCTCCACAAAGGCCAGCTTTCAAAAAAAAAGGGAAAGAAGAAAGGAGATGAGGGAAGGGTTAGAGGGTTTTCTCTCTCTCTCTCTCTGTGGCTCTCGCTCTCTTTCGTTCACCTCATCTCCCATTAAAACCGGGGATTGAAGAGTCGCTGGAGAGAGAAGAGAGAGAGAGTGGAGGGTAAAGACAACGTGCGAGCACCGGAGGACGGGCACAAAGAGAAAGAGACGGCCATATTGATATAGAAGGGAAGCAAGGTGAAGGAGGGTGATGGTGGAATCGGAGGAGACGGAGAGTCGCCGTCGCCGTCGTCGTAGTAACTGGATACGGAAAGGATCAGAGGAACGTCACACGTAGAATCATCGGTTGATCAAACTAAGCTGCAGATCGTTTCCATACTGTTGATATGGCCGATGATGTCATTCCTTTCATAGGATCGTAGATTATTCTCTAAATGAATCTATAGAAGCTTTAGTTTGCGTCTATATTCCCGCGGGATGCAAAGGTACCTCGAGAAATCGTTATTTTCTGATGTTCCTTGTGACTTCTTGATGATGTCACTCATCGTATGACATCATATGGTGGGTAAGCGTTTGCTGATCAATATAAGATTTAGATTGTCAATATTACTTGCAGAGATATCTTGGAAAAAGGGTCTGGTTGACCTTGACCTTTCACCTACCACCGCCACAAGTTAATCATCTGGAGAATCGTATTGTTTTGCAAAAGTTGATGCATTTATATGCTGATGATATGACCGATGATGTCATTCCTTCCATATGATCCTAGATTATTCTCTAAATTAATCTATACGAGCTTTGGTTTGTGTCTATGTTCCTACAGGAGTCAGAGGAACCTCGAGAAATGCAGTTTGACTTGCAGAGATACCTCGGAAAATGTGTCCAGCAGACCACATATTTTTGTTGACCTTTGACCAATCTGCTCCAAAAGTTAATCACCGAGAGAAGTAATAATCCCGCCTTGTCTGGTGAAAATGCGTCCATGCATTTTTGAGTTATGTACGGGTGGAAATGCTTGAGCTATAAGTTGAGCTGTGAGAAACCATGACCACAACCCCACGCTCGGATGGTGTGAGTGTTTATGGTTTATGGTTTTTGCACAGCACAGCAAGGTGAAAAACATATTTTTTAAAACCTGTGTTGGAGGTTTGCTGGATTGTAGAGACCGTAGTAAAGTCTGTCTGCCCACTGTCCATGCTTTGCAGTGTACACTTGAAATTATCGATCAATTGCACCGCTTACCAGGCTTTACAAATCCTACAGCTGCTTCACAATAAAAGCCCAAAATATGGAAAGCACAGGAACTGTTTGGTTTTCAACAGCGGTGACTATTTTTTGAAAACACGCCTCTGTCATGGCTGTGAGCAACAAACAGTAAAAAAAAGTCAGTCAGCAACTGGACTCAACAGCAGCGTTGGACCTCGGTAAATGCTCTCGTGGCAGAGTGTCAGCAAATTTCCTGCGCAGCCGGGATCCGAAATCTGGAGGAAAGCCTTTCCGAAGGTGGAGGGCTTCTTGCAGCCGAATATTATTGGAATAAGCACGGATAAGCAATATATATACAGTATGTGTCCATAGATACTTTCGGCCGTGTGGTAAATGAAAACCACAAAGAGCAGATGGTGGGCTAGAGAAAGCAGGTGACAAAAGACAAAGGTGCGAGCGGCAGGTAGAGGAAGGTGGAGCGCTGAGCCAAGCATTGGTCTGGAGACTGTTTGTTATAATAAAAAAAATGATGATGCAGGAAATGAGGGGGGGGGGGGGGGGGGGGGGGGGGGGGGGGAGCAGGCAGAGGAAATGAAACGAGAGCGGCCTAAAAGAAACGGAGAGAGACGCGAAAGGGAAGAGGAGAGGTGTGTGTGTGTGTGTGTGTGTTAAACAAGGAGAGAAAAGGGAAGGAGATGAGAATGGCGGGCAAATGGAAAAAAGGGCAGCGTAAGAGAAAAAGAGATGGGAGGGAGGAAGGTGGGAGGAGGAGGAGGAGGAGGAGGAGGAGGAGGAGGAGGGTGACGACATGTAAAATGAAAGGGCGAGAGTGGGAGAGTGAGGTGAACCGAGCGAGAGAGAGAGGGGGAAAGGCTCCGCTGCCTGTCTGAGGAACCCTGCTGTAAAATGCCAGCTCACACAAAAGAACAGGTGTTTGGCGGTTTAAGGTTTCGGAGCTGACGGGATAACAGGGATGTTGACATTCGCCGACGACAAAAGAGCGCCTGTCCGCGGACGCCGTGTTGTTTTAAAAGGGGGGGGGGGGGGATATGCATAAAAGATTAAGGCCGTGACGGTGACAGCTATGAAATGCTATTCGCTGGGATATCTCCCCGGCTACATCTTCATTACACTGACATATGAGGGTCTAATGTTATGGCACGGAGAAAAGGGCTAACTTGTCTGGCTGTCTTTGAAAAAGTATTGCTTTCCGTCCAGGTGATTGTTGAATAATCCATGGGTGCAGAGGGAAGGAAATTCAATACCTCGAGGTCCCCCCCCCCCCCCCCCCCCCCCCCCCCCCCCCCCCCCCGAACAAATGACTGTTTTAAGTGTCACATGTTGACAGGTGAGCGGCTCGGCCTTCACAGCTCATTTATTGCGGCTCTTCGTCGAACGTTATTGTCCATTTTGCAAGGCCGTGCCCACCGCCGCCGCCGCCGCCGCGCTCCTTTGCTTCGGCTCCTGATGGGCGCCGTAATGATTTTCTTCTTCTTTGTGGATCCCTTTGCATGATGATGATGATAACCGTGTTACTGTATGACCACCCGTCAGAGGGAGGGGTTAAGTGCTTTCGCCTGATGGGACAACACCATTGATTTTTAAGCGCTCAACACTCTCGGCCGCAAGTTAGTCCCCCCACCCCCCCTTCGGCTTTTTTTTTTTTTGCAAACTCCACACAGGCTCCATTACCGGGGGGCGAGAATGTCACCGTCATCAATAACAAAAGTACATCCATCCATTACAGAAGAAGCAGATGGACCGCGGCGTCCATCTTCTTCACTTCTTCGTCTCTTCTTCCCCCCCGTGGCTTGTTTTTTCCTTCTCCGTCGGTTTCCCCAGTGACCCGAGACGGATCTTAATGTCAGCGAGCCGAGAGACGCTCAGCCCGGAAATGTGAAGGATGATTCACGCCAGTCCGGGTAATGATGTGCAGCATATGCACCGGGGCATCATCGCCTGTGTGTTAACGTGACAGATGAAGTCGCTGGACGCGTCGGGAGTCAGAATAAATGTAAGTTGCCCTTTACGGGACGTGTAAGAGATTTGCGCCTTTGAAAATTTTGAAACACGTCCACACAATCTATCTACATAAAGGCTGTTGCCACACCATAAAACTAAATTACTGAACGGGGACACAGCCCATCCAACATTTGAACAGATGTAGCGGATCTATTATATGAGAAATGATGCTGAGTATTGTGGTTGCTGTTGTTTTTGCTGTTTCAGATATAGATATTGTGATTTGGAGAATTACTGATAACTTACACGGTGGCAGAGAGACGGCAGATACACTGAGCTATGTGTCCGATCAATGAACACGGATCAATCAGCATATAACGTTTTCATAGTCGGTCTTGATCTGGTCTCTCTCCTGAAACCTTGGACTTGTCTTGTTAATTTCGGATTTGTATCATAACTCACTTGACAGAAAGTCTACCGGAAACTATTTTTGATGAATGACTCTGTTTGTTCAAGTGATTCATTCCAGCTCTTCAACCCTTTTAATTCATTATCTGCATATAATATATATCTCATTATTTCATAGTCTCATATTGTATCAACATCATTGCAGAAATGATCATCCTTTAATTCTGGATCGTTCATCACGCGGACCACGTGATTTCACCTCGGGGGCGATTTGCGTTTTTGGCTCCCGTCTCAACATTTTTACAGATTCAATTAAAAGCAAAAACAGTGACTGGGGAAAAAATGAAAAATTCTATGCGAATGCGACGTATTCTGGACCGTTTTTCTGCAACCTGCAACGTTTAACTCCTTCAAAGTTGACGAGCAAACATCGGTTCATTTGTTGCAGGTGATTATACATACTGTATATGAACACATAGTTATGGACAATATATTCAATTTCTGTGAATAAGTTCTTCTAAATATTACACACTGTCGCTTTAAGGGGAACAAACAAGATCTCAGATGATGCAACACTCTCTCAAGTAACGGCAACATATTTTGCCGTGAATATGAAAAGGTTTCATTCTCAAAAAAGATAAGATGAGATAAAATAAGATGAGATAAAATAAGATAAGATAAGATGTACCTTTGATTGAGGGGGGAAATTCAAATTTGACACGGCAGCACAGAAGTGTAGCAGCACAAGGGGACAATGTCATCAGCATAAAATAAGAGTATAGGAGTGGATCTAAGGTAAATAAGGAAAAATATTAATACTATACAATAACAAATACTATAATCAAAAATGAGCACGGTGCAGAGATGTAACCAGTGATAATCCAGGCCTGTATTTTAGTCTCAAGGTTTCCTTTTTACTCACCTGGATCTGGTCTTGCTCGTGTCTCTCGGCTGTGGTGGTGGTCTGCGGTCCCACTTCGGTCACCAGCAGGCACAGCCGGGCGAACCCCCATGGAGTTCAGACCCTGCACCTGTATAACTTTTATACCAAATCACGCGGCCCCGGCCTAGATACACACGGAAGTGTAACAGCCCCGGGGCTCCCATTTTGAACCATTCTCTTCCCCTAACCATATTTCAGGCTTATTCTCACAAGGGCATGGTGTGTCCCTCGCAGGCACGAAAGCAGCAAAGTGGTGTAGATGGAGGGCACCCGGCGGAGTCGGGCTGTCAGGTGCGACAAATTAATGGCAAATCTAACCCGCCGCCGCTGCCGGGCCGGCAGGCAGGGGTGGCAGCTGTTGGAGAGGGACAGAGAGAGACTCGCCTTCTCGCCACCGCGCACATTAATGTGGGATGGAAACTTGTTTCAGGCATCACCGAGACGATGTTTACGAGCTCTGATTCCTCCTGAAAGGTGAAGCATGGACGGAGGGAGGGAGGGGGGGGGGGGGGGGGGGGGGGGGGGGGGGGGGGGGGGGGGGGGGGGGGGGGGGGGGCACAGACCAGCTGTCGGCGAAAAAGGTCCCGACGGATTTGAGTCAGCAAAGAGGCTCCGCTGTTAATGATTGCTCTCCGGGACGGGTTTCACACCACAGAGGGGGGGAAAGACACGGCCGCAGACACGGGGCCTTATCGCATCCACGTCCGAGAGCCGCTTGACAATCTGGTGACATGTTGCAGGGGCGAAGAAGGAAACTGCGAATGCATTCAGATTTGTGATCTTTCGGTCACAGGGTACTTCAGGGTACCCTGTGACTGCCCCCCCCCCACCCTCCCTCCTACTCCCTTCTCCGGCTGCCAGTCCTCTCCCTGCGCTCTCCGACTTTCATTCACCCGACCGCAGTTTACACAGACAAACCGCCGAAACGCGGAGCATTGTCGTCACAAGTTCACCGAGTTTGAAATAGTACCCGGGGGCGCCAAACAGCCCCCCCCCCCCTTTTCCTCTGTCTCTGCGCCACTGCCACTGAACTGAACTGAACTGTGTTTGTCTGATTGCTTCTGAAAAACCGCACTGACCTGAAAACAACTTCCAAAAATTATAAATAACCCCCCCCCCCCTCCACCACCACCACCCCTCCCATCCAACCCCTCCCCTAATCCAGTTGGATGCACGATGGGAAAAGTGCCCCCCCCCCGTGTTCGCACATCCAATCACAGTCTTTAGAAAGATCAAAGGTGTCATGTCTGGACACTAATGCAAATCTCCAGAGATTAACACCGGATGAAACCGCTGAGGAATTTTGAAGCGACTCCGAGAGTTAAACCCTGAAAAGCCACTGACGAGGAAAAAAGAGAAGTCAATAGCGGCGACTCGAAAAAACGATTGGGCCACTGAACTAAACAGCCACGTCCCCTTTTTAGCGAAGTGCCGTTTCATGTTTCAAAGGCGTTTAGCTGCACTTTCATTCTGCATTTTCATTCACTCCGTGTCTGCCACCTCCTCAGAACGCGGGCGCTCCGATGTTATTCACTTTCATAAACCACTGTTTTAAGTATAACTTATGCCTTTTCTCTCTTTTTTATGAAAACATCAGGCGTTGCGGGGAAGAGAAATAGAGAAAACCCGTAAGGCTGCTTACGGGTTTTACTTTGAATAATGAACAGCAGAACCACTGGAACATAATGAGGTGCGCGTGGTCAAATGACTGCATTTCCAATTTGAACTTCTCTTTAAGTTGCCGCCGCGGTGACAGAATCTAACTGAAGGGAAATTAGACCGGACGACGCCAACGTCACTGTAACTGAGACGGCTCGAAAGCATCGGGCAGAGCTGAGCTTAGCATAGCTGCTTCCCCGTGTCCAGATTTTCATAATGATGTCATCAAAATGTCATTTACAAAGCTGGTGCCTTTCAGAAGCAGCTCCACAACGTGCTTTCACGAAGACACACAAATCACAGACGATTCAAATCAGCATTCCAACAATAATACGGTTTTCAGGTCACATGTTTGCATTAAAAAAAAAAAAAGGCTATAACAAGACGACATCACATGAAAGCAAGTCCATGGAAATGGGTTTTTAAAAGTCACTTTAACACTCATGCCGAGCTTGTGTCAGTTTTTTGTGCACATGGTCAACATGTCAACACAGAATCATCTGCTGATCATGAATTAGACTGTACGACGCCGGCGTGACGTTGACGAAACCACCGACACACTCTGAGCTTAGCAGAGCTGCTCGCCTGTTTCCAGTTCTTCGTGCTGAGCTCACTGGTTCCTCGCAGAAGCTTCATGTTCATACCACAGACGTCAGAGTTTAAAAAGCCTCATATCGTGTGTGCAAACAACCTCCCCACATCATCAAATCACCTGGTATATAAAAGCCTGGTGTGAATCGTGGATTCTTTTTTCTCTCCCTTTCCTTGGTGACAATCGTTCCTTTCCCAACTATTAAATGCGGGGCTCGCTCCCGCCGTTCACCTCCCGTCCTCACGCCTCTGCTCTGTGCCCTTTTCCTTCGCCCCTCCCCTCCACGGGTGTCTGAGCCCCCTTTCGAAAAAAAAACCGCGGCAGAAAGCGCCCTGCCCACGCCTGCGTCAGGATGGCACTGGAAGACTGATGCGATTTTCCAAACTAAGCATCCTTTTGGAACGGCGATGTGCCAAAGAAGTGTTACAGCTGAACTCTGCAGAGGTTCAACTGAGGATCAGTAAAAACGCCCTGCAGCGGCGACTCCCCTCCCTGCAGTGTCCTGACCGGTGCACTTTCCAGAGATCCCCCTACCCCCCCCCCCCACCCGAGTTGTGCACTCGCTCGTTCGCTGAGTGAACACCCGATCGCGCCGGCCTGAACCGGTGCGCCAGCTAGGTTACAAGTTGTGACAAGCTCCGATGGCTGCCTGACTCTCAGGCCGCGGTATTTATTAGAGTCTATTCAGCGCTGTGTCTTGCAAAAATAAACAGAGTGCCAGGCTGCCAGAGGAAAGTGCTGACGGAGGGCATACTTCATCCAGGTTGGAATAGAATGGGGGGGGGGGGGGCTGCGCGGCTTATAGCCCCTAGGATACCAAGTGCACTGCCTGCCTGCCTGCGGGGGGAAGAGCGAAGTACGACACAGACTGCCGACGGAGCCCTTGCGGCCCGACTGCGTGCGCACATCTTGCTCCTTTTCCAGTTGACTTCAGGTGCCGTCGTTTGCAGAGCGAAAACGTTGTGTTGCCGGAGAGGGAGGGAGGGCGAGAGGGAATGTGCGAGGGAGGGCGGCGGGGAGGCGGGGAGGCGGGGAGGCGGCGGCGGCGGCGCTGGTGCAGGAGAGGGAGCGGAGTACGAGGAAGATTATGAGATAGAGCGGAGGGGGCCGAGCGCTCCTGCCAAACAGGGTAATGAGGAGAGGATCTGCAGAGAGAGAGAGAGAGAGACACTGAGCTACTTCATTCGACGTGCTAAATGTCAAAGGTGAGGTAAAAAAAAAAAGAAAAAAGAAGACATCTCCCGTTAAGCCCGCATGCTCACCTGCTTTCAAGCACGGCGGCGGTAATGATGTGAGCTCTTGCGTCAAATCGAACCGCTGCTCGCGCTCCTCCGCCCCAGCTCGCCGGCGAAGCCAATGGGGAACATACTGAGCGTCGAGAAGGAAGAAGAGCCGAGTCGCTCTTTGAAAAACAAACAAACGAGCTTTAAAGTTCAAGTTGAAAGAGATTGAAGGCAGCGAGCGCGGTTGATATTTACAGGCTTAAGCTATGAGCCAAGGTGTCTCATGTTCATCTTCATGTCGCACATATTAGATCACTCTCTCAACAGCTGTTTTTATACCACAGGCATAAGGACATTTGTATTTCATTGTATGCGAACATATTCCACCAAATTCTGTTACTGTCCATACTTTCATACACACGTGAATGCTTTGCCAATGCATGTGCGTGTTGAGGACAACTGTATCCGCACTACAACACGGCGCATCAAACCTTTCCAAAACCAAAGTGTCCTAAAAAATTGTAGTAGTAGAATTTAGCAATGTAGCATTCAAGCGACACAAACCAGTATTTCTACGTCAACAATTCATGAAGTAACTCTATGTAATGTAAAATGTGATGATCGTAGGGATTTTGCACCCAGTGTTGCAGTTCCTCCTCGGCTCAAGGGAGCATTATACACGTCCAGAATCTATCTATCTATCTATCTATCTGTCTATCTGTCTATCTATCTATCTATCTATCTATCTATCTATCTATCTATCTATCTATCTGTCTATCTGTCTATCTATCTATCTATCTATCTATCTATCTATCTATCTATCTATCTATCTATCCATCCACCTATCTATCTATCTATCTATCTATCTATCTATCTATCTATCTATCTATCTATCCATCCATCCATCCATCCATCCATCTATCTATCTATCTATCTATCTATCTATCTATCTATCTATCTATCTATCTATCTATCTATCTATCTATCTATCTATCTATCTATCTATCCATCCATCCATCCATCCATCCATCCATCCATCCATCCATCCATCCATCCATCCATCCATCCATCCATCTATCTATCTATCTATCTATCTATCTATCTATCTATCTATCTATCTATCTATCTATCTATCCATCCATCCGTAAATTAGGTTTAACTTTAGTGAAATGTCTTGGTTGAAACGGTCCCGTCTCCTGCCTCAAGTCAACATTGACATTTTTCAAAAAAATGTTAACCCAGACAAGAACTCTTACAAACCCAATGCTTCGAGCGATAAAATAATAATTATGCTTTGGGTTTCAAAGAAAGCGAATTAAATTTGTCGACGGTGAAGATTTCTCTTTAAAATATGTTCTAGATGAAGATTTTTGTAAAAAAAAAAAAAAGTCTGCAGACACAATAACAAAAAACTTCCCCCATTGTTTTAACAAAATTTCAAATCGCAAATCCGTTGTCATTTGTCAAAAACTGGGGGAACCCGTCCGACTGTGCTCCCCCTCCTCTGTCTGCTGAAGGTTTCCGGTTCGGGTCGACCTCAGCTGCTCGGAGCGAAACGCTCTCCGCTGCATCTGCTCCGTGGTGTTCGGTCTGGCGTGGCGGTTCTCCGTTCCCTGGCATCCGGTGTTTCTGCGGCGAACACGCCAAGCTGGTGTACATCGCTTCACTGGCCGGGTTCCCTCATCTGGCATGTTCATCCGACCCGACATCTGCCTCGGCCTCCCCCTGCGGCGGATGACGTCCGAGCGAAACGTGCTGCTCTTTGTCTGCGGAGCAACAGCGAGATTTCACTGTTGCTGGTTCCAATCCAAAACCAGACTCTAAATTAGTTGCTGGCATCCGCTGCCGCTGCTGCTGCCGCTGCCGCTGCCGCTGCTGCTGCTGCTGCTGCTTCATCTCAGGAATTATTAAATCTGCATTTGAGCTTTAATTAGATTTGCCGTCGAGCTATTGTGCAAAAACACAACAATTCTACCAGAGACACAGTGATTTCGCAAATAACTTCTTTGATTTGCTGCCGGGTTATGTTCGTGTGTGTGTGTGTGTGTGTGTGTGTGTGTGGTGAGGATTATAGGCAAGAGGATGAATGATTGATTTCATGGAATAATCAAGGAATTTGGATCTTGCTCAGATTCCACATAAGGGATAAAAAAAAAACGCAGGGGATACCAGAATCTTCGGAATTCAATTTCAAGATCAAGGGGTGATGACCCCACTTTTGGGGAGAGCCTAAGGAAAAGGTTCTTAGAGATTGGCTGCCCACACCCGACTCCCACCACACACACACACACACACACACACACACACACACACACACACGTGCATGTGAACATCGTCCTGTGGTGTCTGAGGAGGGTTAATCACTTCCTGAGACCTTGGGCTGCGGGGGCTGGCCCGGGTCGAGCTGGTGCTTCGAGCATTCAAACCACATCTGTGTCTCTTCGTCTCTTTATCTATATGTATTTATCTCTGTGTGTGTGTGTGTGTGTGTGCGCGCGTGTCTTCCTGTCTGTCTTTCTTCCTCTTACATAAAGAAGCCTCGACTCCCCCCCTTCCCCCCCCCCCCCCCTCTCCCTGTTTAATTCAATGAGCAGTCTTTCACATTTAATGTTTCGTATTCAAAGGGGGAAAAAAAGAGGAGAAAATGGAAACCTCAGCCAAAAGATAACGGCAGCGGCTGAATGGGGAGAAAGCAGATAGGGAGTTAAATGACCCGGCTCGGGCTCAATGCCCCACTGTATCCCCTCCACTGTGTTGTCTTCTTCCACTCTCGCTCTCACTCTGCTCCTCTCCCCGGTGGCCTCCCCCTCTCGGGTTGTGAATACTGATGCAGGCTGTGTGGGCACGATGGGAAATGTCAATTGGAGAAATCTGGCCGGCCTGCCGCTGCTGTTTGCACTGCCCCCAAGAGGCTGAGCGCGACGCTGCAGAGCAGCGACGCCGACCCGGAGCCAAGGTCACGGCCGGGACAGGAGCCGAGTGACCTCCCTTTGAGATGTGGCGCAGAGCGTCGGCTGGGCTCTGAAAGAAAGAAAAACAGAATCGGTGAACTCGGGTCAAAATTCTTTATGGATTCATCTTCGACAGCCACACACGAGGACGAAAACAAATAAACCTCCGGAGTGACCCTTCTGGAATGAGGTAGAGCTCAAAACGAGGGAGAGAAAAAAGGCTTCCTAACGTACAACCGCTGGCCTTCTGGCTTCATAATGCAATATCATTTTAGTCGTCTGAATATCAAGTATCCTCGGTTTCATGTGTGTGGTTATTTTTTTTTTTACAGCATGTGCTCGTTTCATAATGTTTTCCGAATCTGAATCATACGTTCTTGGATGTTGTCCATCGTGGAAGGCACACACAAGCAAGTACAAGTACACAGGCGCGCGCAGTAAAGCTCAGTAGGATTCATATAAAAGATAGATACTGTAAATATGAGTCACAAAGAAAAAAAAAAGTACAAATAGATGCAACTAAAGCGCCAATGTGGGACGTAAATCACCACTTTGTCGATGATGTTGGTGGCAGGTGGAAACAAAGGATCTTTTAAGATGTCCTTCTGGCCAGAGGGACGTAAGCAATGATTTTATGATGTTGTTTTTTTAATGTATTTCTTCTTCACAGACGTCCTGTGAAGTATTACTTAACTTCAGCAGTTCAGGTTATGTTATGCAACCACAGCATTTCTTTACAGAGGAGGTGGACGGATGACGGATGACACCACCTCTAATTTACCAACGTACGTCCCATGTTTTTCTTTAACCATGAACATGATGTTTCTCTGGGCCTAAACTATTTTTCTCACCTAACCATTAACAAGTTTTTCAAATTTTTCCCAAAAAATCTTACATATAATGGCACTGCATTGTGTCTACGGAGTATTTTTGAAGGCTGTTTTCTTATTCGTTTTGAAGGACTTGTTAATCCTTCCATATGTGTGTTTGTCCATCTGCGCGAGCAGCTTGTTACAACTCAAGGTTACGTTTTATGGCGAGGCAAACCTCCAGGGGGCGTATTAATTATGACGGGAGCAAAGGAGGAAGTTTGGTGACGTAGAATATAGGGACTTTAAGGCCCCATTAGCAGGATACATTTGCTAAAGTATACATATTATCTAGGAAATGTAGTGGAGTAAAAGTTGCCAGAAATATAAATAACGAAGTAAAGTACAGAAACGGGAAAACTCTACTTAAGTACAGTGACAAAAGTAATTGTACTTCGCTACATTACAACACCGGTTAGCAATGTACAAGATTTTGACCCAGGAGACTGTAATGTTCATTTCCTGTTCGAAAAGCCAATGTCTTTGATCGTCAACCGTGACTGTTTGTTTGCTATTACAAACTTTGGTGTCAAAGGTCCTCGAACCTTAAAGAATCACCCCAACCAAAACTACAATCTTTTCCTGAACCTATAACCTGTCTTTGTGCCTCAAAACCGAAAAACCCTGACAGTTCCATAAGATGTGCATTATTGTAACCATGACGACCGAGGTCAAGTAGGCCTGGCTGGTGCCATATTTCAGGAGAAGCCCCCATGGGGTTTGTACAAGAGGGTAACGACCTCCATGGCCTTTCGGGTCGGAGGACTTGTTCTGGTGCCTCCATGTGGTCGTCCTTAAGGGCCTGTGTCTAATGTAGCACATTTAAATCACAATAATGACATTGGCCGTGTATTATTCCTGATAATGCAAAGTAATATGTAAAAGAAAAAAAGCGTGCAGAACAAACAGAAGAATGGTTTGAATCGCCATTCGTGAAGTAGAACGTTCTCCGGGCGCTCTCCCATGTGCACGTCTTTGCAGTCAGTGCGGCAAACGATCAAAGCCAGGTGACAGCGCGACCACATATTGACGGTAATTGTGTAAAAAGAAGAAGAAGAAGGAAGAACATCGGTCGCACTGCATCTGCAAAGCGCTTTGGCGAAACCACAAACAAACACGCTTTCGCGAGGGCGAGCGGATGGATTTCATTGTGAAACTCCAAACATGAGCCCCGCCCCCCCCCCCCCCCCCCCCCCCCCCACCCCCCCCCCCGTCACCGTCACCGACTATGCGGCGGCGGCCGAAGCTCGTTCATTCACGGGTCTCGAAAAGGGAAGCGTGCACACGAGCGACATGTGGAAGTCCTTTACCCGCAACCCGGCGGGGGCCGCATGGTATGGCGCTATTATCCGACATGCTCGGAGCGAGGGGAGAGGAGAGCCGGGGAGGCTCGGGCGGATGAACCCCTT
This sequence comes from Scophthalmus maximus, assembly GCF_022379125.1. NCBI lineage: Eukaryota > Metazoa > Chordata > Actinopteri > Pleuronectiformes > Scophthalmidae > Scophthalmus > Scophthalmus maximus. The sequence goes on along the minus strand of NC_061523.1, from coordinate 21,723,105 downwards.
TTTTTTTGTGTGTGTGCGTGTGGAGACACTGGTATCTGATGGAGGGAGAAGAAGCCAGCGCCACTGCACATCTCAAGAGCCCCTCCACATGTGGAGGCAATTATGTCAAATGGTGTTCTCCGGCAATTCCCCCTAGTTGAAAAGAAATCACTGAAATTCCCATCCCAGCCTCCGTCTCTCCGTCTCGCCGCTCTCCCACTATTAGCGCAGGCATGCAGCAGTACGCTCGGGCCTCAGGTCTTGCGGAGCCTCGCCTTGATTATTATTTTCGTTTTCTCTGCGGCGCTGCCCGGCTCGTGATTAGAGACTGTCAAGGTCTTCTTCTCTTCTTTTGTTGCAATTTTCCCCACCCCAAAAACAACTTTTGCCCTTGTGTTGTGCAGTAAATGTGCCGGACTTTGACTTTCAAACACTTGAATTAATTATGAGGCCCCCTTCCATTGGGAAGTTTATCATTTATGCCAGGCCTTGGTGAGTTATCTGCTCTTTCCTTTCCACCAGTTTCCTCTTATTACTGATAAACCTTGAGTTTATTGCTGCTTTGATTTTTTCTGCTGCGAGATCATTTGGGATGTCTTTTCTCTTTTTCTCTGACACGTTCATAAAGTCTTGAGATTCTGACGTGCTTTTTTTTCCCCCTTTCCCTGTTCAACCACTGACTGCAGCTGTTTCGACTTATGTCAACTACACAATTCTTGAACACGTCACGTCCCGGGCGGTTGGGGTTTTCTTGGCCACAAACATGTAACGGTTAGTAATAGGTCGCTCAATATTAAATACATTTATCCAGCTTGGCCTGAATCTTTTTGTAAAGTAGTTTTGATTTCCACGGGAGAAACAGTTAGCTACTGTTTGTTTTTCTCCAAAAATATATTTCTATTTCTCTGTTTACTGCTAAATTAGGACCACACCACAACACTTTGAACTTCACCTTATGTATGAAATGAAATATGAATTAATTATATATTGTTGTTATTTCTAACAGGCTTTCAGGCTTCGACACAGTGGCTGAGTTAAAAGGCATAACTTTTTGTTTTCCTCGCCGGGAGCGAAGAGCGGCAATTAAATCTTTCACTGATGCAACTTTTCTTTTTCTTTTTTAGACAGATGGTGGTTATGTAAGAAGACATGCAGTCTCTGAAGAACAATGGCAATTATAATCATCTGTCGGATACACACAGCACTATACTTTTTGACAAATACTCCTTATTTGCTGCCTCAATTTCCATAAAAATCTTCTTTTTTTTCTTCTTCTTCTATGAAACACATTCACAATTCCAATGAAACACATCAGTTTTGGTGTCAGTCCATGTAAGTCAGTGTTATGGGCAGAGATACTGCAAAGTTGTGTAGCAAACCTTACTGGAAACCAGGTTCAAGTGGTGTTGCACAATTCCAGGAACTTACCAAATTGTTTTTTTGGTTGTGCTCTTGAAGCAGCAAAGAGAACACTTAGACGAAAATTAGATTAATAACCGTTTTCGATTCACAGTGAACTTTCTTTAAAAATGCCCACAACCTAAAACAATGGGGCAAAAACACAAACTTCAGACCTTCAGAGGCAACAGACTTCATCAAAGCTGAACGTCACGCTCTGTATCACAGCAAACTATGTATTAATGTAGTTAATACATTACGCTGTACATGTCTGTACGTAGGATATGGATATGCATGTGGGTCAGTAGATGCTGTAGATTACATACACTGTAGATAAATGCATGGATACGCATTCATTATTTCCATCAATGCCTTTGCTATGTACTGCTGTTCTTTGTAATTAACCTTTGCATGTTCCATTAATATGTTGTTAGAGCCCGACCAATATATGGCCGATGATGTTTCACAGACGTATTGGTGTGTGAAGCGCTCATGGTTACTAATATGAAATCGTTCATTGTACAGAGTAAACAATGCAGAAAAAAAAAATGTGCATGTATGTTTACATTTTATGTTAAATAAAACAACATCATTGTTCTTATTTTAAGTTCTTTATATTTGGTTGAAAGTGTTTTTATTTGTAGTTTTTTATGATAAAGTTTATGGTTAAAGTAAAATATCAAGCCTCGATTATATTTCTTCGTCATAAAGGTTTGATAATGACATCTTAGGATTTATTTTATTAATTTTTTGAATTAAGCCTGAGCTACGAGGATGTGAGACTCTATTGTGATTTAATTTACGACTTTACTCTTCCCCCATACTCACATTTCCACTTAAGAGTTTAACTGCATTAAGAGTCAGTAAATAGTTGATGATTGGTCCGGAAATTGGTCATTTTTACGGCGGCTGTGCTCCAATATCTGTCTGAGCGATGCCCATACTGAATCGTATGGGATGAGATGGGACTGAACATAAAGTGGAGTCTTGACTTCCTCCGTGCTGCAGCGTGACCTCGTGACATTCCCTCAGAATGTGATGGAGGCGGAACATAATGCGTCTGATTGCGCTGATCGAGGTGTGGGAGTCACAATTCTGTCGCCCCAACAATGAGCCATCAGTCGCTCAGGAAAGAGAAGAAGGAGAAGAAGAAAGAGGAGAAGCCGTGTCAGGGGAGGACGTTAACTACAGGAGGGGCAGCGGAAAGTGGAAATGCATTTCGTGGCAGTTTAGTGGATTTTCAGAAGCATCCATGTCCGTTTTTTTGTAGTTCGGACGGACACTAATGGGTCTGTAATGTTCCGCCCCCCCTGGCTCAGATTACAGATTACATCACCGACTCAAAAGTGGTCACATTCAATGAAACAAAAATTTCCAATCTGTTCACTGCGTTTTTGAATACAGCCGTTGTCTGTTGCAATCAATACGCAGTCCACCACCATTTAAGAATTTATGTTTTTGACCCATGAAACTTCATCAATCAATATTTATTCTTTCTGTATTAATAAAAGATTAACTGAGAGGAATCAGTCACAGTGACAAAGGAATTGACCTCTGACCCAGAGTAGCTTTGTAGCCTCTTTTAGCTCGTTTAGGTTGCATTGCCCATGAACTTGTTTTTCCAAGCTCAAGCTAAAAAAGACAATTGTGCGGAAATCTATATTTTCAAGATAGTTACACAAATCCAAAAGAATGATAACATTGCTCCATGTTTAAGGGTTGAGTTAATAGACAACAGGTCTACAACACATCAGACCAAACAAGTTCGGAAGGTGACATGTCAAAGTGTTTTTTAAAGGGAAAATTAAAAATAATGTGAAAATATTCTTAACTCCTTTAACTTACATCTGGGTTTTTCTTACACAACTTTATTTTGGCGAGCATCGGTGGCATAAGAATCCATTCTGTCGCTCTAAGTTCAATAAAAGTAGAAATACAGTACGGCAGTGTAAACATATTCCATTAATTCCTTCAGTAAAAGTGTGGAAGTAGCATCAGCAAAGTGTGTAGTCAACGAATTCAAATGAGTTCTTATGATGCAGTTTTGTTTTATTGTATATATACATAATGATGTTGGTCTTTTTTTTATTATTGAAGCGATTCATGTTGCAGCAGGCTGCAGGGTGGAGCCGCTTTGAACCGTTTCATATACTGTACTCAAGGTTCAAGGTTTTTTCGAGACTCAGGTCCCAGCGCACAGCGTAATAAATACACAATGAAATAAATAATATCTCAAGTAGAGAAAGAAATGTCATAAATCTTAAATAGAGAATTCAATATCTAAGAATAAAGAATACAAAAACAGATGATCACAGTATTGCACTAATTTCAAATTCAATATTATAGAATTTTAATGTGTACTTTTATGAGCCCATCATGTGTTTTTTTTTATGAGATTTTGAATCAGAAAAGCAACTATTAACTTAAAGCTACAGTGTGTAATATTAAGAAGAACTTATTCCCAGTGATTGAATATGTTGTCTATAATTATGTGTTCATATCTGTATAATCACAATTTTTCTGTCAACTCTGAATAAGTTAAATATAGTTACACAAGGTGGACCCGAAAAGTGTCCCCCGTCGGTTACTCAGTGGGTTGCGGTTTGCAACTTTACCACCAGATGCCGCCAGAAAAATTACAAAAATGACACACTGGGGCTTTAAGTTTTCAGACAGTAGTTGAGTAAATGTATCGTATTACCACCACTGATAGCAGGTACAGTGTCAACAGAGGAACTGCAGAACTGTATTGTTGTAAGTTGTACAAATGTATTATTTACAACCTAAAATATGTGTAAACTGTATTCTGTGAATAAGTTCCTATTTCTTTCCCTTTTGACTTGAGATCAGGGGAGATTCAGTCCCGACAACTTTTACAAGCCAAGAAAAACATTCATCCAAAGTCGTGTTCTGGAGAGATCCAATGCAGTGAGGTGAATTTGACCCCAGCCAAGGGAATCATTTCGAGAATACAAACGTCTGCAGCGCCTCCGCGCTGTCGTGACCATTTGGTGCCGCACAAAGCCGAGAGACAACCGTATAGTTTCATCTGGACATTAATATTCACCAGCATCTGGCTTCAAAGAAAATCCCTTTACAAATCCAGGAATCTATCTCCTATATGGATTTCAGGCGTTGACATTTCACCAACGCGGGTGTCCCACCGGTTTAACGGCTCAAAAACTGCATCTTCAGCGCTTCGCACTATGTATTATCCCCCCCCCCCCCCCCCTTATTTGCCAAGCGGAGTCTCTATAGGTTATATATAATTCATTTTTGTTCCCCCAGCTGAGGCGAGGTTAGACGTATTTGAATAGCGCATTTCGACAGCAGCTAATATAAATATGTATTATTGAGGTGAGATCTTTTCAGGATTCTGCTCATCGCTCTCACTGTATGGATGTGCCAATCACGACGGGAGCGGAGAGCCGAGCAATATGCACCGACTACATAACGAGCAGCGCATCGCACTTCTTTAAGAATGAGCGGCGCGGCGGCTCTCGGATCATGCTCGTTTTTATTATGCATCACCGGCGTGTGTTTTGCCCGTTTCGTTGGCAAAACCATAAAAATCCTGTTTACTTTTTTATGTATTTTCGAAAAATAAATTGATTCTGACTCCGAAATGTTGAAATAACCTTTTACCCCTTCCACTGCAAATTAGACACTGTGTTCATGGATGACTGAGCGCCTTCGGGATTTGCTTTGCGCGGGATTAAAAATGAAGAACTAACTGGATGCATGTTGGCCATTCACTCTAATACGAGGTGTATTTACATTTTGGTCTTTGGCTGCGGTGACGTTAAATGCTCCAAGCGCCCCTGGGTGTCCCCTCCGTATGAATTCCCCCCAATAATCAACTAAAATCTTCAGTTTCCAACTTTCCATCCTATGCCCCGATGCAAATCTCTTGCATCATTATATTTACCTTTTTTTTTTCTTTTGCAAGACCCAAGTCCATGGCCCACTTTTGCGCAGGAATAAAACAAATACAAAAGAGGCATTCCCATCAATCACCGGGGCAAACATGTCAAGATTGCCCTAATAAAAGGGAGTTGTAAATAATGTAGGGGGCCAGATATGGCGCGCAGCACCATTTGCTGTGTGGAGATATGGGCTATAAAAAACGCAGAGGCGCTGTTTGTCTCAATCTGAGCTGCTTCACTCTTTTCCCTGTTTGCCACCAACACGGCCACTAACAGCGAAATCGCCAGATTCTCCGACGCGTTGAAGCAAGAGTTTGTTTTTATGACTTTTTGGCAGAAACAGTTGCACATTTGTGAGGCGCTTCTCGTCCGGCATTTTTGTATCAGACTGGGGGGGGAAAAAACGTGTGCATGATTGAATGCTGTTGCTGCGCTGCCCTGCTGCAATTTTTTGATTTCCTGAACATATTTTAAACCAGGCAGGAAGAATGCACAGACATGTGCAACATGGAATACGAACACGCACGGTCACGGTATGTTTGGTGTGGTTTAGCATATTTACTCTCTCAGTTTAGATTACTAACACTCTGCACAAAGTACAGACGAGGACGATGGCGATGGATGAATGATGGGAATGACATTAGTTCAAGAGTATTGGGACAAAATGGAAACTTGACCTCATGGTGCCGGATGGAAAGTCAGGAGGATCAGCAAAGTTGAGGTGGAAGTCCCTCAAAGAGTTATGGATACATTTCACTCAATTCAAAAAAAAATGTGAACCTAATCATGACGATCAAGAGAAATAGTTTATGGGGTTACAAGCGTCAGCAGGATTCGTATTCTAACAAACAGAAGACAACAACAACAAAATGACGGTCTGTACCAAAAAGAAAAAGAAAAAGGTGAAATATCAGGGTCCGTCTGATCCCTCTGGGCACGATGGATGTCTGTGCTAAACTTCCTGGCAAGTGTCTCCAGCAGCTGTCGAGATGTTTCACCGAAAATGTCAATATTTCTGGTTGCACTATAGAGGGAAAGTGTTGGGGGATCAAAGTCGGGAGGGTTCATCCTCTGGGGAACATGAATTTCACTGAAATCCATCATTCGGTTATTGAGACATTTCCGTCCGGACCAACGTGATGGACGAGCTGGTCCACCGACCAACAGATCCACACGATCAACCCTATGGAGCCGTGGGACTAGCATGGTTAAATATTAAGTTTAAAAAAAACAAACATTAATTCCAGAAATTCCTGGAATCCACTGCGCCATGAAGCCTTAATTAATTCAATTAAAAATAGAGACAGTGAAAAGAGGAGAACATGCTTTGACATCAGTCATGTTTTTGCGAGCATCCCTATAGACATAAACTATTCGCTGTCGTTGAAAGTTTTCATCCAGAGCTTCCTTAAACATTTTCTGCGCGCACCGCTCATCGTCTCTCGCTTTGATCGGTGAGCATCCGAGCAATAACCCGCGGTTCCCCCCCGGGCGTATTACAAAAAAGACTTGTGCAGAGCCTCCGTGACCTTTGACACAAATACTTGTCCGACCCGGCGAGCGAATGAAAATCACAAACACTCCCCGAGAAAGCCTGTAACTTTCCGTCTCATTGGTTCTAGCCGGTGAACCCTGGCCCCGGGTCGGACGTTGTGATATGCAGAGTGGGGCCGCTTTGATATACGTCTCACTGTCAAAATCCATACACTTCGCCAAGCCGTCTGCGGCGCGCCGCGGGAGCGTTTTCTCCCGGCACAATGGAGATGTCACACGGGGACATGTGGAAAGCTAAGAGCGCCACTCTCGCCCCCCCGGCCCCCGGGAGCCCCTGGAGAACACGGGGGGAAACCCCTTCACCGACATAAAACAAAACCTGCCCTTCACCTCGACTACTGTACACTGCGCTCCCGCTGCGTGTGATGATAATGAGAGCAGGAAAGGAGGCAATGACTTTGTAAGTGACTGGGAACTGATATACGAGGGTCCGGTTAATTGTTTGCCTTTTTACGAGGTGATGAATATCGCGTTGCCCCGTAACAGGACGTCTGGCAGAGTTCCATTTGCCCCCCCTCCCTCCCACGTTCACATTATGTATTTATGACTGGAAGCAATTTTCTCGATGAAGTATTTATGACAGTAAGTTTGGTTACTTAGTTCATCACACACAGGGCTCCGCAGTGTCCAGTTACCGTGAGTACGCTTTATGATTTTCAGGTTCAGGGCAACGAGACGGCGCCGCAGTCGTTAATCACACAGCATGTCATTTCAAATAATTACATTAATGTGTAAATTCCATTAAATTAGGGGGTTATCTGGAGTATCAGTCATCTTTTCATTTACGTTGTGGACATTATTTCTATGAATTCTAATATTATTGCTCAAATAGTCAAAGCTGGACAGAACAATCAGTCACACAATTTTAGTTACATATTTTTAGCGCTTTATTTGATGGTAAACCAAAATATTATGCATTATTATTTTTCCTGAAAAAATCTGCACACATTAAGGCAAGTATATTAGATCGAAGGTGAACCAGGAAGTTAGTCTGTGATGGATGTCTACAATGGTTAGTTTTGGTCAATTCGATAATTTTTCGATATTATTTTTTAGAAACTGTGGGTTTGTTTAAAATTTGTAGGATCATTTAGCTGCTTATGTTTCTTGACTCAAATCCATTTTAGAGAGCTCCCCTAGATGTTGATGTTCCTATATGATAAATATGACTTATCAGATTATGGCCATAAAGCGACAACCAGGTTTTTATTGCATACACAAAAAGGAATGAGGGTTACGTTAATTACAAATTTAAATTTCCTCTTTCACTGAGAAAAAAACACTAATTTTGACAAATCAAAACAGACAGAATCTTCTACTTTATGCTGAGCTGACCTGCGGTACAATACAGTAACGGGCCCCTTGATTTGCCTAAAGAGTAAAACACACATGGATGTAGATACCAACCAGACAAGGTGGACATTTTTGCCCTAAAACCTCCGAACTCATTAGGTGAACTGACCTAATGAGGGCCCCGGAGAACAGTCCCGTTCAATTATCTGGATCTTAAGGTCCTGTCTTGAAGTCAGAATCTGTCGTAATCTCTCCTCGGTAACTTCAGGTTTGCACGGTGTTGCATATTCCCAAATTAATCTCTTTAATCCAACAACCTCCCAGCAAATCAAATGGGAATGGAGCATGAGCCCCAGCAGTTCACTTTTGCCTTGGGTGCTCCGAAATTATTCTCTTAGCTTTGACAAAAAGGACAAAATACTGGATACAGTATGCGGAGGCGAAATCCGTGCGGCCACATTTGGCTCGGGGGCTCCGACTTGAATCCTGTGACATTTTGCCGTCACTTGTCATCTCACAGTGAGTGACATGCCAGGTTACCCGCCGAGTCCAAAACCAAGAGTCCAATCAACGTTACCCGGATTCAAAATGATTGACGCTCTTTGAAGACATCGCTGCCAGGAACCCGCGGGCGGAGTGAACCGTCTCAACCAAGCGACCCCTCTCTCATGCACTCTCTTCTCTCCTTTGCCAAAGAAAACAAGCGTCCAGCAAAAATTCAAAGCATCACCAGAGGAGCTGCTCTCCCTATCGTCATTCAGAGGCGAAGCGGGCGGCGGGCGGCAGCCAACAGGGGTTTGTATGATGTCTTTGAGCGCGTCGCTCCTGTGCAACCTCAGGGGCCAACGAAAACTCCCCGGTAACAGCCTGTGGATTGTGCCCTCACCTGGCTGAGGGCACAACATGTACATTCATGAAGCCGAGCAGCTCGTACCGGACTGCTCAGACAGGGCGCTCTTTCACCCCGCTGCTCCTCGTTTCCTGGATGAGAGAATTCCCACCGGAGAGCTAGTTAGAGGAGGCGTCCGAGGTCATTTTGAAGGAAGGCCATGAAAAGGCAGTTGCGCTGTGTATATTTCACACTACGGGTTTGGCTTCACAACTTCTCATTGTTGGTGAATTCCACTTTTTTTAAAATTCCATTTGCAAATTTGTGAGGATACTACTCAAGGTTTCGCTTTAGCAACAAGTCTTAGCCTTATTGAAAGATTTTCCTGCTTTTAACTTCAGTTCAGGAAAAAGCTACAAAGGTGTTTATGCATAAACACGTCCTTTTCTGTTCAAATGCAATGAACAACAGAGTTGTTCAGCAGTGTTTTTATCTGTGGGAAATACTGTCACCGTGCTTGTTTGGGCTCTGTTCCCCAACCATGGTTTGGGAATTTATGCAAGTGCATGAAAGGCAACGTAAGCATGAATTTTCCCTCAGCTGAATAAATGTCTGTGAACTGTAAGTGACTGAATGAATAAATATATTTGAGATTTGTAAATTATACACTGATACGCTCATTCCTATTGATTTTGTCAAATGAGACAGTACAAATTGTTTTGTCAAATATTTGCATTTAACAGTTTTTTTTCTGATTTTGGCCACCACTGAAACAATCTGTAAATAAACAATTTTCCTTTTTAGGTTAATATGGAAAACTTGTTGGCAAACATCCTCGACACATCCAACAGACATAGAGCCAAATCAACATTCATCTGTAGTTATCTTTCTGGTCATTCAGAAGAGTGTAAGATTAGGATTCATTCTACTTTTAGCTCCCTTTTTGGTCTCCACCTACTCCTAGTTGGAATTTTGGCTCTTCAATCGCTCAAAACTCCTCTGTATCCACCTGCTAGTAGCTATTGTTGTTTGTGGGCCTTTAAGTGCTGAGCAGGTAACATGCAGATGGTATTTTGTCACTAAAAGAGGCTCGTTCAACAATCATTTATGTTAAAGTAAAACTCAAGGTATAACTGAAGCGTTCAACTTACTCAGAGTATTGTGGCACTGCACTTATACCAACAAGTACACAAGTACACAAAAAGTAAAGTTAATACAATCAATTATTATTTTTTTCTGCCCATGCAATGTTAACTGATCCCAATAAGAAAACCAATGGCAGTCATCAAGATATCTCTTTTTCTGAATGAACATAAAAACAAGCCAATTTGAGAAAACCTGAGTGACCCGTCTGACGGAGCCCAGCAGTGATGTAGAATTGAGCGTCGAGTTCCGGCGCGCAGCTGCCGCGGGAAAACAAATTCTATACTCACTTCCCTGGCAACGTCGGAGTCCAAGGTTCACCCGATGTGACCGCGAACATTTTAAGAACCGCTGAAAAATAACACTGGGACACTTTCTGAAAGACGTCTCTCTCTGAATGTTCTTTTTGCCGCATGCTGGGAAAAATTGGAACGCCAGTCGACAGGGTGCCGCAGAGAGAAGAGCTTAAAAAAAAAGAAGAAAAAAGTATGATGATAACGGGACAGCATCTGAGAGATCACAACTTTATGTTGTTGAACATGTCGCTGTCGGAACTCGTCACAGAAAAAGTACGACGCGGAGGATCGTCAACAAATCACCATGCGAAGACAAACACGGGTTCACGACTCTGCTCTCACAATGCACCGCGAGACAGCTTTGTGGGGGTAAACTATGTGACCTCCGCTCGGAGGGATGCAACACAACAGCACTGTCAATCATAGGACACAGGGTTTGACTGCGGGCCACTGGTGGTCTCTGCCCCTTTAGTCCATAGTGAAGGGGGTTTTGCAGGGTGGGCAGCGGGGTAACATTGGCCCCTGCATAGACACCAAAGACGTTTGTGTGGTGCAGGCGCCAGCTGGTCGTGACTACTGTAATCTCTGCCATTGATTGAAGGGGTTTCCCAGGTCTTTTGGGGGTACCCCCCCCCCCCTTCCCTGATGGAGCTGGCCCACAGTAGAGGGGGGGGGGGCCTGGCTAATGGATGAACACGCCCCGGGCTGCTTTCTGATGCCGTCCGATGGGGCTGTTGGTCGTGAAAGACGTAGCCAGTGGCAGCCACAGAGAGATATGCCCTGCTGTGTGGCTCTATAGGGCAGAGGGGATTTTCTAAAGACAGAGGCTGGATGGGTAGTATAAAAAAAATAAAAGAAGAGGTTTAGAGAAATACTGACAAAGCGCAAGAGCGAGCGGGTTGGGGGGAGCAACTGTCGGGTGCCGCCGCTCCACAGAGCCATTAGGGAATATTTCGAATACTTTTAAATACCTTGAAGTGGTATTGACACATGAGCAAAGAGAAGAAGCGGAGAAGCACACATGGCATTTCATCCGTTGTCAGCGCACACACGAAACAACATCAACTGTGGGAGTTTAAAAGACATCTTTTGTAGGAGGATTGGATCCTCGCCTGCAGGATTACAAAAAAGAAAATATGGAAGGGTTGCAAGATAATTCATGTGTCTGATGTTTGTGTGTGTTAGTGTGTGTTTTATCTTTGTTCTGTTTTTATGCAGGTCTTCTTTGAAAAAGACATTTTGATTTCAATGAGACGACCTGATTAAATAAATGTTATGAATGCAATAATTTAGGAACAGGAGGCAAAAAATACACCTCCGCTTCACAAAATGATGTTAATGTTTTTGACCCCTCTCTTAATCTGCTTGAATGTGTAAAATTAATTTAGAGTTACCTTTCATCTCGCCAAGATTTTTCTATCAATCAAATTCTACCAACCAGAACTCTAAAGGTCCAGCACTGAACAGAGGTCGAGGGTCTCCTGAAGAAGCAACTGTAAAATCTTTCATACCGCCAAGAAAAACATTAACACTTAGGGGCCGTTTTATAATCTATAACCTCCATTAAAAACTAACAGAACATTTTCACTCCTGTCTTTCACAACAGAGAGGCGCAAAGCTAATTACAAGCCAAAATCCGACATGAACGTGGTGTGAAAAAGGTAACATGTCACCGTGATGAACAGAGCAGCAATGATAATGCTGCTGCGATTTGATCTTTTTTTTTTTTTTTAGCTTGAACGTGAGGTTTTTTGTTGCTAAAATTAAAAAATAAACATCGTGCCTAAAAGCTGTTGAAAATGTGAGCGGAAAAGTTAGGAGTTCGTTTTTAAAACAAGAGGCGATATTCGGAAAAAGCTACACATAATATTCAGGAGGGAAAGTAATCGAGGAATGTGCATTGATCAAACCCTCCATTAAAGGCGCAATACGTGATTTTAATCCAATACACTTTTCGTAAAATTTCGAGCAAATATTCCCCTCACGGTCCGCTAGCTGTCGGTCCATTGTGCGTGCCAGGAAAAAATTATCCGTGTGTGGTTTGTAAACATCACTCCCCGACACCCTAAGACACGTGTTAGCGACAAATGCTACGACTCCTGGGTTTAGCGTGGTTAGCGTCTCCCATCCCCAAAAATAAAAAAACCCCTATATTAGTCCAAAATCGCTTACTGCCCCTTTAATATCTGGTTTGGTTTTTTTTAAAGAAGGAGAAAACAAAGAGCTCTATAAAAACAGCATCCATAGTATGGTTTCATGTCCAAATGTAAACATCCATGACACTGAACAGCCTTACAGTTTCTTCTGGCGAGAGCAGATACATCACCGCCGCCTGCCGACTTGAAATCCGAGCGATGGCGAGGGCTGACGTGCTCGGAGGCTGAGGGGGTGGTGGTGGTGGTGGGGGGGGGGGGGGGGGGGGGGGGGGGGGGGGGCTGGGGGGGGGGGGGGGGGTCTCCTCGGGGGCTTACCTGAGCCTTCAGATGCAGCAGACGACAGGCTTCTCCATCTAACAGCCCTTCGCTCTAATAACCGCAAGTCCCATCTCGGAGAAAGCCCCGCCGCGTGACTGATCAATGTCGACAGGTAGTTTCGAGGCCTCTGCTGCTCATATTGCCCTGAACAGGAAGAAGCACATTTTCCTGGGGGCTCAGCTGTACTGTATCTGCCTTATATAATAAACTTTATTTGTGTAGCTCCTTTCAAAACGCGCCGACAAAGTGCTTCACAGACAATAAAAGCCAGAGGGGGTATTAGGTAAAACACAGATGTAAGCACCTTTTTTTTAATCCACTTCCAACTTCGTAACACTGCCGAGCACTTTTGAAATCATAAAGCCAAACATTTCCGCCGCAATTTCTGCTTGAAGTGACTGTTTGTGTTAACGCCAATGACAACATTAAATTTGATGTCTGACTCATGACTAAAAGGGGGAGAAAAGCTCCATTGTGTGCAAGACGAGCTAAAAGTGATCTCTCCGGTGAAATGCACTTCCTTTGCTTCTCCGCAACGCAAATTGGGCAGACACTCCAGCTGCCAACTTCAATACCCATCTCGACGGGCGGCACGTCACACGGTCAGGCAGACGACACCCGCCATTGGCCGGGCCGCAGTTCCCATGGAGACCGCGGCCTCCCTCTCCCTTTCCCGAGGAAAAGCGTAAACAGCGGAGTGAAAATGGGACGATTCATATAAATTGTTTCCTAATCTTGTTACTCCTCATTTCCATGCTGGAATGGATATTGGATTACAAGTGTGCTTGGGAGTGGAGGGGAGGCCGGCGCTGCAGAAGAGAAAGACGAAGAAGGTGGAGAACAAGTTTTTCCGATTTGACATTTGACTGCATGGCTTGGTGCAGTGTGGCGTCTTCTGCTGAACAATCACATATGGGTCAGTGCCACTCTGAGGACTATACATCACTGTCAGAGTCAACTGATATATTTCTAATGCCTGCGAGAAAAAAAAAATCATTTAAAAGGCACCTATCAGTTGTTATTATATGATATGATTATGCTTTCAATAGGACTCTGGCCTAAAGTCACGCTGCAGGAGCAGCCGTGCGAGGCCGTGCCCGACGTGTTCAAAACTGACAAGGCTGAGTCGCTGATGTCTAGCAAGGGGAAGCCATTGCAGGACACAATGACTGGGCACCGCGAGCCCAACCGGCCAATCCATTGCGTCCATGTAAAAACTCGCAAATGTCTGCACCACATTCCCTGGCAATGCGTCCGGTGGCTGTCGAGACAGACGGACAAAACCTGTGTGTGATACGCATAGTTTCTCTCGCAACTTACTTTTGCTGAATGGCTTTTACATAGGCTGATTTGAGGGTTTTATTTGATGTCTTTGATATTTAAATGTTGTAGTCTAGGATTTGCTGTTTTTTTTCTATTTTAAATTATACTGTGGCTATTATTTAGACTTTGCTCGTCGTCTTTGATCTGTTCTTTTTCATTCGTCCTTTGTGGAGCACTTTTGTAACTTTTGTTGTTTTTCAAAGGTGCTATAAAAAGAAGGTTATTTGTGTTGTAACCATATACAGTATCTGCATCAAAGCCTCTACATTTGTAAGTTATCATCCCCCTTTCCCCTCAGTGAACTCCTTTTTTTCTTTTCGTACTGCAGGACCCATGTACTGTCAAAATAAATCACCTTGGTTTCGCGGGAGTTTCAGGATGAGATATGAATTCCTGACGCTCCCACTTCCTCTGTCAAGGCGAGCTTGACCTATTTGGACCGTGGTAATCTCTGGCTCTTTTGTGCCGCTCCTGATGACACTTTACCTACAGCCGCCGCCCCCCCCCCCCCCCCCTTTTTCTTCTTCTTCTTCCTTTTCTCCCATCTGAAACACAAGACAGAGGGGGGTTAGCCGCTTCACGGCTCCTGCATTTGCTGGTCTGCTGGATTTCAAAAGGAAGAGCTATCTTTGCACTCCCGAAGCGTAATGTCCCCCAGGTCAGGGCTCTATATCATGTCCAGAAATGAAAAGACTGCCAGTGGGCTGGGGGCCCATGAAATAAACACCTCTTGACCACCGGCACCCTTTTGAATTCATCACGATGCCCGTGACACACAACGGGAGAGCGAATCCATGCGGCATCAATTGACGGAATTACGAGACAGCATACACAGGACTTCCATCTTCTCAACAATAACTAATGGCTATTTTTCAAATCAGCTTGTTTTCTACTTATGCAGGTGGCGAAACGATATCACTTACGGACCACGGCGCCATTCATCATGTTTTGCACACCCGTGTTCAGGAGAGGAGGGTTTTTTTCTGTTTCCTGCAGGGAGAAAGCAGAGCGAGGTTAAACAGGTGGTTCCCGGTGTGAATTTAAATAACCCGGTGAGCTAGAAACTGTATTACCACTCCCACCGCATGCTCACATTTTCCAGTTGTTTTCCCCATGTGCTGCTGGCTGCGGATTAAGCCGCGCGCAATGACAATGTTAATCCCCGGCATTACATCATCTCGTTTGTGTTGCGAGTAATGTGTCCGTCTTGATGACGTGAAGCCAATCTTTTGTTGCTCCTGCAAAAAAGAAAGAAAAAAAGCAAACAAACAAACAACAACAAAAGCGATGGATTTTTCCCAAATCCAATTAGGAGTTGGCGCCGGGCTCTCACTGCTGATTGCGCGAGCTCGCTATTGTATCTTAATGGCACAAAGTAATTAGCACAAGT